>NW_027223763.1:10306813-10834313 GCF_028538775.1 Myotis yumanensis
CGGCTTCCCCTACCAAAGGCATTCTTAACAGTGAACCTGAACTTGCTGTGGTCTATCTGATTATTTCATGCATGATGGATTAGAGGAAAAATGTTTGAGGAAAGTCTACTCTGTGCTGACACTAAGCTTGACCTGGGAGACACGGTAATAAGCATCCCTGATCACAGTCTCTGTTCTCTTGGAGCTTCAAGTTCAGCAGGGAAGAAAATCCAACTCAAAGAAAACCAGTATGGAAGAGAGCATGTCTTCCCAACTCCACGTGGTTCAGGTGTCCCACCTGGTGGATAATTCTGTTTCTACCATCTTAACTCTTGCCCAGGTGGAAGCCTTCCCAAAGGCTCTTTTTCTCCGTGACTTATCTTCTGAGAGTTTCATGTTTTTAACTTTCTCGTGAACATTAGCTTGGCTGTACCACCATCATTGAAAACTCATTGTATCTAAAAGCAAGTTTATCCTTTTCTTCTCGCTGTCCTAACATTCCTTCTGAAAGGCACTAATGTTCCCCAGTTTAGCTGGAGAGCTGGGCTGACTATCTGGGTGAGCTTTCCTCTCTTCTCTGTCTCATCACATGTGTTCTTTTCATGACCAAATTTGTAGGATTCCAAGGTATTATCCCAGCCTTCCTGTATATTATAATCATCTCCCTGCCTTTAATCCATTCTGCATATTCACCTCTACTACATTAATTTTCCCCAAACATGACTTGGTAATATGACTTGACAGTGCCCATTTATTGAATATCTATTATATGCCAGGTTTTGTGCTAGGCATTTTATTCATTACCTTTTAAAATACACCCATCAACGATTGAGGTGCATAGTATGTTCACCTAAATAATAGAGGCTTATGGGAAGTGAGATGTCTGAGATCTTATAGTTATTAAGTGGAAAACAATTCAGTGTAGTGTGTTTTTTTTCTTACAAAAGAAAAAAAGACTGTGTTCTTTACTCCTATGCTAAATGTCCTGTAGAGTTTTAAAAAAGTCTGTTTTTAAAAAATATTCAGTGGCTCCCTTTAGCCTTAAAGGTTATAATATCCAAATACCCACTTAGGTTCTCCTTTTGCACATTCTCTCTCATCATTTTCTGGCATGAACTTGCTGCTTGGGCCAGACCAGGATCCTGAATTCCCTTTCAATGCTTGGTTCATTCCAGCCTTTCCTTTTTTGGCCGTGCAGAGAGCTATCTGAAAAGTCAAGCGACTGATAAAAGAGCCTGATTTAAGCACTGTTTAGAGATCAAGAGAAATAACTTAACGCTGTTTAAGTTAGATAAGAAAAAATGTAAGTTTAATGCAAATGACAAATATTATAAAGGAATTTGCATCATATGCCATTGACTTGTGGCACCATGAAGTCAGTCAGTTTTTTGATGCTCATGAGCTTATAAGACACCAGATGATTGCAGGGCCTTCCAAAGTATTCCTTGAGTGAATGAATGAGTTTCAGAGTGGTGAATGAGAAAGCAAAAAGGCAAGGTAAGAGGAATGGAGAAGGAATGATATAGCAGGCTTTAGTTACATGTTGAGGGCCTTACAGTTCATCAGTAAATGTTGGAGAAAGATAATTAACTTGAAATGACCTCAAGCAATGAAAGTTTTAGATGTTTACAGAGGTCATCTAATTTAGTCAGTTAGAAGAAAGCAAAGGAATCGTACCCAGATTCAGTACTTTTTCTTGGGTTCTGCCTTTCCAGATGTGATGGGTGAAAGTGCTATGGATGGCTTCATAAAACAGTAGAATTAAGTGGTTATGCTTCAAATATCACAAATATATACCAAAAGAGAAATGAAAACAAAATCTTCCGATGTTCTGAAAATGGGGACTTGTTGCTGGGGATTACATTTGTAGTGTGAGTAAAATTTGTGGATTAACTAATAGCCCTTTAGCAGAAGTAGCAATGATAGACTCTGAAAAACTGAGAAAGCAGCTCTTGTGATGACAAAGACACTCATGTTGAAGGTGCACATGAGGACTTTGAATAAAGTTGTTATATATGAGTGGGAGAAAGCAGTATTTCCACATTAGCATAATTTATATATGGGATTATTTTAGATGTGTTTGTGTAACTTAATTGCTATATTAAATATTATGAATAGAAATATAACTATTTCTTGTGTATCCTTAAAATGTTATATATCAGTTCAGCCAAAAATCTTTTTTATTGGTGTTTTGTTAGGGAATTTGGACCTCTCCCTACATGTAGGGTTGCCTTCTATTTGGGCACATGAGATATTTATTGAGCTCTCTAGGAAGCATGGTTTGGTTATTGGTACAAGTTAAAATTTGTATAAAGAATGCCTTTTTCAGTCTGGCCATCACTGGTTTGTGATGTGCAACTGTAATTGGAAGTAAGGTCTAAAGTCTACAAGGTGGGTCCTCCATGAGTCTGAGGTCCTTCCTGCTGGGGCCATTATATTGTCTTCTGAGAGAAGAGAAAGCATAGGAGAGGGCTAGGTGTGAAGATCACAGGAGATCACATCAACTATTCAAACTTGTAGGTCATTCTTTTCTTCCCAAACCTCAAATAGCCAAGAAACCATCCTCATACCATGTATCTGGGAATCCATCCCCTTACATCTGCCTGCCTCTATTCCACCCTTTCTCAACTGGGAGCCTCATCTGAGCCACAGAACACTGAAAATGATTTGAGTAACTATTTTTTCATTTCTCCCAAGGGTGTCATAAGTAGTTTGGATGCAGAGGAGAGAAGTTAATGGATTATGTATAATGGATATCAAAGGTCTCTCTATTCCATCATTTGGGGTTTCTTTCTTTCCCAGAATTCCTATAGATAGAGATCCATCTTCCCATTAGATGACAGATTCTATTGATGCAGCACTCATTATATGCTAGGGCTGCATGAGATATTTGCATAGATCGCATTTACTCTTTCCAACAAGGCCATGACCTGTGTATGGTTATTTACATTTTGTGACTAGGGAAACAGGTTCAAAGAAGTAAAATAACTTGGTGATGGTGATGGTTAGTTATAGAGTCAGAATTTGATGCCAGGTCATCTGGATTCCAAAGACCTCACTTTTCCCTGCTGCCCCATATTGCCTATCGCTTGGTATGAATTAGATTTCTTCCCTCCTACTGATGAAAAGTTTAATAAGACAAAGGTTTATAAGACTCATGAGCAAATGCTCAATCTACTGTTTGGCCTTTATTGCCTTTCTTGTATTTCTTCTCTGAGTCCCTTTCTACCTGAGTCTGCCTAGATGTCTCTTGAAAATGTGACTTAAATTGATACTTATGGGTACCTACCATGAGCTGCATGCTGTGTTGGGTAGTAGTGTAAAAGGAGAATTAGAAACTAGTCCCAGAATTTCTCCTAGGGAAGATGCTGTCTTCCATAATAAGTATCACCTGAGGTTGTGAGTGAGCTCTCCCCAAGGGGTCTGGTTAGAGATTTTTAAAAAAAGAGCCAAAGGATTCTGTATAAGAAGTCAACAGGAATTTGGGTATAAAGGAGTGAGAAGAGAGGCATAAGGCCTGATGTTGGTAAGAAAGCTGCAGCTAAGGAATATTTTGAAGACCATAGAATCTTTGGTCTATAGTATAATTTTAACATGATTGGGCTATTGAGATATAGCACCATCTTTACTCCTATTATATCCACAAAGCTCTTGCAGAATCTTCTGAACATACCAAGGGTCCTGTGAGCTCATGTTCAGAAATGAGTCAAGTTCCAGATCTTTATCAACTTTTAAGGAAGAGAGAAAGTGCACACTAGAAAGCAGGACAGGGTGCAAAGTGAACTGATTCAGTTGATAGAAGCTGGAACTGAGAAGGTTCATGAAAATGCCATTCCCTGGGAATTGTCAGTATGCTTGGGGAGGTCCCCAAGCTTTCCCCAAGATGAGTGATAAAGATTCAACACAATTACATCTAGATTTTAAGAGGCATAGTGCCTGTAGCTCTGAATTTGATATTTGGGTCATTCAGAGAACAAGTTATAGATTCTGTCCTCAAGAAACTTACAGTTTAGTGGGAAACACAAATACATAAAGAGATCATTTTGAAATCATGCCTCAAGCTCTTGGGAAAGAGAAACAGACTGGGCCCTATGAGTTTAAAGGAACAGAGCAGGGATTATTATATAAGGCCAAGAAAGTCTTGGAAGAGATAACAAGAGTCGTCTAGAAAGATTAGAAATTATTTAGTGAAGAGGAGTGGAAAGAACATTCTAGGTAGATGAACTAGACTGAGAATACTACTCCTACTCCTACTACTAGCTAATGTTAACTGAGCACATACTGTGTATACCAGACATTGTTCTAAGCAATTTATACCCACAAGCTCATTTTAACCTCACAGCTCTATGAGATATGTCCTGTTATTGTCACCATTTTACACATGAAGGAGGTGATCAAGTGATTTGCCCAGGGTTATACAACTAAATAAGTGGTGATGAGTTGAACTTGAACAGTCTGACACCAGAGCTCAACAAACATAATTGCTACATAAGAGTGATGCCCATACTGGTAGCAAAATTTAGGGAGTTTGGTGTCACTGAGTAAGGATAAATGTTGGAAGTTGTCAGAGATGTACCTGGAGTTGGTAATTAAAGGCCAGGTCATGGGGTCCTATTACTCTTTTCTTCTGGGGGAAGAGGCTCCTGGAATTTTCCTTTCATCTGTCTTCTCTACCAAGCAATCTCTTTCCAGTTGAGAGGACCAATACTTGGGTTTTGGTTGGGTATTGTATCAATTGTCTATGGTTACAAAAGTTCTGTGTAATAACCCACTATAAAATATTTAGCTCAGAAGTCAGTGGGATTCAGATGATCTGGGTTAGACTTGATCTTGGCTGGGCTTGCTCATGCATTTGTGGTTGGCTGTGAGTCAGGTGGCTCTGCTAATCTTGGTTGAGCTCACTCACATGTCAGGGAGTAGGCTGACTATTGGTTGACCTAGGCTGGGGTGTGGCAGCTCTGCTCCACATGACTTTCATTCTCCAGTGGGCTAGTTCAGGTCAGATCACATGGCAATGGTAGAAATAAAAGAGGCAAGTTCAAATGTTGGAGTTCTTTTTCAGGCCTCTGATTGCATCCTGTTTGCTAACATCTCAAAGGCCAGCCCAGATTCCAAGGGCTGAGAAAGAAACTAAGAAACATGTGACAAAGGGCATGGTATATGGATACATGAAGAATCAAATCATTAGCTCTCAGCCTACACTATTTATGCTAACACAAGAGACATTCAAACCTGTAAAGAATTTTTGTGAGTTTATTTGAGCCAAACTGTAGACAATTGAGGGGAAGCAGAATCTCTAGGTATTGAGATAATACTCTGGAGAATGGCAGCTTTTCACCTAATTTTATAAATTACCATTAAAGGAGAAGACATAGTGGGTTACATGAAATCTGTTGGTGATAGATTAGGGATATGGTGGTGGGGGGGAACCTCTGGGATTGTATAAAAAGTAAAATGACAAGCATACTCCTTTTATATCGGTGGGAACAAGATAGTTAACAGTCAAGAATTAACATATAATAACAGTAACAATGAGGGAATTTGTAGTCTCCTCTCTGGTGCATTGGTTGTGCCCTGAGGGGTCCAGAAAAAGGGCAGTTACCAGTTCTCCTGACATTCCAAAGGTATATTATCTAGATGTAAAAAGACAACTGGCTCAGTTAAGATCAAAGTTGATCTTTGTCAGAGAAGATACAGCCTAGGACATGATAAACTGCTTTTTAATTTTAAAAGTTTTAATTTCAGACCATCCTTTATGGTTACTTTAGGTCTCTGAGTTTGCAAGGTCGTCATGCAGGCCTTCCTTGAGTTAGGCTACCAGGTGGCCCCTTTTCATTCGCACTTACTTGATCTCTTGAAGGAGTTGCTTGAAGACTGTTTAAAGCAAGAAAAAGAAGAGTAGAGAAAATAAAATAACACAGGCTTCCTTTTGGAGTGAGGAGAAAGAAAAGATATTATAGATAAAAGTGACAATTCACTGTTTTTTTAAAAAATAAACCTCATATTTTAGAAATTTCAGAATAGTTCTGAAAAATTAAATAGAGAAATTAAAAAGGTAGTACAGAGAATTCCCATATACCTGTCCTCAATTTCCCCCATTATTAACATCTTATATTAGTATGGCACATCCTATACAATAAAAGGCTAATATGCAAATTACCCAAATAGTGGAACCACCAGTCACTATGATGTGTACTGACCACCAGGGGGCAGACAGTCAATGCAGGAGCTGCCCCCTGGTGGTCAGTGCATTCCCATAGGGGGAGTGCCACTCAGCCAGAAACTGGGCTCATGGCTAGCGAGTGCAGTGGCGGTGGCGGGAGCCTCTCCCGCTTTCACAGCAGCGCTAAGAATGTCCGACTGTTGGACATCCCCCGAGGGCTCCTGGACTGTGAGAGGGCGCAGGTTGAGCTGAGGGACCCCTGCACCCCAGGACACAAATTTCATGTGCTAGGCCTCTAGTTCATTATAATTAACTAGAGGCCCGATGCATGAAATTTGTGCAAGAGTAGGCCTTCCTTCCCCCAGCTGCCAGCACCGACTTTCCTCTGGCACCCGGGACCCAGGCTTCCCTCGCAGCCCCGGCTTCATCTTGAAGGTTGTCCGGAAGGACATCTGTTCTAGTTATCATATTATGCTTTTATTATTATAGATGAACCAATATTGACACAACATTATAAACTAAGGTCCATATTTTATTCAGATTATCTTAGTTTTTATCTAATGTGCTTCTGTTGTCCCAGGATCCTGTCACCTTAGGTACCTCTTGGCTGTGATAGTTTTTTTAAAAAAATATATTTTTATTGATTTCAGAAAGGAAGGGAGAGGGAGAGAGAGAGAGGAACATCAGTGATGAGAGAAAATCATTGATCGGCTACCTCCTATACACCCCCTACTGGGAATCAAGCCGGCAATCTGGGCATGTGCCCTTGACCAGAATCGAACCTGGGATCCTTCAGTCTGTAGGTTGGCGCTCTATCCACTGAGCAAAACCGGCTAGGGCTGTGATAGTTTTTATAGACTTTTCTTGTTTTTTACAGCCTTGGCAGTACTGGTCAGGTGTTTTGTAGAATACCCCTCAATTGCAGTTTGTCGGATGTTTTTCTCATGATTAGACTAGAGTTATGGCTTTGCGGGAGGAAGACCACAGAGATAAAGTGTCATTTTCACATATCACATCAAGGGTACATGCTGTCAACATAACTTATCACTGTTGATATTAACCTGCATTGTATTTTTTAAATTAATCATATAAAAGTTATATAAACTAGCGATTTTTAACCTTTTTTATCTCATGGCACACTTAAACTAATTAGTAAAATTCCGTGGCACACCAAAAAATATATTTTTTGCCGATTTGACAAAAAATGTGACAGGTGAGTTATAATTTCGACTCATTCACACTGGGCAGCCATGGTTGTGTTGGCTGTTGTGATTTTTTTATTTGACAGTCTAAAGAGAAAGAGGTCAGTGTCCCTGACTAAATAGTCAGGTATTGCATGTTTTAAAAGCTCTTGTGACACACCAGTTGAAAATCACTGATATAAACTCTAGAAGGAAGAACAAACTTTTAAATGTTTTTTCCTAATTTCAGAGTATCTGTATCATTTTAAGTACTGTTTGGATTAAATATGACAAAATATGTGATCTCAAGTCAATGGGTTAACTATTATAAGCATGATAAAAAATTTTAATTTCTTACAACAGTTTATAAGATAAGTAAATTTTTAAGGTAATTTTATAAGGTAAGTAAATTTACTGCTAGGGCAGTAAATACAATTTTCAAAGCAAATAAACAAGGGAAACATCTTAGTGTCAGGTTAAAGATGATGCAACAATGAACCTTTGCAATTAGAAGAGTATCTCCTGTGAAAATTTCCTGTAAATAAATGACTCCTTTTCATAATGACAGGAGATAGAATCAGGACTTTAATTTTCAGTAAGGTCTCTCCTCCTCTTGACTAATCTCCCTGCCAGTAGTTACTTCCAGTTGTTGGAAAAATGATACGGTCTGTCCCGCCGTGTTTCATTCTTACAAAAGCTCCTGGCAAGAAATTCTCTTTCTCCTTCCAGGTTTCCTCATTTGCTGCCATGAAAGCACAGGGCCTCGGGTTTCATTGATAATATCAGCCAAAGCTGAAACAACATTGGGACACATAGTTCTCTATTTCCGCAGTCTAGGGCCACCGACAAGAAGGAAGTAGGCAGGTGAGCAGTCACTCATTCAGCAAATATTTATTGAACACCTGTTTGGTGCCCGGCTCTGAGCCAGGGGACTGTGAGATAGGAACTGCCCTGAAAGACTTCCCTCATAAAGTGGAAACAATGACAAGCCAGTGTGAAAAGTGTGGTGTGAAGGAAGCCTGGTGTGTGGGGCTTGAAATCAGGGGCGCCCCCCTCTGGAAACGGGGCTCTGGGCATGGCTCAGGGAAGGTTTCTCAGAGTCGTTGACTTCTAGGGGACCTGAAGGATGAGGAGGATTAGGGAAGGAGGCTTTGGTATGCATGTGTGTGTGTGCATGTGCATGCATGTACATGCAAGTGGGCATTGAAATGCCTGGAGCTCTTTTCCTAAGATCTATGCATGTGAATAAAGACTGTCTTAGGTGGAGGGAAAATCATATCTCCAAAATCTAGAAAAAGCATGGTTGTGGCACATTCAAAGAAGGGCCAGAATGTCTCTGCATTTAATTTCATCAGAAGAGTTTGAGGGTTAGGAGGGTTTCCTGGAAGCATTAACTGTCAAGCTGGTCTTAAATGATGGGTAGGAGACAGCGAGCCAGATACAGGGGCAGGAAGGTAGGGCTCCCCCAGCAGAGTCACAGCCCCAACCAAGGCAGAGGAAGGGAAATGTCTGGTGCCTCCAGGAAACTACAAATAGCTCAGCCAGACCAGAAAATAGGTTTGGGGGAAAGGAGGAAGGTACAGAGAGAGGGGACCTGGGGAGGTGACAAGAATCTCAGGTCTGCCACTCACTAGCCTTGTGACCTTGAATGAGTTGGTTGGCATTTCTGAGCCTCAAATTTCTCATCATAAAGTGAGGATAACAACACCAACACCAGCAACAGTAGACCCTGCTGCACAGCATTGCTGTGAGGATGAAATGAGATAGGCTGGCAGGCCAGCTAGCATAGTGCTTGGCAGATAGCAAGAGCTCAGAAAGGGGCAGCTTTTATTAGCTTTGAATTGTTAATGCACTGATTAGTAATCACTCTTTGCAGCTGGAGGTTTCTGAAATTCTTTTCCAAATTTCCCCAGAGTTTATGGAGAGAGCCTTGGCTGGGCACAGTGCCTACCACACTGTGGGCAGTCAAGGACTAGGTGTGGAGGGAAAGGGAGATTATTTTTTGGGTTTCGGGTTTTAACCACAGTGATGAACCTTAGCCCTGCCCAGGCTCAAGTGAAATAGACCAGGAGGCTCTGCAGGGATTTGGCCTGCACTGGGAGACGTTCCTCACCCTTGACTGAGAGATTTCAGACAGACAGGTCTCTTTGAAGGTCACTCTGGGTTTTTGTTCCAACTTAAATCCCCTCTCTCCAGTGTTGAGGGCTGTTCATGTTGAGGGTGATGGTGGTAGGAAGGGGTGTTATACCACTTTTTTTTTTTTTTAAATTTGGTGCAATACTGCTTTGCCAAAAATTCTGCTTGTGGTTTTCATCTTTTCAACTAAGTAGCTGACTCTGGGTATGTAAACTGTTCAATGTGACATAAAGTTTTATGCCTTTAATCTTTATATATAGAGAGAAGGGATCTGGGGAGGCAAGCTGCCTGCAAAATTCATATGTTGAAATCCAAACCCCCAAAGTGATGGTTTTAGGAGGTGGGGCATTGGAAGGTAATGAGATCATGAGGGTGGATCCCTCATGAATGGGATAAGAGGGACTCCAGAGGGCTCTTGCTCTCTTTCCCCCACAGGAGGATACAACAAGTCTGCAAGCCATAAGTGGGTTCTCATCAGAATACAGTAGCCTGTGTCTGTTGTAGATGTTGCAAATACATTTTATTTTTAGCGTATCATTTCCTTTTAATATTTTTACTACAAAAGTTTACATTTTTGCATCATTATTTTGTCATTTGAAAAGCTAATCTATGGACATAAAAGCAGCACAATGACAAGTTAGTCACCTTCCCCCTCCCAGGCTCCAGCTTTCCACTCCAGAAGTTTAGAAAAATTTTATAGTCAAAGCCATTCATTTTTCCTTTTGTGGTTTCTATCTTTAGTACCCTATTTAGAAAGTGTCATATTTTTACATGATGTTCTGAATATTTATTTATATTTTTCCTACTGCTTTTAGAGTTTATTTTTACATTTAAACTTTAATCCCACTGAATTTATTTTGATTTAGGGCATGAAATGAGCTTCTATTTTTTTTCTGATTAATTAGCTAACATTTGAGTTTTAAATTTGGAGGCAAGATAGAATATATTTCATGTCCGATTGCAGAATCCCAGAGAATGAATTATGCAGTAATAAAAAGATGCCTCCTCGGAGGAAAAGCTGAAGATGTCACGGGGAAGAACTGCTTCTGTGGGAGAAAGTGAATGCACTCGTGATCACACCAGTGGAAGCCACAATGTTTTTACAGAACTGGTTTGAACAAAGCTATGTGATGAAAGGGGAAGCCACAGGGCCACTCCCGGCAGACTCTCTCAGCTGGATTTCTGCCAGGGTGCTCTGCTGTAACACCAGGGGAGGACCCACGAAGGCATTCTATGTGTATCAGATTTGGGCCTTCCTTAACTTTCCTGGGTGGAATGCAACCCCTCTCAGCGTTAATGTCTTTGGGGCCTTTGGTGAACAGCCAGACCTGGGTCCCATGAGGGACGATCTTACTCTGCAATGTCTGAAATGGAAACTAGGACCTTGGGAGCAACACCATTAGGGGAACATGGCGAATTAGATGGAGGCTGCTCTGGGGAATTCCAAAACCTGTTATAGTTTCCATTTTCCCACTGACTCCTTGGGTGAATATGAACATACTCAAATTCTAGAGAATGTTCATAATTCTTTCCAACTTCAAGTTTATGATCCTTCTTGGCACTTCCCGTTGTCATCCTCATAGACCTCAGACATTCATTCATTCCGAAAATATTTATTAGGCAGCTATTATAAATGTAGAAATTGTTTGTACAACTAGCCTAAATGGTATTGAAAGGTTTTCAAGAAACTAAGATCCCAAATTAAAGTGTCCTAAATAAGACTTCAAAAATCTTACATAACAAGATGTCCCAAGATAGGCTCACTCAAAAGTAGGTTAATTCAGTGGTCGCATGACATTAAATACCAGTTTTTTTCTGTCTTTTCTCTGAGCCATTCTCAGCATGTTATTTGATCTCCTCATTTTCCCAATATATCTGCATCGCTCCAGGCATTGTATTTTTATGCATCTGGGGGCAAATAGAGTGGGCATTGAGATGCCTGGAGCTCTTTTCCTGAGATCTAAGAAACTGTTCCTAAAACAGTTTCCTGTTCCTCTGAGGCTTCCCACCTTTGTCCATATGTTTCTGTCACATATCATTAGCCAGAGGTAAAACGTATATCCTTTCTGAAACCAGTCGCTGATAAGAATAATGAAATTGCTAATTTTGACTTAGACTAATAATTCTTTCCTACTGGGCTGGGACTGGGACCAAGAAAAACAAAGCCACCTGGAAGAGCTTGGATAACGGAACAGATCTGTGTTCTGTTGGCAAGGAGGAATGCTGTTGGGTAGTTAACAAACCAGTCTTATATTTTGTGCCAATCTTGGAGGCAAAAGATGATTTTTCACAGGCTTGTTTATATGTTCTTTTTAATTCAGGTAGGCATTTTCCTCCACATTGTTTGGTCATTTTTATTTCTTCCTTTATGAATTGCCTGTTCATGTCCATGTCTCAGTTTTTCTATTGGTATATTCATTTTTCTTATTGATTTATAAGAGTTCATTGCTTACTATTTTTCTAGTGGGGTTATGACTTTCTTCCTCATTTCTTTAACTCTGAATCAGGTAATTCTGAATTCTTTCTTTTCCTCAATTCAATATACCTTCCAAATTCACCTTCTTGGAGATGTTTCAAACATTCTTATTTATTTATTTATTTATTTATTTATTTATTTTATTAAATCTTTATTGTTCAGATTATTACACTTGTTCCTCTTTTTTTCCCCCATAACTCCCCTCCTTCCAGCTCCCACCCCACCCTCCGCCCTCACTCCCCACCCACTGTCCTCATCCATAGGTGCACGATTTTTGTCCAGTCTCTTCCTGCATCTCCCACCCCCCCCCCCCCAAGAGTAGTCAGTCCATTCCCTTTCTATGTCCCTGATTCTATTATAATCAACAGTTCATTCTGTTCATCAGATTATTTATTCACTTGATTCTTAGATTCATTTGTTGGTAGATGCATATTTGTTGTTCATAATTTGTATCTTTACCTTTTTCTTCTTCTTCCTCTTCTTAAAGGATACCTTTCAGCATTTCATATAATACTGGTTTGGCGGTGATGAACTCCTTTAGCTTTTCCTTATCTGTGAAGCTCTTTATCTGACCTTCAATTCTGAATGATAGCTTTGCTGGATAAAGTACTCTTGGTTGTAGGTTCTTGGCATTCATCACTTTGAATATTTCTTGCCACTCCCTTTGGCCTGCAAAGTTTCTGTTGAGAAATCAGCTGACAGTCGTATGGGTACTCCCTTGAAGGTAACTGAGTTTCTTTCTCTTGCTGCTTTTAAGATTCTCTCTTTGTCCTTTGCTCTTGGCATTTTAATTATGATGTGTCTTGCTGTGGTCCTCTTTGGATTCCGTTTGTTTGGGGTTCTCTGCACTTCCTGGACCTGTAAGTCTATTTCTTTCACCAGGTAGGGGAAGTTTTCTGTCATTATTTCTTCAAATAGGTTTTCAATATCTTGCTCTCTCTCATCTTCTGGCACCCCTATAATTCTGATGTTGGTACGTTTGAAGCTGTCCCAGAGGCTCCTTACACTATCTTCATATTTTGGGATTCTTTTTTCTTTTTGCTTTTCCGGTTGGGTGTTTTTTGCTTCTTCGTATTTCAAATCTTTGACTTGATTCTTGCGACCCTCTGGTCTGCTGCTGGGAGTCTGTATAATATTCTTTATTTCAGTCCGTGTATGCTTAATTTCTAGTTGGTTCTTTATCACAGCATCGAGGGTCTCATTAGACTTCTTGTAGATCTCAATAAGTTTATCGGCGGTCTCACCAGTCTTTTTGAGGGCCTTACTAAATTTATCAGTGGCTTCTAGACAGTTCTTGAGAGACCTTAAAAGTGTGGTTCTGAATTCAATATCCTCTCTTGATAGTTTTGTCCTGTTTCTTTGTCTCCGCATTTTTTATGCTTTCTTGGTGCACCCCCTAGTGGTCTTTGTGCGCAGTCTTGTTGTAGTTAAGCCTTGATTGTTGTAGTTAATACTAGAGGGATTTGACCTCCAGGCCGACTGGCTGTGAGAATCAGCTGTGTCTGCAGTGGGAAAACTTCTGTCCTCTGGAGAGGTGCTAATCTAGCCTTTGCCTGAGGCTATCCGGCAAAAGGCTCTGCGCAGGGCTTGGGCGGGGCGGGTCACATGGGATCAACAGGGCGGGCGGAGGGAGCAGTTATGGCTGCTCTCAGTCCTGTTCCCAGAGGCTCTGCTTTTCAGATTCCCAGCAACTGCTGCAAACCTCGGAGAGAAAGCTGCCCTTGCGTTCCCACCGATGCCAGACAGTCCCGCTTCTCCCGTTTGAGTCTGGGTCCCTAGAGACTCGCCCGGAACTGGAGCTCAGAGTCTGTTACTCCCTCCCGATTGAAAACGACAACCGCGCCCTCAGCCACCAGCCCGCTCCACGAGCACCTCTGCACCTTAGTATTTTCCACACTGCGCCTCCTCTGAGCCTCGGTATGTTGTTCTCTTTACTTCTAGTTGAAGAATCTCTCCTCAGCTAGCCTTCCTGTGGTTCTGGGTGATGTCCGTTCCGTCTTTTAGTTGTATTTTTGAAGTGGTTGTTTGAGGCGGCAAACTCCGGTGTTTACCTATGCCGCCATCTTGGTTCCTCTCTCAAACATTCTTTTTTAAATAACACACACAACTCCAGTCTAGCACAGAAGAGTTTCCCACCAACATTTAGTTAGTCCTCAATCTCCTGGAGTATTTATTGATTGATTGATTTTTGTGTGTGTTATTAATCCTCACCAGAGGATTTTTTTTTCATTGATTTTTTTTAGAGAGATTGGAAAGGAGAGGGAGAGACAGACAGATAAACATCAATGTGAGAGAGACACATCGATTGGTTGCCTCCCACATGTGCCCCGACCAGGCTGGAGATTGAGCCTGCAACCAAGGTACCTTCCCTTGACCAAAATTGAACCTGGGATTCTTCAATTCACAGGCCGACACTCTATCCACTGAGCTAAACTAGCTAGGGCTGGAGTCTTCTTTTAAAGCAAAGGTCACAGCCTCTTTTCCTCTTCTCATCGTAAATGCCCCAACTACTTCTCCCTTTAGATATTGCCATGGCCTCATAATTGGTTTCCTCTCTTTTAATGCCTTCCTTTTCATCCAACCTCTGGTATATCAGTGACAAAGCACTAAGATGTGATTGACACAGCTTTATACTCATTGTTGCTAAGACTGACCTTTTGCTTGTTGAGGAAAGTTCAGACTTAGTCTAGCATGTAAGACCTGCTCCATGCAGTTCCAATCAGCCTTTTCATCATTGCCTTATGCTCTTATACCAGCCTACCATGCCTAATCCTGCTTCTGCTAGTGCCATTTCCTTTTGTCCTTTTGGTAAATCTCACCCATTTTTTCCGTGTCCTCCTCAAAAGCTACATCTTGACTTTCTAGATTCCTCAAGTCAGAATGCCTCCTCTTTGCTCTTTCTTAAGCATTTTTACTGTCTATTGGAGCATTTAGGACATCTTGCCTGTATCACTGTTCTGTACACAAGGAGCTCTCCACTACACCCTGAGGGCAGAACTCTGTCTCATGTAAGCCTATGTCCTCATCACATTGTTGGGTTTATGTGGAGTGATGATCAATGTGTGCTGCTTGAATCTGCTAGTGCTCAGTAAATGTTTGACATTAACAATTCCTCTTGGTGTACAATTTACCCAGGGGCCAACTTAAATTTAATTGCCAATTAGACTTTGCTAGAGCAAGGCTGATTACCACTATAGGCACAAGTGCTTTTGGGAAAGGAGGTACTTTCCACAGTTCGTTTGTAATATGGATTTTCAAGTCTCATCTTTAATTTGTTAGCAGAGGACTCTATAATAGTACTTTATGTAATTGATCCTTTTAGGGTAAGTGAATTCAGCCCTAAAATTACAACTATAAACAGATATTTGTAAGTCATGCTGAATTATGGGAAGTGGATCAATTGTAGGAATTTACTTTTCTAGTTCCTTTTAAGAAATTTTAAAAGATATATAATAGGCAACAGTTATTGACAATTTGCTACCTGTCATGCACTGTTATAAGCACTCTACATGTATTTTATTTAATCCTCATAATAGGTCTAAGAGATACGTACAATGACCACTTTCATTTTAGAATGAAATGAAGTCTTCTTTTAAAACAAAGGTCACATCCTCTTTTCCTCTTCTCATTGTAAATGCCCCAACTACTTCTCCCTGTGCTAGACCGGAGCTGTGTGTGTTATAAAAGCGGAAGAGCGTTTAAGTAATTTACTTTAAGTCCCACAACTAATAAGTGAAGGAACCAGGATTTAAACTCAGGTAGTTGGATTTCTGAACTTGCACTCTGAAGCAAACTCTAAGACATATTTTTATTGACCACCAAGGAGATACATAGTTAATTCAAAGCCATTTAATATAAATTACTTTTGCAATAACCATAGGCTTTAAGGGACAGGAGTACAATGGGGAAATTTTTTTTGCTACATCTATAGTTACGAGAGTTCAAGACTGTATTCCTCTACCATCTTACTCTACTTTTGGCTTTCTTGCTAGAATGCCTGCTGATCTGGAAGGCACAGTCAAAGATGCAGAATGATGACAAGGTAGAAGTTAGAAGAAATATGACAGACTCTGCAGTTTTGTGCTACTGCTACGAATATTCTGTTTTATGCAGATAAGCTTTTTTTGTAGATAAGCGTTTTATGAATTTTAAGATCTATGGTATTTTAGTCATTTAATGACAATGCAGACTCAAATGTCCCTGCTATGACATCCTAGTATATAAAGATCTGTCCTAGTGGGATAAACCATTAGATCTCTTTCAAAGCAGGAAAACAAAACTTTCATTAATTTTCCCAACTATGTGTAGAACTTGAAATGAATAGAGCAATATTTCTCAAAGTGTGGTCAGGGGCTCCCTGGGGGTTTCTGAGATCCTTTTAGGGAGTCCACGAGGCCAATGCTAATTTCACAATGATACAAAGATGTCATCTGACTTTTTCATTCTCATTCTCTCACAAGTGCACAGGAAGTTTTCCTTAGTCAACAGGTTGAATGCAGAAGCAGACCTGAGCATCTAACTGACTTCTACTGAGACGATCATTAAAGAGGCTTGCAAAATGTAAAACAGTGCCACTCTTCTCATTAAGTTAATTTGTTTTGGAAATATTTCATAATCTACTTATATAAAAACCCTGGGTGTAACATCACATCCTGAAGCTCCACCAACCGGAAGGAAGTCAGTCCTGCAGGGGTCGTCTTGGAAACAGCTGCGCCCTCCCCCAGCTGTTTCCCAGAGGGCGAGGTTTCAGGCAGGAACCTGCCCTTGGAGCGGAGCATGGAAGTACTGAGTCCTGGGTTGCCTTGCCAAGGGCTGCACCCTCCCTGAGCTGTTTCCCGTGAGGCCTGAGGGAAGAACCCACCCTCGGACCGCCAAGAGCACCCAGTAGCAGTCAGTCCTGGGTTGCTGAGGCGGAGGCCACTGTGTGGTAGAACTCTGGGTCTGGCCCAACAGGGGGCGTGGCAGGCCTTCAAGCCAGACCCTGACAGTAGGGAGGAGGCAGCCCCATTCCTCACAGAATCTGCTGTTGGATAGCTTGCTGTCAGTGGCCTGCCAGCCAGGAACCCCATTCACCTGCACCCTGGACCCTGACAGGAGGGAGGAGGGAGCCCCATTCCTCACAGAATCGACAGGTGACCAGCTTGTTGTCAGGGGCCTACCAGCTAGGACTCCTATTCACCTGCATATCTGTTATAAAGTTTTAATACATTATATTAGAGGTTGTGGTGGTACTGTTTTATCCACAGCGTCTACAGGAATTGCTGCAAATTTACTTCTCAGTGGAAGCACCTTTCATTCCAATATAAATTACCGATTTCATTAAATGAAACTTCAATATCTAGACTCAATATAAAGAGTGAAGTTGCTAAAACTATTTAAAAGGCCCAACTTCTCATTATTGATAAATGCACCATGGCATCCAGTCATGCTATAATCGCCATAGACAGATTACTAAGAGAAATTGAGTCTGAATGTTGTATTTGGTGGGAATGTTCTCCTTCTTAGAGAGGATTTTAGACAATGTCTCAGTATTATACTGCATGCTATGCTATCAACCATAGTGCAAACGAGTTTAAAGTACTGTAATGTTTGGGGATGTTTCAGAAAGTTGTCTCTAAAAACAAACATGAGATCAGAGGATTCTTCTTATAGTGGATGGTTAGTAAAACTTGGAGATGGCAAATTTGATAGCAGTTTTCATTTAGGAATGAATATTATTGAAATCTGTGAAATGATTTTTAATGGATCTATTATTGAAGCTACCTTTGGAAATACTGTATCTATAGATAATATTAAAAATATATCTAAACATGCAATTATTTATCCAAAAAATGAGCATGTTCAAAAATTAAATGAAGAAATTTTGGATATACTCGATGGAGATTTTCACACATATTTGAGTGATGATTCCATTGATTTCACAGATGATGCTGAAAAGGAACATTTTTCCATTGAATTTCTTAATAGTATTACTCCTTTGGGAATGCTGTGTCATAAATTAAAATTGAAAGTGGGTGCAATCATCATGCTATTGAGAAATCTCAATAGTAAATGGGGTCTTTGTAATGGTACCAGATTTATTATCAAAAGATTACGACCTAACATTATCAAAGCTGAAGTATTAACAGGATCTGCAGAGGGAGAGGTTGTTCTGATTCCAAGCATTAATTTGTCCCCATCTGACACTGGCCTCCCATTTAAATTGATTTGATGACGGTTTCCCGTGATGCCAGTATTTGTGATGACTATTAATAAATCACAAGGACAAACTCTAGACAGAGTAGGCATATTCCTACCTGAACCCGTTTTTGCACATGGTCAGTTATATGTTGCTTTCTCTCGAGTTTGAAGAGCATGTGACGTTACAGTTAAAGTTCTAAATACTTCATCACAAGGGAAATTAGTCAAGCTCTCTGAAAGTGTTTTCACTCTTAATGTGGTATACAGGGAGATATTAGAATAAGTTGAATCACTTTATCAGTCATTGTTTGCATCACTGTTGTTTTCATATCATGTGTTGTTTTTATATCATGCCTCTGTTGTTATATCCTTTTGTTACTGTTTATTTATTAATAAATTTATATATTATTTTCATATACATTTTACTAATTTCCTTTCATCTCTCACACTTCTATTATAGAGAAAGGGCAAATAGCAATATTAAAATATCTCTGCTAATTCCCTTTTAATGTGCATGAATTTTGTGCACCGGGCTACTAGTACATAATAAAAATATTTATGCTAACCCATGAACATATACTGGGTTTATTACTGTTATTTTAACATAAATATTCTTAAATATCAGTTTTAAATCAGTAGATATAACCCACATAAACAAAAGCTCTTTAAGATCCTCAGTAATTTTGGGGAGTGACAAGGGATTCTGAGACCAAAAAGTTTGAGAACCTCTGATGTAGAGATGCTAAAAAAGGATCTAAGTCATAGGTGGTATCTAAGTTTGCTTCTAAGATCACAATTTAACTCTGCGCATGTGCTGGAATATGTATAGCTTGACATGTATTCATTTATTTATTACTAAAGTCAATGGATATTTATTGAACACTAGCTGTGTGCCAGGTGCTGGGGAAGCATTGGGGCAACAATGAGGAACAAGACAGCCTGCTGTCTCAGAGCTCCATCTTAGCCTTCCTTTACTCAGCTTTCCCTTTAGCAGCTATCCTCAGGGTCTACTCTAATTTAGCACAGCCCCTAAGGAGTTTATAATCCAGGGAGACATCAGTGTGGACAGGTATGATAAGGGATTCTGAATCTGGACTTAAACCCAGAAGGGCAGGCAGGGTTAAGAGAGCAGAGTTGAGTGAAAGGAGCCAGGCTGGGTGGGGAAGAGATGAGTAGGCTTGTGGAAATCTGAGATCATTGTGGGGATGTAGGGACCCTTGAGATCATTATAGGGATGTAGGGAAAGGCAGGGACCTGCTGGAAAAGAGAAACAGTCTTCTGGAGGGGAACTCTTGGTCTAAGACTGGGTTTTCTTCTGTAGCTGATGGAAACTTACTGGTCATCAGATGTCTCTCTTGGGTGTGATTAAAAGACTATGCCTTCATTCAGTGTTTCCCAAACTTGCTGGGTCCTAAACTTTCCCAAATAACAAGAATGATCTAGAAGTACTTGTTAAGGACACAGATTCCAGGGATCCCTATAAGACACACTGACCAGGAGAGGGGCTCGGGTGCTATCTCAGTTAGGAAAATCACATCTGACTCCATTAGGCATGCCAGATGATTTTCTTGCCTTTTTAAAAAAATTATAGACAAATTTGGGCAATATAACCTAACCCATTACCAATGGTTCCAACCCCGAAGCCTCAGTGGGAAACTTAAAAAAAATTACCACTGCTCAGGCCCTACTTGCAGGGACCTAATTTAATAACAAGAAAAGGATAAAACTCAAGGTACACTGACAGTAATTAGAATTAAATTAGGAAGTTTTTTGGCCCACAGTTATTCCTCCAGTTATACCGTATTCTCCATAGCTCCAGAATCAGCTAGGAAATCATATCCAACCCCGTTAACAGTGTTTATTTAGTTCCCAGGTGCCAAGAATACAGCAGTTTGAGCTAGGGGTGTGATTACTGGTGGTGCTGGAGGCAGGAGAGTGACATAACTTGCTTCGGAGAAAAAAAAAAACATTTACGGTTATTTTGGGCTATCAATTTTTGTTTAGGCCACAGCAAATATTAAGAGCAGCCCATTGAAGCCAGGAAATAATCCCCCTGATTCAGCTTAACTGAAAATTGGGAGTAGGCAGAGAACAAAATCAAACCAGGGCTTTCATTGTTCCAGAGAACTTTCTGAGTAAACGTGAAGTATGTGCTGATAGCCTCACAGGAAAATAAATTTTGTTTTTACTGGGGAAATTGTTTGTATTTTTCCATTTATGATATCATGGACTCCAAGTTTTGGGAGATCACAGAGCTAAGAAAACGTTTGAGAGGCCACTTAACTCTACTGCTTTTTTCCTCTCTCTCTCTGCTCGTCTTCATGTAACCTAGACAGGGTATCAGGAGACTTGAACCTTGAGCTGCCTCTGACACTGGCTTGCCTGTGTGACCGTGGGCAAGCTCCTTGCTCTCTCTGGGCGTCAGCTTTTCTATCTGTTCAAAGAAAGGTGAAGTCCTTCCAGCTGAAACTTTGCAAAAACATAAGGCATTATTATGATACTAGAGGCCCAGTGCACAAAATTTGTGCAAGAGTAGGCCTTCCTTCCCCTGGCTGCTGGCACCAGCTTCCTTCTGGCACCCAGGACCTGGGCTTCCCTGGCAGCCCCGGCTTCTTTCCGGAAGGTCATCTGATCTAATTAGCATATTACGCTTTTATTATTATAGACTGTTCTGGCACCTTCTTAGACAAAGGACACCTACTATATAGAAGTGAAAGGTTGAACTGCATCTAGGAAGAACTATACTTGTTCTATGGTCAAACTGAACAGGATTTGTGCAGTTTGGGACTCGGAAAGCAATCTTAGCACTCAAGAAAGCATGTCTGATGTTCTGAAGAAAGGAAGGGTCAGAAGCTTGACCTTCCTAATTCAACTCATGCTGGGTTGTATGGTCTTCAGGTTAGAAATTATTCTCTATGGGATTCATCATTCATAAAATAGGGATAACAACAACAATAATATTAATACCTATCTCCTGAAGTTATTCTGACTAGTGGATAAAATAATGTACTTAGGGTTTCAATAAAATTGGCTATATTATTTTTCCCTTGTAATTTTGGTCCCAGTGGCTATTTTCTCCTTTCCTTGGTGTATCCCATGGTATTCTTCGAGCTTAGTTTTATTAATGCATCTTTATTCTCTTTCTATTTTATAGTTATTCTGGCCTGGTTCATCTGAAAGAAAGAAAATTTTTTTTTATGGAGTCAAGTTTTAAAGAACAAAAGGACAAATAGTACACCTGGATGATAAGATTCAAAGCTGAAAAAGTACCACTTTTTCATGCTGTCAAACAGAGGCAGAAAGAGAGTCCACAATTTGGGAAGGAGAGCAGGTCTCTGGATGAGGAACTGTTCCCCAGAGCTGTGCTGTATGACCTCCATTTCTTGAGCAAGAACTTTCTGTGTAAACCATTGGCATGATTCAAAGGACATTTGGGTTCTCTCTCAGGCAGCTTCCTGGAGCAGAGCAGCCATCAAGGCTTTCCTTTCCTCTCCGCCATATCTCGTCTTCCCAGCCCCAGTCCCTTGGAATGGAGCGATGATAACGACCGTCCACAGCTGCAGCACAGCTGCCATGGGCCAGGCCTGGGAATCCAGTCTTGGGATTTAGTCCTGGTTCTTCAGCCTCTGTTCTCCATGGGACCTTGAGTGGGTCTCTTGTCCCATCTGCCTCCACAGGTTCTGTGCTTGTGAGTGGGCAGGCTGGAATGAATGCACAGCTCCATGCATCAGGAGGACCAAAGGGCATATTATTAAAAATACACATGCTCAGACCTCACTCTCAGAGATGCTGATTTAGAAAAGTCAAAGATGTGTTGTTTTTGTGAGTCACTGCTCCTGACCCAAGACCTCTAGAGGTCCGGGATTCGTGATATGTGGCGTGACTCACCCACTTACTGAAATGTGAGGGATTTCAAGCAAGTTTCCTCTTGCCCAGGATTGTCATCGGACCGTTGTTCTGAAATTGTGGCCTTCAGGTCTCCAGTGAGCCATGAGGCTCTGTCTGAGGGTCTCCGACAGAATCAACTGTGAGTCCTTTCTTTACGTTTAGGGAGTTAGTGAAATAAGTTCCCCTAGGTTGGTATTTTTTTTATAGAATTGAGGGATACTTGCTAACAATCTAATACCTGGGTTTGGGTTCCCCTGAAAACAAAGCCTAAGGCAAGGATTTAGGTGAGAAGGTTGTTGAGGAGGTGACTCTAGGAAATAGAAAGGAGGGAAGGGAGAAAAGCCAATAAATAGTGACCATTGAACTGGCCACTACAGTGGGAAGTTGGAGCTTAACCCCTTTGAGGTCCCTCTGCCAGCCCATGGAGTCCAGTGGTTTTCAACCAAAAGTGATTTTCTCTCTCTCTCTCTGTGTGGCATTTGGTAATGTGTGGAGACATGTTTGGCTGTCACACTGGGAGGTGCTAGTGGCATCCAGGGACACACAGGACAGCTCCCAACAATAAAGAATTATCTGGTCCCAAATATCAATGGCACTAACGCTGAGAAACCTGCCTCAGAATTGTCCCTCTTATAGATGCTGAGCATAGAGCATCTGTCCATCAGCTCTAGTCCCCCTCTGGGTTACCTCCGGGAACATGATGACCTCTAACCACCAGGTTTCACGTGAATTAGGACTGAGCAGGCCTCCATGGTTTTGGAGAAAATCCTGAGACAGAAAAGCAGAGAGGCCTGATGACATGCATAGGTCGAACCCTGGCCATGTGCATGAAATAGACTCACATGTGCTGAAATCAGGCCAAGGCTAAGGGGATGAGGCCAAATGTGATTTTTCTAGCTGAGTAATGATTCTGGGGCTGTGGAGAATATGGTACAACTGGAAATAAAATTATAGACCCCCCAAACTGTCCTTATTGAATTCTAACCATGAAAATGGCTGAAGTCTAGAAGTCCAGGATTATACAGAGCTGCTGTATGGTGAAAAGGTTAAAAACATGGTCTCTGGGCCAGGACTGGCTGCCTTCTAATCCTGCTTCCAATATGTGTTAGTTTTGTGACCCTTGGTAAATTCTCTGTTCCTCAGTTTTCTCGCCAAGAAAATGGGATTAATAATGGTTCAAACCTTTTAAATTTGTTGTGAGAATTAAATTTTGGCCCTAGCTGGTTTGGCTCAGTGGATAGAGTGTTGGCCTGCAGACCAAAGGGTTCTGGGTTCGATTCTGGTCGGGGGCATGTACCTTGGTTGCAGGCTCCTCCCAGGGTAGGGCCCTGGTCAGGGTGCATGCAGGAGGCAACCAATTGATGTGTTTCTCTCATTCACATTGATGTTTCTCTTTTCCACTCTCTGTAAAAGATCAATGAAAAAATATCCTCGGGTGAGGATTAAAATAAACAAAAAAATTGGTGTGTGTGTGTGTGTGTGTGTGAGTGTGTGTAGGTGTATGTGTATAATATTAAAACACACACAGATACGTAATATTTAATGTGACACATTAACAGGACCTAGCATTTGGTGAGCACTGGTTGGTTGGTTGGGTGATAATTATAATTATTCTAGGGCTTGGATTCTGGGCATGGGGCATTGCACCATTAATCCAGTCTGGCCTTTTCTCATTGGTAGTAGGCATAGGAGTGTCAATTCAATTGAAAAATATTTATTAAGCTTCTATTGTAATCCAGACAGACACCGTGCTAGGCTCTTGGCCAACCTCTTAGTAATAAGAATAGGAATTTTCCTCTTTCCTCTTGTGCTCTTCATTTATGTACTATCATTCTTTCCTTTGATTTCATCAGCTGTGAGTGAAGTAAAGCGTATAGAACTTAGAGAAATGAATATCAGTTCAGGCTCACCTTTGTCATTCACTGGCTGTGAATTTCTGAAACCAAATTCTTCTAAATGTTCACATTTACTAGTGTAAAGTGAATATAACCAATTGCCTCACTGCTTTGCTGTGAGATTTAAATGAGATGGTAGAAGCAAAAATGTTGCAAGAATTGCTAAGTGTGCCAGTAGTTTATTAATTTACTTGAATGTCCAGTGTTCTCAACTCTATCTGGGACCATCGAGCTTTAAAACAGACAGATTTCTGGGTTCTAGCCCTGTGATTGTTGAGCGTGTCTGGAGGGAATCTATAAGTTAAACGTTTTTTTCCTAGTTAATTTCGATGAAAAGCCAAATTTGAGAATCCCTAAAGTATACTGTGAGTGCTACAGAGCAGAGATTATATCTTATTCAACTTTGTTATCCAACTGCGTAATATACTTTCCAGTATACAGTGAAGTCAGTAAACGTGTTTTTTTAAAATATTTAAAAGGTCAAATCTGTATACTTAACATAAAAGATGAAAGGTACAACTCTCCAGGAATTACCCTGTACCCCCAATCTGTATGTTGGCTTGAACCATCTTCTTTCCATTGCGTTTCTTTGTCTTCGAAGTACATGAGGTAATTTACACCTGATTGTTCCACCTCACAGATGCGTTTAACCAGTATTTATGATCCTCCTGCTATGAGATCAGTTCTGGGGATTCCTGATTTAATGAGAGAGTAAAGATTATTGTTCATGGATGGAGAATGCATCAGGGATCAGGGGTATGGAGAAGGCAGCAAGGAGGTGAAAACAGGAGTCTAGTTCAGAACCCATGATGATTTGGATTACAGTGCTGAGAGGAGAAATAAAGAGGAAAAATGTGAGAACTTATTGGTGCTTGGATGTTGGTTATTACTGAAAGGGTGATTTCTGGTTTGAGCAATTGAGTTGATGAGATAACACTGAGGAAGTCTAGAGAATGGGAGGCAGGCAGGGAATTGAAAGTGTTATAGTACAGAAATTTGGACATTTTACATTTGAAATATCAGGGAGAAAGATGTCTCATAGAGGTGGGAGAAAGCACCAGATGATTGTGGCATTATGGAAGCTGAAACAGAAACATTTGCCAGGAAGGGAGTAGTCAACTGTGAAGAATGCTGAAATTTTGAATAAGATGAGGACAAAGAGATGTCTACTGGATTTAAAAACATGGAGGTTATTGATTGATGATCTTAACATGAGCAGTGTCTGTTGAGTGGTGGGGGTGGAAGCCAACGTAGAGAATATTGAGAGTAAAGGGTAAAGTCCGCTTTATCCCATACTTTCAGTTTTATTCTGATATTCCCATTATAGGAGCAACCTCTGTTAGGGATTTCATGTGTACCCTTTCAATTCATATAAAAATACATATACAGGTAAATATCCAACTCTTTCCCTGTATTTATAAAATTTCTAGAAAAATACATTAAGTGAAAAAGAGCAATAAGGGGAAAAACTTGGAAATATTGTGTATAGGTAACTCCTGACAAATTTGGTGATGAATACAGTTAGAGGAATGCTGTGGACACTGCAGGGGTCAAGATGACATTTTGGTAAGAGCAGACACTAAAGCATGCTTGCTTACTGATGGGAATTATTTAGTGGAGAGAGGGAGAGACTAATCATATTCCAGGAAATAGCATAATGAAGGAAGTGAGGTCCTTCCGAAGGATGACTTCATGGGGTGGGATTTGAGGTCAAGAGGAGGGTTGGCTTTTATTAGGCCTGAGGATGCTTCCTTCATCATGGCAGGTTACAATAAAAAATGAGAATAGATACCGTAGGCTTGGGCATGGGTGGTGAGAAGTTGAGGGAGTTTGCTTCTGGTGACTTGTATTTTTCTCAACAAAGCATGAGGCAAGGTCATCAGCTGAAACTGGATGGAGGAGAAGGTGTGGGAGGCTTGGGGAGAGAGAAGCTATTCACCTCGGTGAGTGACAAGTGAGCCTGTGAGGGAAAGAGGGTCCACTCTCTGGGCAGATGTGAGAGCCCATTGATACTTGGAACTGTTCCATTCATGTGAACTCCATTAGCTCAGTTGTGCATTGTTTTCTCCAGCAACATAACAGCTGCTTGGGGCAGCCTCAAAGAGGGGAAATGGCTGGCATGGGCAGGCAGGAATGATAAAGGAGACTGTGGACAAAGAATATGAGGGGTTTTGCTAGACGGTAATTACAGTGTTTGCTCACGAAATCTAGGATTAGCAAGAAGGGAGGTGAAGTCAAGTGAGACTAAGGGATGGTGAGGAAATGGTAGGGATTGAAGAATAAGGTCAGAGAGTTATGGTGGTGGGAGTGGTAGGGGCTGTTCTGGAGAATGTCATTTGAAATGATGGGAGGTAGTGGTCAGGGTGTGGAGTGTTTAAGATAATGTTTCATAGATGATATAGTTTCTGTTGTTAGAGAGATTCAGGATGTGACCACGGGAGTGGGTAGATGAGGTACAGTGGAGAAAAAGTGAAGGAGCTGAGATATCATGGTGCTGGATGGTCCACTGTGTGGATGTTGAGACCTGTGAGAGTAGTAACAGGAGTTGGGATAAAGAGGAAAACTGAGCCAGGAGCTCAGGTCTTTAAAGATAAGGGAGTGGTCAGGTGGTCAGTAGATAATCACAACAAGGAGAAGGAGAGCCTGAGTGTTTTATAAGCGTAAAGGGGAGGAAGGGTGTGGAAGAAGAAATGGGAACAAGGACTGGAACCCCATCTCAAGACTCTGATGGTGTGAGATATGAGATAACAAAGCACCCTCTCCATTGAGAGCCACAGAAAAAATGGTGTCTCAGAGAACAGCTGGAACCAACTAATGCAAAAAGCTAAAAAGAACTTACCAAGAATAGTTGATGATTTATGGATGTTTGCTGACCCCAGATTAGGATTTCCAGAGGGTTACACTGTAAGAGTTTGTTGGGAGGAATTGTGTTAGATTAGAAGATATACAAAGCAGCATGGAGATGTGCTCCCCTTCCCGCCCCTCTTACTCTCTGTTGTCCCTGCCGAGCCAGACTAATTCATAGGTAACTAACCATTCTATATGCTTCGTCGGGTATGACCTATTGTTGGCCAGATCTCATAAAGTCAAATGGTGATGATTTGGGTATGGAGTGGGCTTCCTATGTTTAAGAAGCTACCTGGACCTATTTCCCTCAGCAAAGGCTGAAGGCAGGGCAGGCACTCTTAGAGAACGGATTCCTGTACACGATTCTCAGGTTATCTGTGGCTTATTTGCCACAATTTTAGTTACCTGCAGTCAATCATGGTCCAAAAATATTAAATGGAAACTTCCAGAAGTAAACAGTTCAAAAGTTTTAAATTTATCTTTATTGTTGCAAGTAATACAGATGTCCCCTTTGTTTGGTTGTGTGTTTTTTTGTTCCCCATTGACCCCCTCACCCCATGCCTGCTCCTCCCAGGCCTTCATCACTCTATTGTCTGTGTCCATGGGTTATGCATATACTAGTATGCATATGAGTTCCCTGGCTAATCACTCCCCCCCCCCGCCCCCCGCTCCCCACCTCCCTACTCCCCACCTTCCCTCTGAAATTCATCAGTCTGTTCCATACTTCTCTGTCTCTGGATCTACTTTATTCATCAGTAACAATTCAAAAGTTTTAAATTGTGGGTGGTTCTGAGTAACATGATAAAATTCTACGCATCCTGCTCCATCTCCTTGGGGATGTGAATCACCTCTTTGTTCAGCATCTCCACATTGGAGATGTTCTCTACCCGTTAGTTACAAAGTAGCCATCTGATTGTCAGAGTGACTTTCACAGTACCACGCTGCTTGTGTTCAAGTCCCCCTTATTTTACTTCACAATGGCCCCACACCACAAGAGTAGTGATGCTGGCAATTCAAATATGCCAAAGAGGAGCCGTGACGTGCTTCCTTGAAGTGAAAAGGTGAAAGTTCTTGACTTAATAAGGACAGAAAAAAATATGCTGAGATTGCTAAGATCTACAGTAAGAATGAATCTTCTACTCCTGAAATTGTTAAGAAGGAAACAAACGTGTGCTAGTTTTGCTGTCACACCTCAAACTGCAAAAGTTACGGCCACGGTGGGTAGTAAGTGCTTAGTTAAGGTGGAAAAGGCATTAAATTTGTGGGTGGAAGACAAATGAACAAAACACATGCTGTGATTGATGGCAATGTGTTGTGCCAGACAGCATTAAGCCTGTATGGAGACTTCGCAAGGGATCCCCAGAAAGAGTGACACCACGCTGTTTACTGCCAGCGAGGGATGGCTTCACAGACCCAGGAATAGGCTTGGACTGAAAGATATAAATGTGACTGGGGAGGCTGCACCTGTCGCTGAAGAAGCTGTGGCCACATATCCAGCAGAGTTGAAGTTGACCAGGGTTTGATACCACCCTCAGTGTCAGGCATCCACTGGGGGTCATGGAATGTATCCCCCATGGATAAGGTGGGAACTACATATAAAACCCCTTTTCAAAACAAAAGTCTTCTCTATACCATTTCTAGGGTCTCATTTATTTTAGTGTTGGCAGTTTCCAGCATATATATGTAATTAGGTTATTTAAAAAATGTCAAATAAAATGTCTTCTAATCCCCCTCATATTAGCAAAAATAATGAAGATTGGTAGTACCCCTGGCTAGTGAAAGTGCGGCACCACTAAACACAATCGGATGGATAATGAATTGGCTCAAAATTCGTGGATGTGGGTTTATGATATCTGTTAAAATCTTAAATGCCCATATCTATTGACATCAAATTTCGCTTCCAGAAATCTAATTTACAAAAAAAATTTTAAATTATATTTTAGGTGCATAAAGATGTCAAGGATGTTGATTGCAATAATGTTAAAATAGCAAAAAGCTGCAACATTGATTAATAAAATGATATAGGTGTATAATTCATCATCATCAATACAATGTACAATACATCATCCGAACATTGATTGTGTGTTCACCACCCCAAGTCTCCTCTACTTTGACATGTATCAATGCAGATTAGTTTCACCCATTCTGAACATTATATAAATGCAATTACACATGAGTATATTCCATTCAGCAAAAGCAGTCAAGTGGAACATATTCTTTTGTGTCTGCCTTTTTTTGCTTAACAAAATCTCTTTAAGATTCATTCATACTATTGTGTGTGGCTTTTCCCCCTTTGTTGCTGCTCAGGATATCATTGTATGAATATACCACTATTTATCTATCCATTCTTTTGTTGAGGACATTTGAGTTATTTTCACTTTAGGGCTATTATGAATAAAGCTACTACATTCTTCTACCTGTCTTTTTGTGGTTATGTAACCTCAGTTCTCTTACGAATATGCCTAGGAGTAGTACGATTGAGTCATAAGGCAAGCATATCTTTAGCTTTAGTAGATATTGCCAAACAGTTTTCCAAAGTGATTGTACCATTTTCACTTCCCCAAGCAGTTTATAAGATTTCTAGTTGCTTCACATCCTCACTGACATTTTATATTGTCAGTCATTTTAATTTTAGCAACTCTGGTGCATGTGGTATCTCACTGTGGTTTTGATTTCCATTTCCCTGACTACCAATAATGCCAAACATCTTCTCAAATACTTATTGGCCATCTAGGTATTCTCTTTTTTGAAGTCTTGTTCAATTCTTTTGCCCATTTAAAAATTATTTTGCCCACTTAATGATTAATTGATTTATAGGTTTTTTAAGCGAGTTAGTAGTAATATTTATTTATTTATTTATTTAATATCTATGTTGAAAGTGTTACATATATAGGTGTTTTATTCATATTGTGAATCCTTTATCATATATTTGTAGTAAACATCTGTATATATGTGGCTTTTCTATTAACTTTCATAATGGTGTCTTTTGATGAACAGAAGTTCTTAATTTAAGTGAATACTACTTTATCATTTTATGACATTTTTTGTCTATTTCAAGATCATGAAAATATTCTCCTATATTTTATTGCAGTAGTTATATATTGTTTTATTATTTATATTTAGGTCAGCACTCCATCTCAAATTTTTATGTATGCTACAAAGTAGGGGTAAAAGTTTATTTTTCATACAATTGTTCCAGCATTATTTATTAAAAAGAGCATTGTTTCACCACTGAGTTTTTTGAATTGCTATTCAAATAATCATATGTATGTGGGTCTATTGTTAGACCACACTGCTTTGATTACCTTAACTTGTAGGTTCTTTGCATATTCAAATAAATTTTATAATCAGTTTGCCAATTTTCACACAAAAATATCTACAAGGATTTTAATTAAAATAGCTTTCATTCTATAAATCAATTTGGGGAGAATTTATGTCATACTATATTGAGTCTTATAATTCATGCAACTGAAATATCTCTTTGTTTAGGACTTTCATTTCTCTTAGCAATATTTTATAATTTTTAGTTTAGAGTTCTTTTACATCCTCCTTTAGAGTTTTTCCTAGGTATTCAATATTTTGGGGTTCTACTGTAGATGTTATACTTTTCTTAATATTTGTCTTCTAATTGTATATTGATAGTATACAGAAATATAATTGATTTGTATATATTGACTTTGTATCTGCAGCCTTGTAAATTTGTAGACTCTTTATAATTTTTAAAATATAATATTCATATCATCTATTAATAAGGGCACTTTCACTTCTTTTCTGATTGTTGTACAATGTATTTCTTTTTTCTTCTCTTATAGCACTAGCTAGGACCAACACTTCAGTGTTGTGTGGAAGTGGTGACAGTGGACATCCTGGTCTTGTGACCAGTCAAGGGGCAAACACTCAATATTTCACCACTGAGTATGATTTGTAATAGTAGGCTTCTGGAAAATATATTTCTTTTGTTTTGTAGTGTGAATATTTAAAAGAATAATGGATGTTAATGAGGAACACTTCTCTTTTCCGGATGTTTTTTCACATGAAGGAACCTCAATTAGGATAGCTTCATGTCTCTCTGTGTGTGCTCTTTTGTTTATTCTGCCACAGGGATGGCGGAGTGACTTGTCTGGGAAGAATGCAATGGATATGTCCCTCTCAACAGCTTTATCTTTTTCGTGGGGGACCCCTGTTCTTGTTTAGGATTCAATGATGCTATGACAGGCAAGTTGTCTAGATCTGGGATTTGGCTCTCAAGGCTGGCCAATTTGGCTCTCAAACTAAGCAACATCCTCCAACTTGACCTTGAACAATCACAAATTGATATTTTTAATTTCCCACCTGTCTTAATCTTTGTTTTAATTTTTGGCTTGTTTCAGAGCTTGGATGTAGAATGGAAGGACTTACTATTTATTGTCTTCTCTCCCTCCCCCAAATTTTAACAGTTGTGTTCAGGATACTATAACTTTTTTGATGCATTGTTTTTTAGTATATTTAAATAAAATAAATCTTTTTCACAAAGAATCTTTAAAAGTCTGTTAAGGCAAGATATTTTTAAGGTGTGATTTTTCATAAGCCATTTAAGCATCCTTCCTTATTCTGCTTATCACACCCTTGGCCTTCTTCCAGTTACCTTTTATTCCCCTGTACCTTCCTGTTGTGCCTTAGCCATGCTTCATACCCTTTCCTCCTTGGATGCCTGGGCTTCTCCTCAGTATCATGGTGTCTGTGCAACTAATTTCTCCTATGGATCCCCTTCTTCCCTGCAGGATCAAGAGCGAGGTCCTCCAAAGTCAAATTCCACAGTTATCACAATACTTCTACCTTTAATTAGACATTCTCATGACAGACCTGACAGAAATTAACCTCTCATGGCCATATATTTTATAATTGGAGATATCAACAGGACCAAACTTATAGTATACCTATGAAGATGGAAAGAGGATTTGGATGTAAAAGCACTTAGACTAATGTGTGGCACTTAGCATGCTTTTATTATATGTTAGCTGTTGTTATTATTAGCTGATATTATTGCACTTGTTGAGCTTTCTAATATATCATTTTATACTTTTACTGGGACGTTTTGGGGTATATATAACTTATTTTCCAAATTAGTTTTCAAGTTCTATAAAAGCACATATGAGTCTTACACTTTCTTTCATTTCCTTTGTGCTAGTTCAATCACTATCTGCAAGAAAATAGCAAAATGATGATTTTGATATTCCAGTATTTTTTTTACCTGTATTTTTGAAATACCATCAGCCTGATCCTTTTTGAAGTGATGTTATTTTAGGGATAATGGATGTGTGTTTTTTGTGTGGAGATTTAAATTCTTCAAGTATTCAGAGAAAGAGATGTGGAAATCAAATGAAAACTAATGTGGTTGCAGAAAAATCTGGGTTGAAGTCTTGTTTTTTCTATTTATTTACTAGCTCCATGATTTTCATCTCTGATTCTCAGCTTCTCTATGTCAATGAATAATGAGGACAATAATGCCTTTTTAAAGTAGCCTTTAGCTTTCTTCTGTATTTCATTATTCAGATTAAAATATCATAATAATATTTTTTCAACAAAAATATGTCTTAAGAATACCTGGGCCACCAGAATACTATAAATCTGTAGTGCAGTCACGTGTGTGTGTGTGTGTGTGTGTGTGCGTGTATGAGATATACATATATATATGTACATGTATATATGCATATCTATCTAGGTAGGTAGGTAGGTAGGTAGATAGATAGATAGATAGATAGATAGATAGATAGATAGTAGGTATTGTTAACAATTGCAGAAAAGGGGATAGACAGACCAATGTTTTCCAGAGAAGGTTCTCTGGAGATGCTAATAGAGGCTCCTGGATGGGGGAGGTAGTTACAAATAGATGGAAAACTTGCAAAACTGGTCAATATCCACACAATACTAATCAGTTGCATTTCATGGGGCACAATTTGCATTTTGATGAACAAGAATTTTTTTATATCGTTTTCCTGTCAGGATTGTAAAAAATCTCAGAGACAACAAAAACTTAAAATAACAATTGAAGTCAATACTCTCACTAAATTTCAGTGTTTCACAATTTTTCCTTGTACCACATGTTTTCTCAAATACAATATTGTTCTTGCTAATCCTTTATATAAAAGGAGCCTTGGGTTAATTATTTTAAAAATATAAGTATACTAGTATACAGCTCATTTAGTGAGTATTTGATTAGCACATTTTCAGTTGGAAAAGAGAATGAACTAACATAGGAAGTTTTTTTTAAAGGTGTTTTTGTTACTGAACTATAGAGGTTTGTTCTCCTGTGCACCTCAGAGCCCAATTAAATGCCAACAGGAGTTTGCAGCAAAGAAAGTAAAGGTTTATTTAAGGAACCAGTGCCAAACTCAGTCACAAGTGAGCTATTGCTCCAAGACCTGGCTCCCTGATGGCTTCTAGGGTTGGGTTATACAGAGGACTAAGTGAGTTAGGGTTGTGGTTAGGGTTGTCATCTCTACTGATTGGTTGGCGCTGAGGTAGGAGGGTGGGGGGGTCTGGGGGGGTGTTTTATCAGTGCTTCTGGTCCTGATGTCAGCCTTAGTGGTGTTCTGTCTGGTTTTGTAAAGATGTGTGGGCAGTGGGGTCACTTCTCTCTAGTTTGACTGAAACTGCCTCTGTGGTCAGTAGACCCGAGGCTCTGTTCCTAAGATTACTTGGTGCTGACCAGAACCTCGTTTTCCTGAGAGCTTAATGATTAAGGGAGTGGACCAAGAAAAGGAGGGAGGAAAGTGACTCATGGTGCTGGGTGAGGCCAGTTTGAATCAAACGGAAAGAAAAGATAAAAGGTCATATTAAAGGAAGGAAGTTTCTGTGCAGTTACAATTTCAGCTTCTGTTCAAATCAGTAAATATTTCATAAGGACCTACGATGTGATTCAAAGAGGAATAATGATACCCATCTTTATTGGACACCTACAATATTCCACCACCCACTGTGTTGGGTTTTACCCCATGTTTGAATGGAACCCCGTTTCTGATAGTATAGTTCTGGAAGTCTTGATAATTTATTCTGGAAAATAGCCATATGTGGGGTTCCATAATTCATATAGAATTCATGTAATTCTCTTTTACTAGTGTAAATGAAAGATGCATTTTCATATCTCTTCAGGCACCATCTACCACTTTTTTCAAATTCCGTTGGGTAACTGATTGAAAAAAAAAAAATACAAACAAAACATACACATCTAAGAGCAAACAAGTAATTTTCCTGGAGCAGGACATTCCAGACCCATATTTTAGAGAGAGATATTTCCACTTAAAACCTTTTCATTATTATAAAGAAGCTCAAATCCTCACATCTCAAAAATCTTTTATTTAGAACCCAATCTTCCCTTTGTTTTGTAGAACAAAAAGGTCCATTGATGTATTTTTTAAAAACAAAAAACTCTTTGTTCTCAAAGGGTAATTCATACTTCTGAAGTTAGAAAGCTCCTGGCAGCTTTTTCTCTAACTTAAGTCATCAAGATCAAATATAATAATAATAATAATAATAATAATAATAAAAAATACAAGAAATGTGCTTCAATGTCAGCCACGATATTATGACTGAACTAAACTGTGTCATTATAAGTATGTGTAGGTCTTTCACCCCTGAGCAAAGTTGTGATTTAAAATTTTTATGTCTTTTCATGGCTTTTCTGTCACCTCTTACTGCAAGCTATTCCTTCTCACTGCTTTTGTTGGACTTGCCTCTCAAGCCGTTTCTTCTTTTGTTGGGAGATAGTCACTACCATGATCAAAGCCCACACATTCCCTCATAGAACCTCTTACTCAGCACTCACAGACATGTCCTTTTTGAGACTTGTTTTTGGTTTTTAATTACAGTTGACCTGCAGTATTACCTTAGTTTCAGCTGTGCAGCATAGTGATTAGACATTTACATATAGCTCAGGAAGTGATCCCTCTGATAAGTCTACCCATCTGACACTGTACATAGGTATGACAACTTTATTGACTATATATATCCTATGCTGGACTTTATGTCCCTGTGACTGTTTTTATAACTGGTAATTTGTACATCTTCACCCCTCCCCCTTTCTCACCCATCTCCCTAATCCTTGCCCATCTGGCAACCATCTAAATGCTGACAGGCATGTCCTATGCTCAATTCTAACACACTTGACACTCCCCTCTTATAGCTGGCAATGTTGAGAAGTTCAGATAGAGGCAGTAGCCAAATCATTCTCTTTGTAGGTGAATTTAGCATATGTGTGTGGTCTGTAAGCATACATATCTTAACACATATAGCAGGATTGGCAAACATTTTCTATAAAGGGACACATAGCAACTGTTTTAGGCTTTGCAGGCCACAGAGTCTCTCACATTTTGAGACAACTACTCAACTTGTAGTCATTGTGGCACAAAAGCAGCCACAGACTGTACATAAATGAGTGGATTGAGCTGGGTTCTAATAAAACTTTATTTACTAAAACATGTAGAAGCCCTAGAAGCTGTGGTTTGCTGATCCCAGAATATAGTGTAGTCTGGACAAGAGATAAGAATACCAGGGGCTACAAGCTCTGAGCAGCTTACTCCCCTCATCTGTCACTTGAAAGAATAGTTTTATAAGCTCTAAAGTGCTCTGCACACAGAGAACAGACTGATGATTGACAGAGGGGATGGGGGTTGGGGACTGAGTGAAAAAGGTGGAGGGATTAAGAAGCACAAATTGGCAGTTACAAAATAACACACATAGGGAATATAGTCAATAATATTGTAATGACTATGTGTGGTGGGTGGCAGGTGGGTGCTGGAAATATGGGGGGACACTTTGTAAAGTATATGATTATCGAACCACTATGCTTACATCTGAAACTAATGCAAACTAATATTGAATATAAACTGTTTTTGAAAAATAAAATTTTAAAAAGTACTATGTAGACATGCAAGGTGGTATTCATTTAATCTATCATTTATTCAACAAATGCTTGTCCAGTGAGCAATGTGTGTTAAGAACTGTCCTAGAATAACAAAGTGGTAATAAATAAGGATGAGTCACATCAACATTGGGAAGGGTCCTGATATTGGACTGTTGGGCAATTGTCAAGTTGGGGTCATAGGGTAAGATGATAGCCCGGTGGGTGGAGGTGGGGTTTTTCCCTGATGAAAGGAATTCATGTTCACACGGTCACTCATTTTGGGAAGTGGTTAATTCTGGGCAGGAAATGAGTTGGCACTTTGGGTTGGGGGTGGTCACGCTTCTTTCTCTCTCTGGGGCCACGGAGCATCGGACCAGGATTCTAAGTTACAGAAAGGCCTCGGTCATTCTGGTTGTGGGGACTGAGAGGCTTCCTGGCTATGTGGAGTTCAGCCTAGAATGATTAGGATCATTACGTTTGTGATTTTCAACTAAGTTGTGACAGTGACCAAGATGGGGAAGCAGCCAGCATTTCGGGAATGGCCAGCATGAAGGCTCAGGGTTGTAGAGTTGTGGTCTCGGGTAGCAGTGTTCCTTCCAGAGTCCAAAGGAGTTGTGAATGATGGTAGACCATGCCCAAATCATTTGGAAGAAAGAATCACTTCATGTTTTAGACAGTGGTGGAGAAGTGTACTATGTGTAAACATCGTTCTTACCGTGAAGTGCATAGTCTGGCAATGGAGATAAACACACAACCATACAATTCTAGTGCAGGGTGATGAGTGTTTAGAGGTGAGGACACCAGGCCTGGGTTGGATGCCTAACAGCCTGGGAATGGTTCTTGAAAAACAATAAAATCTCTGAGTTGAGATTTTATGAGTGAGGTCAGTGAACCAAGCTGACATGGGAGGGCAAGGTCCTTGTAGACAAAGGAAACAGCCATGGGCGATCAGGTGGCTTCACAGCAGAGCAGTGCAGGGTCCTTAGGGAGGTGGCTGTGGAGTCAGACTTGAAGCATTTACAGCAGTGATTCCCAAAGTGGGCGCTACCGCCCCCCGGTGGGCGCTGCAGCGATCCAGGGGGGCGGTGATGGCCACAGGTGCATTTGGGGGCGATGAGTAACTGCTATTAAAATTTAAAAAAAATTAATTTCCAGGGGCTGAGTAATATTTTTTCTGGAAAGGAGGCAGTAGGCCAAATAAGTTTGGGAACCACTGATTTACATCCTGGCTCCAAGCTGCTTAAAGTTGGACATGCTTATGCATCTCTTCAGGGCTGGGTTTTCTCATCTGTAACATGGGCATGGCAATCTTTCGCATGAGGGGTTGTGGGAACAGGGCACTATTTGAAGGCTTCATTATGATGCCTGAAACCGGCAAGCAAGCATTCAGTAAATGTTAGCAGTTTTTATAGATTTATATACTATAAAGCGATTTAAATAAACACACCATGGTTGATGGAGGAACATGTAAAGGTCAGGTGCAATGCAGGGCTGTCTGAGTATATGCATGTTGCTCTGACAAGGAAGTCAGCCTCCTTATGCATTTTCTTGTGCTGTCCTCATCTCAATGTGTCAATCCCATGACAGGTTGTGGCCTTTCTTCCTTTGACTCCTCCTGCACCTGATGCTGAGTGCATCAGACCAGCTGTTGAAACTCCTCATGAGAGCGGCAGGCAACTCAGAGGTCACGACAGTTATGTCATCCGTACTGCCAGCACAGGGAGTAAGATGATGACATTCCTCAGCTAGTTTTCACTCAGAGCCTTCTGGTGAGGGAGGTGGAGGGGACTTCAGCCCAGCGTGTTCTTAACTAGTTGTGCTGCTATTCTTACCTGTCTTGCTGTGAGTGAAATCTACAGATTTCCTGAGTGTTGACTTAGTGCTGGACACTGATCTGGGTGCTGGAGTTCAGATTCTCCCCTCCTAGGTGCTCCATTCTAAGTGGAAAAAAGACATGAAAACACCAAGGAGACAGGGAAGGGACCCCCATCTCTCTATATCAGTTGATTTAACCAGGCCAGTTTTCCCTAAAGAATGAAAGCGTCCCCTGGGCGTTGGCTTCATGTACACCTTTGTTGGTCCAGTGGCTGGTTTTTTTCCCGGATGCAGGTGGGAGTTGGATTCAGTGAGTTTGAAGAAGCTTCATTCCTCTCAAACCTGCACCTTCCCCCAGAGCCAGACTATCCGCTGACGATACTGAGTATCATAAAACACCACACACGTACTCGCTTTTCAAGCTTCTTGAGTGTTTGTTTTCCCCACAGCTTTGGGATGGATTATGCTTCTCATTTTGCAGCGGTGGAAATGTAAGTTTAGAGGGTGTTTGTGGCTCAGCAAGATCCCAGTGTGAGCAATTGCCTGAGCTAGGATTCAAACTCAAGTTTCCAGACAGTCTTCCCAATTGCCGCCCCCAGACTTGTCTCCTCTCTTTCCTTGGCCATAGGGAAAGTACATAGCCCACTCCTGACTGTACCCTAAGCTTCCAACATATTGGCCAGAACCTTGTTCCAGAACTTGCCTAAGATTCCGGAGGGAGCTGGACCAAGAGCATATTACAAATGAATACTGTCATGGTGTCTTGAGGATGTTCTCAGGGGTGTCTGGACTCTCACATTTGCATAAGCAGCTGAAGAGGAGGGGGAACCCATCTCCCAAGTCAGCTTGGGAAGCATAATGGATTCAGGGAAAGTCATTGAAACTGGCGTTCCTAAAAACCCATGGCTTAAGGAATTGCCCAGAGCGCCGAGGAAACAGAATGTAGGTGTCAGTGAGTCTCTTGCAGATCTTATGAAAATAGAAGTTCTGTTTTAATAGGTCTGGGTGGTGGGTGAGATTCTGGGCTACTGGTCCAGGACACAATTTGGACAGCAAGGATTTAAACCACTGACTCTCAAAAGTAGCCTAAAGTCTGGGAGTAAACCCGATGCCTGGCTTCTAACCCCAGAGATTCTAACTTAATTGGCCTGAGATAAAATTTAATTTTAATTCTCTATGGTGAGTATTTCCACCTACAAAATGAATAGAATGGCATCTAGCTATCTCATAGTGGTAGGAATATAGATGAGTTATATGGAGGCTATACTGTACCTGGCTCATAAGAGGTTCAGTAAACTAAACCAAAGTTTGCGTTTTTTCTTTCAAAATCCCAGGTGGCAGCAGTGGGCTTTGTCTCCTGAAAATGCCCCCTTTCTTTAATTGGCATTCTTACTCTCCTGAGTGCTCAACAGCCCTTTTGAAGGAAAAAGACGGCTCTCCATTCACATTTTCATATTGTTGTAAAGAGTTTTTATTCCTTTTTCACGGGTGGGGTGCTTATTTGCTATTTTTCCCTAAAATGAAGCCCCTGTTGAAAGAGATTTTCTTTGATTATTCATTTAAGAAATAGTCATTGAAGGGTGATCTGTTTTGCCCCAGGAGATTGCTGGGTTATGAGGACTCAGTGCTGAATAAGATAGAGTTCCTGCCTTTGAGGAGTTTGGATGTTGGAGGGACACTACAGCGAGAACCAGGGCTGGACAGCCCTGTTACGCACATAAGGATGGAACACGTATGGAGGAAGGCAGAAAGGAATTTGGAGAGGCCAGAAGAGGCAAGAAGACCTCTCTGAGATCAGAGCAATGATAAGAGTTTACCAGGCAAAAAAGGAAAACAAGGACAAAGAGTATCTGCCAACATCTGGTGGCAAGACTGAGAACAGAAGGCTTGAGGAATTGGGAGAAGTTCCATGTGATCTGAGCAGAGAGCACCAGGAAGGGAGAGGGAGCATGAAGCTAGCGAGAAAGGCGGGGTCTAGATGGAGAGGGAGCTGGTTCAGATACCTTAGATTTCAAGAAGGTTGCATTTGTAGTGATTGGAGCAAGGAATGTTGGAAGTTGGATGTTCACACACCAGAACTTGAATCCCAGCTCTGCCACCCACTGACTGTGTGATGTTGGCCATGCTACTCAGTGTCTCTGAGTGTTAATGTCATTGCTGAGGGGGGATAATAATGTCTACCTCATAGTAGGTTGTTTTGAGAATTAAATGAGTGAGTACATGAAAAGCTGGGCAAACGATTATTACTATCGAGCCCAAGGACAATGGAGAGTTGTTATTGCTGTTAGGAGCTGGGATTTGTGAGGAAAAAGACAAGAGGCAAAGATGTGAGTTAGGAGGTAATGAGAGTAGTGCAAGCGAGATGATTGTGGCTGGGACTAGACAATTGGGTGAGTGGACAGATGCGGATTGGATGGGAAATAGGAAAGAAGGGTCATGTGGAACTCACTTTGAGTGACTTTGAGATTGAGAATGCAGAGATAGTAAGAAGTTCGGGGTGTCGTGAGGTCAATGTTGTGCATGCTGAGATTGTATCTATCAGGTACCGGTTGTGGAATATAGGAAGCTTAGTGGGAAGGCATTTATTAGAGGGTATTACAGGCTTACAGAATTTTCTGGAGGGCTGAGAAAACAGTCCAGCTTGAGCTTGCAGGAGCAACCTCTACCCCCCTCTCCTAGGAACTGCGCTGCTGGGGTAGCTGCTATCTAATGGATAATCTTGCAATCAGGAAGCTGCCCCCTTCGGGAGCCACCACACTGCTGTTTTGAACAGGAAACCATGACAATCAGGAAGCTGCTACTGCTGCCAGTTCTAGAACCACTGGGAATCTGTAACAGACCATATCAGCAGAATGGATGCTCCTCCCTCTCCACCCAGATGCGCCCCACCTGCTAAGCCAGTATCTGAATGCGGGGACCTCGGCAAAAGCAGCTGCAGAGAAGCCAAGCGCCTCCAGAGCTGGGCTTGCGGTGCAGGGGACGAGCATAGCACAATCCGGTCCACCTCAAATGAAGCTATTCTAGAGCAGCGGTCGCCAACCTTTTGGATCTCATGGACCACCAATGGTCCGTGGACCACCATTGGCAACCACTGTCCCAGAAATTAGTTTTCCAACTACTAGAGCAGAGAAGGTCACACTAGAACCGGTGTTTTGTAAATTGTGAGTTGTGACTCACGAAAGCATCGTCAGATCAATTCAGGAGGTCACAAGACTTTTTTTCTTAGTTATGAGTAGTAAAGGCAACTATTACTTAATGTAATGAAACTTCTGTCTGAGGTGTGTGTGTGTGTATCCTTATTTGCAAAGTGGAACATTCTTCCCTCTGGATCATGATAAAAAACCAAACCCTCAAAAGTCACTGCACTGGACTTGCGGGGTCTCAGAGAGAACTAATGGGCAGACCCCAGAGTCTACTGAATATGTAGGGTTGGGTTTTAAGAGAAAATCAAAGCTGGGTATCTAGAGTATATCGTCACTGGCAAGAAGCCCTGTGAGTTAAGCGACCCAGGGAGATGGTGTGCAGTGTTAAGGGAAGGAGGTCTGGAACAGACCCCAGGGAGCGCAAGCATTTCATCTCGGGGCAGGAATTTTCTCCAGGGGTGTGCTGGTCCTGCTTGCACTGTGGCAGTTTTCACATGTTCTCCGGAAAGAGAGCTGGATCCGGGGAAGCCTCAGAGCGCTGGAAAGGTGTGTTCAAAACACACGTGAACTAGGGCTGATTTGGCTGCTGCCTGGCACAGCCGTGGTACACACCACACTGGATCATAAACCAGCACCTGGCATGGGTCCAGGCACCATACTGGCACCGTGACATGTATGGAATGGATGCGCAGAGCAGAGAAGTTCTCAGGAAAGCTGGAAAGAGTTCCTCAGATTCCAACATTCAGGAGCTGGTCCAGAGGGGGCTAATCTCACCAGCCAAGGTTGACTCAGTAGCTCTGGGCTACTGCAGCAGCCTCCTGGTCTGTGATCCAAGGTTTCCTGCTTTCACTTACCCACAGTCCACCGTGGTCTGAAATACTAAATGGGAAGTTCCAGAAATGAGCAATTCATAAATGTTAAAGAGCAGGCTGTTCTGAGGAGTATGATGAAATCTCACACTGTCCAGCTCCATCCCAACCGGGACATGACTCATCCCTTTGTCCCCCGCAGCCACACTCTACATGCTCCCTGCCGTTAGTCACTCGGTAGCTGTCTTGGTGATCAGATCGACTGTTGCAGTATCACAGTGCTTGTGCTCAAGTCACCCTTATTTCACTTCACAGTGGCCCCTAAGCACAAGAACAGTGATGCTGGCAATTGAGATATTCCAAAGAGAAGCCAGAAAGTGCTTTTTTTTTTTTTTTTTTTTTAAAGAAAAAGAATGAAAAGTTAAGTATGTATACGAAAAAACAAAACAAAACACAGTACCTATAGGGTTTGGTATGCCATGGTTTCAGGCATTTACTGGGGGTCTTGAAACGTATTTCTTGTGGATAAAGGAGGAACCACTCTATCATTTTTAAAGAGTATTTTGTTGCATAGAAAATTGGCAATAAGGGGTGGGAGCTGTTCAGGATGGTGGACTTTATTGCTGCTAACTCAGGAGACAAACTGAATGTGCATCCATAGAAAAATGGGCAAACTGTGTATAGTTAAACAAGGAAATACCAGTAGGTGGCAATTAAATGAATGAGCTCGATCTACATGTATCAATCTGCATGAATCTCAAAAACCTAAGGTTATGTGAAAAAAAACTCAAGCACAAAATGTTATATAAAGTATGATATTGTTTATTGAAATGTTAAAATCCTCACAAAACTCTCTTATATAGTCTAATGGGAGAACAAGTATAAATTTGTGTAAGCGGAGGAGACACACAAACTTCCAGGCAAGGGCTGTTCTCTGGGGAGCATGTAGGAACGTGGATGGAGGGTTGAGATTTTAGCTCTATATGGATTATTTTCTTTTTAAACAGAAGCAGAGACATATAGTAACATATTAATAGTTATTAAATTAGCTGGTGAGGCATGGGAAAAATACTATTTTCTGTTCTTTCTATAATTAAAAAATATTTACAAATGAATATACATTTTATAATGCCCAGAGCAAGAATCAGGCTTCTTCCCCTGACCTCTGATTAAGCAGATGACCTTTAAAGCAATTAGGGAGAAGTACGCACACACACACACACACTACATGTATATATAATACATATAAATGTATAACACACACATGTGCACACATGTATACACATGTGTGTACACACATATGCATATACACATATACACATATGTATAACTTCAATTTTAAACTTTTTTTTATTGGCCTACATATTTCTTCAGTTTCTGAGAAAGAACTTTATATCATGGGACTCTAACCTTTTTCTGGATTTGGCCACTTATTGAATCTGGAGACCATCTATGTCTCACATTAGCATGATCATCCATCAGTGACTGGAGTGGCAGAGGCAGAACAGGGGACAGCCCTGAACACTGGCTGCTCCAATGCAGGGCTCCAAAGCTGTGACCTGAGGAATTACAGAAAGGCTGCCCAGCTGGGTGTGGCTCAGTGTTTGAGCATAGATCCAGGAACCAGGAGGTCACCGGTTCAATTCCCAGTCAGGGCATATGCCAGGGTTGCGGCTCCATCCCCAGTAGGGGGCATGCAGGAGGCAGCTGATCAATGATTCTCTCTCATCATTGATGTTTCTATCTCTTCCTCCCTCTCCCTTCCTCTCTGAGATATATATAATTTTTTTTTTAAAAAGAAAGGCTGTGGAGGGGACCAATAAAGCCCAATGGAAAATAGTGGAGACAGGAGGCTGGACTCCATTCCTGGCTCTGCTACTAATCATGTGTAAGGACTTGACAAGCCCCTGCCTTTCACTGGACTTCCTTTCAAACGTTGGCTCTGCTGATCTCTCAGGATCTTTCCAGAGATGATACAAATGACTACTGTATCTTCTTGACTGAAAGGCTCTGGCCTTGTGTCAGAATAATCAGTGGTATGAGTTTTCCCAAGGGCAGGAATACAGTTAGTCTTCATTGATTTGTTACTTTTTTATCAACTCATCCTCCTCTACAAGTTTTACAAGTATAGTGTGTGTGTGTGTGTGTGTGTGTGTGTGTGTGTGTATGTGTGTGTATGTATGTATGTCTGTATTGGGGAGTGGAGGAAAGAGCAGTTGAGTTTTTACCAAAGAGATATATGTTTCAGGTAGCCTGAATTCCCAGTTACAAAAATCATTTATTTTATTTGCATAGATTGTGTCATTTGATCATAATATTCCCAGGGGGCTGGTTAACCCTCAGAGAGTAACAGAATTTAGTTTTGAACTTCTTAGGTTGTCCATCCCCTACATATCAGGTGAACTACTAAAGATTATTCTCTTATTATTTTGTCTTGTTACAAGATTCTTTGTAAGCTGTGCTCCCTATGTCTTCAGCTGTTGGCTTTCAGAGTATTGCTTGATAGAGACTAATATTGAGAATCACTCACAATGTCAAAGTCAGGCACCTGTGCTCAGAGTATGGTTGTTGAAAAGTGCAAATGAAACCTTTCTCAAGTTGGAATATGAAACAGTAAAAAATTGCTTCGTTGACATTTGCTTAGGTTGCAGATACCTTTCCAGGAATGCATGAATGACTTGGTTTAAAGCAAGATTCATTTGTCTTACAGAGTTAGGGTAGAACTCAAATGCCCACAGGCCACCGTATTCTCTAGCTTTTGGCCCTCAAAACCTGTCTGTGTTATTATCACGTATCTCTTGTCTTGCTGAGTGCAACACCTCTTCCAGTGCACCCTGCTCCCCAAGAATCTACTCACAGAAGCATTTAAGAGAAATGTAGACTTTTACTGAGTATTTCACTGACCTAGGAGGAGGCAACAGAGCATGCTGTTCAGCAAAGGACTTAAAATTTCCCTTTAGTCTTTTCTGTTCTCCCAAGTCCTTCTCATCCATACCACCCCTGCTGAGTTTTTTCCCTTCTTTTAGATCTTTTCTAAATTTTGACAAACTTTCCTGAATTTTGACACCTTTCTTTTCTCTCTTCCTTCTTGAGAAACATGCAAATTTTGTTTCATTCTTTCGTGTAGCAGTTAAGAGCCCCTTTTCTTTCTGAGGAATAATCTCAGCAGTGGAACTTTCAAACAATAAGATGCTGCTTCAGATATGATGGACAGATGTAAGGGTTGATGGAGCTAGAGAATCTCCTGGTTATCCAAATCAGGAGACGAGGTTGTCATTGTGCAGAGAAGTTCTTTACGCCATTTCCAAGGTTGTCATTGTCTGTCAACAACTTTGTGGGGCCTTAAAAGCTCCCACAGAAATGATTTTCTGAGAGGTGTTTGAAGCAGGGAGCAGGATGAGATCATGTGGGAGATGGCAGCACCTATGCCCTGACCAAATGATTGCATCTCCTGCCCATTGCATGATGATTTGAGAGTGTGCTGAAGGCATAGCACTTTTCTGACAGGAAACAGAAACTCTCTGTTGTTGAGTTCTTGTCCATCTTAACTGGAATGGAGTCAAGCCTGGTCAGATGGTTTCCCAAATATCCACAAGGTCTCTTCAGTTTTGGGTGGTCAGTTTGGCAGTCCTTTCTTATGCATTTTAGGTCCTACAATTCACACCATTTGGCAGGTGCCCTGCACTTTGTCTCCAAATTCTGACTCTGCTGAGGTGGTGTGCAGCCAGTACCATTGGTTTCACCCTGGTGGGGGGCCTTCCCTTTGGTTGGGGGCTTCCAGAACGCTGTCTGGAATCTTAGTTCCCAGGTCGGTGATGAGAGAGGCTGGTCTTCTGAGATGGAGGAGACTTTGGAGAGATTCGAACCCAGCCCCTTCATTTTTCAGACGTGGATCCTGAGTTCCAAGGAAGGGAAAGGAATTGGTCCAGGTCATACAGTGAGTTTGTGGTTGGGACCTACATCCATCCCTTCTCATTCCCTTTGGGAGCTCTGTCCACCACACGGCATTGCTTCCTTGCCTTCTCTCTGAAAGACACTTCACTCAAAACTCTCTTTTTAACCATGGAGCTGTATCTTTCCAAGAGACAGAAGGAGAAGCATACTATGTAATACCCTTTGTGGTTTCAGTCTTGGTCTAGTTTCCTTTTTGCCCAAGTGTTTGGATGGATGAGGTGCTGTATGGTAGAGGCCAGGAGAAAGGGTTCAGTCTGAACTACTGTATAAGAAGATGGATAGTACATTCTCAAGAGGAAAGGTGTTTGTATCCACATACTGGAACTTATCCACCTTGACTGAGATGGTGGTATTGACCTGGAGGTGCTCCAGCAGGAACTGAGAGAGGTTCTGGTATATGTTTTTGGTTTGTACTCCAGACTCACACACTGTCACCAAAGTCTGCCTTTTGACATCTTGGTTGATGAGAAGTTCCAATTTTAGGTCGACAGAATGTTCTGGGCATTCCACCAGAAACTGCAGTTGGCAAATAATGAAGTACCAACCTGGGAACTGGATCACCAGGTTGCCATCCTGATATCTGAGTCCATGGACAATGCCATCTTGGTTCCAAGACAACTTGGTTTTGTTTATGTGCTTTGACACTGGAAAGAGAAGGAAAAACAAAATCACAATTATTGGGCAGAATGCAGGTGCAGACCGGAAAATTTGAAGCCTTTATTCAAAGTTCCCCCTTCAAGACTCCTTCCTGTCTTCTATATTATCTGCTGTCCCAACTATCCAGAATATCTCCTGTGTTACTCTTTCTAGGTGTTGCTTAATATTTAAGGCACAGCTACAAAACTGCCCCTCTTCCCTTTTTCCAATGCCAAAGTTGAGGGTCTGAACCTCCTATAGAATTGTTTTCCACTTATTACATTACTAGAGGCCCAATGCACAAAATTCGTGCAAGAGGCTCAGCCCTCACAGCCTGGCTACTTCAGCCAGCCCTCGCAGCCCCTTGCAGCCTTGACCAGCCCTTGCAGCCCCAGCTTCATCCAAAAGGTCATCCAGACAGTTGTCCGGATGGTTGTTCTGCTGTTCAGTCTAATTAGCATATTAGCTCTTTATTATATAGGATTCTGTTATCATAATTACTAGAGGCACGGTGCATGAAAATTCATGCACTGAAGGAGGGGTCCTTCAGCCAGCCTGCCCCCTTCCACAGTCCGGGAGCCCTCAGGGGCGGGAGGCGACCCGGTGATCAGGGGAAGATGACACCCCATCATACCTCTGCTGCTGCCACTGCTGACAGTGCAAGCCTTAGCCAGCCCTGGTTACCTAAGCCACAGGTGGCCCTGGGCACTGGGCAGCTGCCATCTGAGGCTTGCCTGTGCCTCAGGCTGGCCCTGGGCGGCTGGGGGGCTGAGGGGACTGGGGGACTCGGGAGGCAAGTGCGCAGAGCGGCTGGGCCTGCCTGGGAGCGGGCCCAGCCTTGCCACACCCACCTTGGGGTGGGCCTGTGCTTGCCACACACCTGTCGCCCCAGTGGGGCTGAGGGGACTGGGCCCTGCCATCCTGTGGCTGTGGGTGCCGCCATCTTTGAGGGCGGAGCAGTCTATTAGCATATTTTCTCTTTATTGGCTGTGGGCGTGCCATCTTTGCAACAGTATGAGGTTCAGTTAACATATTCCCTCTTTATTAGATAGGATTATCTTTGCCTTTTCAGACTATAACCTCCTGGGCTGTATTCCCCACAAGTTCTGTACTATCATATTCATTTAAAAAAATATATTTTTATTGATTTCAGAGAGGAAGGGAGAGGGAGAGAGAGAAACATCAATGATGAGAGAGAATCATTGATTGGCTGCCCCCACTGGGGACCAAGCCTGCAACCCAGGCATGCACCCTTGACCAGAATCAAACCTGGGACCCTTTAGTCCATAGGCTGACGCTCTATCCACTGAGCCAAACCAGCCAGGGCTCATGTTCATTTTTTCAATCAATCAATAAATGTTTGATCAATGGGAGGACTACTATTTGGTGGGCATTGCACAAAATATCAGAGATAGGACATTTATTTGTGCTCAGTTAGTAACCAGTTTAGGCATTAAGATGTCCAGGAGAATCTTAGTCTATTCGCTTTCATATTAAGATGTATCCTTTAGCCATTCATTGTCTAAATTTTTGAATGTCTTCCTCTCTTTGAAAGGGCAGCCAAACATGACTGTGTAGACCCTTTACATGTAGACACTTTAAGGGGCTCTTCCCAGCTGGGTTTGTAGAAAAGCAGAGCATTAGCAGATCCTCTAAGCCAGTGGTTCTCAACCTGTGGGTCGCCAACCTGTGGGTCGCCAACCTGTGGGTCGCGATCCCTTTGGGGGTCGAATGACCCTTTCACAGGGGTCGCCTAAGACCATCAGAAGATGCATATATAATTACATATTGTTTTTGTGATTAATCACTATGCTTTAATTATGTTCAATTTGTAACAATGAAAATACATCCTGCATATCAGATATTTACATTAGAATTCATAACAGTAGCAAAATTACAGTTATGAAGTAGCAACGAAAATAATTTTATGGTTGGGAGTCACCACAACATGAGGAACTGTATTAAAGGGTTGCGGCATTAGGAAGGTTGAGAACCGCTGCTCTAAGCCAACATGTTCATGTCAGAAGCCAAGGCTCTCTGAGCCCTAACAAGTGAACATCAGCCCTGATTGGTCAGGGTGCCTTTCAGAGCTGGGAAGCTGGTGTGTTCGTTTTAATTGCCTCTATGTCTTCCCTTTAAACCTCATTGCAATTCAATTGAAAAGTGCAAACTAATTTAACTGCAAAATTGAATTTCTAAAATGAGCAGAAGGGCTATTCAGAGAATCCTGGATATCTTCTCCAGATCTCATTTTTCCCAGTGTAAATAGCTCTCATTATTTCATTTAGAAGGGGCCTCTTACCTTGCTGCAATATGCAAATAGGCCCTGTGCAGACAAGTTCATTAAGCTGTCAATCTGGGGACAGGGCAGTTTTGTGGTTCCCTTGGGAATAACTTGATAGAGGCAGAGCTTAACCGTTTGAGTCCCAAGCAGCGCGATTGCGCTGCTGAGATTTTATGTTGAGAAAACATACGATTTGTTTGAGTCCCAGGGGGTATTGAAAAAACACTGTCGAAGAATCCCAAACAGCGCAACCGCGCTTTCTCTAAATGAGTACGAAAAGACCCAAACAGCGTGATAACGCTTGTTTTATTTTATGTCGAGAAATACGACTCAAACGGTTAAGAGCCTGCTTATCTTGTATGAGGAAAAACACTATGCATGTGGCCTGCAACTTGTAGGTGGCAGAATAGAAGTGGTGGAGTTGGGGCCCAGATGCCTTCAGGCGCCAGGTAGGCAAAGGGAAGGAGGGAATGGGGCTGAGGAAAGATGAGTCTTGTAGTTTTAGAGTAACTCTCTTCTCTTTCCCCCTAAGGAATTTTAATTCAAATGATTAAAAAAACAAAAGCTTACAGGCTAAGCAGAATACATCTGCAGGTCACATTTGGCCTTGGGCCTCTACTTATGGCCTCTGGCTTAGAAGTTTCTGGAAGACCACAGGAAGTGGCTCTCGGTGGTTGGGGTTCAGGGGCTTGGTTACTGACCTTGGAGGTAGGCCCATGACTTCTTGAACGGAGCCCTCTGCAGGATACATAAGATGTCCTCTGAGCAGTTTCCTAAAAACAAGAGCACACGTTGACTGTCTTCCTCTGCTCTGGGACCTGGAGACACCAGACCTTTTTCCGTGACCCTTTGATGGAGACGGTTACCATTCAGTTTCCATCTGGGGGCAAAGGAGATCTATCTGTGTGTTTCTCGTTTTGCCATCAGGTACCTTAGATTTCAAAAAGTTGATTGCTTCCACTTGGGCTTTTACAAAAGACTGTGGAAGTTGGGGGAACGAAAACATATATGACCTGGGTTTCTATGTGTACCAGATGCCATTCCTGTCCGATTACTTATCTCACCTCACTTCATCTTTGGGGTAATTCCGTAAGAGAGGTATCATTAAGTCCCTTGGACAGAGAGAAAAAGCCTGGGGACCAGACAGATGAAGTACCTTGTCCCAGGTCACTCAGCCAGTGGGGGCAGTCAGGACAATATATGATGGAAATTGTTGCTGTCCTTCCCGTAAGAGGGCACCAAACAGTGGGCGGGGTGTCTGTACGTATTTCAGCTCATGTGATTCTCAGAATAACTCTGCAAGGTTAATTCTGACGCTTAGACACATGGTCAGTGGTACAAGGTCAAGCAGGTTGATGGAAATGCTGAGATTCACCTCCAAGTCTACACAGTTCCAGAAGCTAGGCTTCCTCCTTGAGGCTGTTTTGCTAGACAGTGGGAATAAACACACCCTTGTGCTTAATTTTAAGAGGATATAGGATCAAGATAAACACATCCTTGTGCTCAATTTTAAGAGGATATAGGATCAAAGTGTTCTAAGCAGGGAGCTTGCTATCATGAGCTCCCTTGGCAGGTGGAAAAAGACAATGTTTAGGTCATTATGGTATTTAAGATATAAAAATATTTTAAATATATACATTGGTGATGGTGGCTTAGCTTCTTATTATAGTAACTCTTTTGTATGCAAAGAACCAAGTTACACATTTCCTGCAGTGCCTCATGAATTCAACTCACTCTGGACAAATTCCCTTTCGTCTTTGCGCCTGGTTTCCCCAGCTGTAAAACTGGTAGGTCTATAACCAGACACTGACATCTTTTGGATGATATCACAAATGACTATTCATTCCAGCCATCAGACACCAGGCAGCCAGGAGCCAGTTCAATTGAAGCCACCTCAGTCATGAATTTGCTTACTGGTCTCTGAGCAGTACTCAGACGCACAGTCTTCCTCACCGCCCTCTCCTCCGAGGCCCAAGAAAAATCTCTCTTGGTTCTTCACAGCACTGGACTTGGAAAGGTTGAATGTTAAGTGGAGAGTTCCCTCTGCTGTCTGAACAAGTTTGCTGCTAGAGGCCCCTTCAGCAGGAGCAGAGGGTGGGTTCATCCTTGTCTGTCCTCAACCCTTAAAGAGGCTCTGCAGGATCAGGGCCATGCTCCTCCACATGGCATCCATGCTCCCTGGGTTCTCGTCCCTCATCTTCTGTCCTAATTAATAATAATAGTAGCAATAGTAGTGCTAGTAATAATAATAGCTCATATTTGTCTGACCCTTCCCTCTGCCTGCCTATCTTCCTCCATTGGACTGTAAAGAGACCACTGTTCATACATTCCCCACTGCCCAGCCCAGAAGATGCTCCACAAATGTTTGTTGAATTGAATCATCCAGTTCTTCTCTCTTCCTTCTCTCTGTGAAAGTCAGCTAAGTGCTCAAGGCATGAGCGAGGTGAATGGGATGCTTGGCTTGCTTTTCCCCTCGGGGTTGAGATAACACCTGGGTTCATTCTCCCATTAGTCCTGCAGGTTCTGTTAGATTACATGAGAGGATAAGACTTGTGTCGTGGACTGAGGCCAACATATCCCAGCAAGGACAGGCTCTGCTCATAGGCCAGAGGTCCCCCCCAGCATGCCATCTCAGGTGAGCTTCTGTAGGCAGATGACTACAGAAGTACAAGCCTGGGCTTGCCTCTCACACATGCAACTGCTTTTGTTCTTTCCCCTTTGCTCTTTGCATGTTTGGTGGGTTGACCTCAGTTGTAATTCTGAGAAACCCAAGGATGGAAAAACACACATCTTATTTTGAAACATTTGCATTTCCTGAAGTCAGATGGCATGGTGTATTTTAATTTTTCTTGAACCTTTTAGATGGTTTCAAGAGAAAAGAAAAACATGGGCAGCCCCCCATGACATGGCTAAGGAAAAGGGACCCAGGATGCTGGAGGAGTTTTAAATGGAATGGGTGGGGTGGCTGAACCTGGAGAGGAGCCCAGAGGGGCCTTTGCCACCTGACAAGGAGGCTGTTAGCAGGAAGACGGTGCAGACTGCTCTGTGGAGCCCACACACTGAGGCTCCAAGTGCACTCAGCTAATGGCCAACGCTGCTCTTATCCCCAGTTCTCAGGCGAGGCGATGGAAGGACCTCATCTGAGGACACACAAACCACACTGGAAGTCGCAGTACTGCCACCTCAAATATCTGACCAGTTGGTGCCAGTCAAAGAGGCACTGGGTGGCTTTTCAGAGTTGTAGGGCTCTTGCCAAGAGCTGGGTGAACTTTATATGTGGCTCATGTCTCCTCATCACCCTGGAACACCATGATCTGACTTTCTTTTTTGGTTATGAAGACGAGGAGTGACTTGTAAGTCATGGTTGAGTTGGGGGCCTGGGAGTTTCCCCTCTGGTCTCTCTTGTCCCTAGCTAGATGAAGAGCAGTGTGGATTTGATGATCTAGAAAGGCACATCTAGCCTGTTCTAGTAGGCTGTGTAGACTCACTGTATACTGCCAGGCCTGTTATGGGGGAATGTTAGTCCCAGCCCCAACTGTCTGCCTTTGTGGGCATGTTGCTTTATCCCAGCTAAGAGACTGTCTTCACATATTCAGATTTCCAGACACATACCGTGGTAGAACAGAACATTTTAGCTCTGGGATAATGAAGGTTATAAAGAGTCTAATTCCTTAGGATTTGCATGGTTCATAGAAATGGAAATTCCCTGAGAAGTCACTGGGGCCAGGCATGGTAGCCACATAATATATGTGCTCCTCAACGTTATCCCCACAGCATGCTTGTCCTAGGTCACCCTGTGAGTTAGTGACAGGGGCAGACCAGAGTCCAGGGCTCCTTACTCCTTATGTGCGGCGTTCCATCCTTCAAACAACTCAAGTACTCTGAATTCTTTTGAGGAGCAAGGCCTTCCAATTGGAAAGATTTGTAAGCTCTTTTCCCAAGCTTTGGACTCCTCTGGAAGGATCATGAAACTTTCTTAGGCTTTTTTTGAAAGCCCTAAGAGTAATATATGGCAATGAAACCCTCCTAGCTAGTCATACAGAAGAGAGGTGTTGCTTAAGGTAGTTGAAAGGATCATGTTCTAGATGTCAGAATAGTGATAATCTAAAGACTGGACCCCACCTTGAGATCTTATAAGGTTAGGCCTGAAAGGGCCATTAGATGCCAAGTTAACCATGATCCTAGTCCTATGAGTGGGGAGACTGAACCCAAAGGGGCTGAAAGTGTGGCCAAGACCCCGCAATAGGTCAGGAGCAGAGCTGGGCTCAGAACACTCCTAGTCTAAGGCTCTGTTCCTATTGTTTGGTCTTCCTATGGAGCAGAGAAGAAGTGGGTTTGCAGCCACCATAAACCCTGGATGGAAAACAGGACAGCTGGAGGTGCTAGGAAAACAAATCTCTGGGCTCCCCATTGTGGGAGAATACCAGAAAGTGACTCCAGGCCCTTGTGCCGAACCCTGCCAAGTCATCGGTCAGGGGCAGTCAGGCTAACAGTAAGATACAACAATGCCCAGGGTGGCAAAACAAGCCACACTAACCACTGCAGCCAGATGGTATGTATCTGAGTGCCAGGCACCGTACAGGTTGATATTGGGATGAGACAGACACAGTGCATCTCAAAACAAGCCCCTGGGTTCTGGTCAAGGCTTTTAGCTGCCACTTCCTCTTACTGACCCTCAGTGACTGCATCTGTAACAGTGGGGATAACAGTCAACCCAAATGTATGGATGTAGTGATGATGCAATGAGATTATGGATGTCCAGTGGGCAATGCAGAATGTGACATAGAGGGGACAGCCAGCAAGTGGTAGTCCCTTCCTCCCAGATTCCTCTTTTCCTAACAAGACCACTTAGCAGAGCAATCTGGCTGATGAAATGATCATTAAAACACAGCTCATGGCATTACCTGGTGGATCAGAGTGTCTCAATTACATATATAAGTGTTTGAGGCCATCTGATACTTCCGGAAAAGTGTGCAGAATCCTCTTTCCATCTGTTGAAAATATTTAATCCTCCCAGGAAGGAGAGGAGTTATTCTGATGCCTCTGCATCTACCTTGTCCTGGCTTCTATTCCATCCGCCTGGGAGCATAGCCAGGAGAGTCCCAACAGTGACATCTAGGGGAGAGTCTCTCCAGTATTGGTAGGAGTTGGAATCAAAGTTCATCCTCAGCTGGCTTTAACTTAACCGCTTTCTTGATGCCCCCAGGCCAACTAGTGATGGAGAAACTCTATGACAGGTGACCTTGGACTTACAAACAGCAGTTTTAGGGACTACCCACGCTGGCATGCTCAATGTTAAACACATAAAAAGTGATCAGTAGTACAAACTGAGATCAAGGTGCGATTCAGTTGAATCCCTTGACGGTTCCTTAGGATGTTGGGGCTTTTCAATCCTGACCTGTTGCAGTATGTAAGATAAACCTATCTGACCCTATGGGTATTTTCTTGAAATTCGCTTCTACTAAATGCAGGTTGAATGGATATTATTGGGGGCATTTAAGAAGCACCTTTAAAGTCTGTAAGCTAAAAGGCAAAGTAAATCTGGAGTCTTGTGGTGCGATCGGCTAACCTTTTAAATTCTGTTTGGAAAAAACTTCCTAGCTTATTCTAGATGCAGAAGTGTGACAGCACACTTAGCATGTTAGGCTTGGGATCAGACTGGCTCGGGTTCAAATTCTTCCTCTGCCACTTACTAGTCACTCAGCCTCTGAATTTTCCTATAAGTGAGGACAATCATAAACTCCCTTGAAGGGTTTCTGGGAGGATTGAATGAGATAATGCATAACAAGGAGTCTCTATCTGTCACTCAAAGTATATTCAATAATGGTTGGCTCCCATTCTTGTGGTTCGGGGCTTTCACTGCTGGGCTTTGTAGAAATATAAACCAACACATGTGGTGTCCGGAGGTCTAGGGTGAAATAAGTGATGAAGCAAGTTTGAGGAATAGGCCTATTTCCCCTCCCTTCCCCACCTCTATTTATTTCATTTTTTCTTATAGTTAAAAGATGAGGATTTCCTCTGTATTTAGAGACTTATGATTTGTATGTGCTAAATTCAAGTATAATTTTTAATATTTCTCAGGGATCAGAATATTTCTCCCCCCTTTTCCTCCCCTTTCCTCCTATTTTCCTTCCCTCCCCCCCCCCCTCCTAGCACCCCCTCTCTCCTCTTGGAAGCAATAGGTGGGATTAGGTATAGATCCCTTAGCACTCTAGATGGCCTCTCCAGCACCCTATCCCACTTTATTCTGAGTGGCCCATTTTCTGTTTTCTTTCTTGTGGAGAGATTCCCGATTCCTGTTAGCTCTGCCTTAAGAACAAGACAGCGAGTGTAAGAGAGGGTTTGCAGTGAGTGTGTTTAATGTAAAAGGAGAAGCAAATAGGCTCTCAGAGGCCTGTGACTGTCTGAAAAGAAATTTCCCCCTAAGCAGAGGTACCCCCTCTTGCTATGAAAAAAGAAGAAGAAAAGCGACAACATCTGGTGGGTTGGCCTATCTAGATCCAGCTCAGTCCTGCCAGTAGAATTGGGGTCTCTGCTTGCTAGTTGCAGTCTTTCTAGGAAAGGGGGCTGCTGCTCCTCCACCTGCCTCTTCTGCTGCAGCGCAGGGTCCTGGTGGGGCTGTGACCCTGTGGAGTGCAGTCCTGTGACATTGGGGATAACTGGGGATTGGTGAGGAGCCAGCCTGAGTGGTTTAACTTTATTGCCTTTCTATGGTCAGCTTTATTGTTTCTTTGGGCATGGGCTCACTAGGTGCAATTAGAGAGCCAACCTTGCTTGATCTCTCTGATGCTCACATTTTCTGTTTAGCAAGGACATGGCATGGGGACAAGGGTGGTCTGCCAAGCAAGCCATGCAAAATGTATAAATTGGACCAGTCAAATGGCCAACAAATCTTAAGATATTTGCTTGATTCCTGGAAGTTATGCTCCAAGACATTTGCTTGATTTCTGGAAGTTATGCTCCAAGCAAAGTCCATGCCAGGGTCAGGCCATCTGGCTGGCCCCCATCACTTTTGATATTTTAGAAAGCAGGAAATTCCAGTTCTTGCAAGAGAAAGTGAGTTGCTTCAAGGACTGGATTGTAGGTACGTATTCCAACTTAATGGAGAGCATGATTCATTGGCAACAAAATAGACAGACGCTGGAGCAGGGGCTGAGAGTTGAGGAGGAGATGGGAGGAGTCCAGCCACAGAGAACTGGGGCAGGCAGCAAGAGGGGGGAGGGCGGACTGGAAGGAAGCAGCCGGGTGTTACTAAGCGTCTGGTGGTACAGCCCTGGTTAAGCAAAAAGGCTCCAAGGCAGGTCAGCCTGGATTTTGAGGTCTTGTTGCACTCCTTGTTAACTGTGCAATTTTAGGTGAGTCAGTAAACCTCTCTGTGCACCAGTTCCCATACCTACACAGAAAGATACTCTTTATCCCTGCGGCTTGTTGTGAGGAAAGCGTGAGTGAATCACAAAGCCCTCAGCCCAGTGCTTGGCACATCGATGGTAATTATTTTTACTCTGCTGGATCCTCATTCATATGAAGTGAGGGGATAAAATAAAACTGATTTAAAACTTGTCTACAGAGTTCCTTGAGTGCCAGGAAGAACTGTCATTTGGTTGCTGGGATGTTGGGAAGGCCTGGGAGTGAGACCAAGGGGACAAAAATTTTTCTACAAAATAGAGTCAGTGGAATTGGACTTTCTACAGAGTTTATGAGGGGAAGCATGTCTGTGTGTGTGAGGGGTGGAAATGGGGAGAAGGAGGACATAGAAACAGGCGGGAAGGAGGGGGAGTCAGTGCGCATGGTGGAGGGCTGAACCCAAGAGGAGTGCTGTCCCTGCAGCAATGCCCCGTGGCTGGGACCACAGCAGCCTCTCGGGACAGGGGCACAGTACGCCATGTGCATGGTCCTCTGCGTGAACTACACCGCCCGCTCGCTTTCTCCGCACCCCGAAGCCTGCTGTAAACGTTGCTATACACAAGGCAGGGTGCTGTGTGAACTCGGGAAAGAAGGCAGAGGTGTCCGCAGTCTGTGGTTTGGACAAATACGCCATATAACATGAGCACACGCAAGGTTCAAAATGTGGTGGAAACGGAAGATCGGAACAAGAGGTTAGGAGAAGCAGCACAAGCCTCACCCTCCCAGCAGCTCCCCTGGGTTCCTCGCCATATATGGGCTGGAGTGAAGCCATTTTATTGGTGATGAAAGAATAGAGTGGACCATGTGTCCAAAGGACACAGGTGACAGAGACGGTTGTTCGTGCTGTCCCATGTCACCCTGTCAGTGGCTCTGTGCGAGATTTATTAACTCTGTTTTCTGGACGAGAAGAGGAGGGTGGGATGGGAGGTTCTCCCCAGGTTCTTGCTGGCCCACAGTCCTGGCTGAACCCCAGAGCAGTCTACTGAGTCCTAAGCACAACAGAGCAAGTGTGAGGTGGCTGCAGGTGACCAGTGTTTTGGGCGGGAATAGGAAGCTTTTGTCTTGGGACTGAGAACTCCTTTCCCTACACAAAGGGCTTGGTTTTCCATGGTTTCACTGCAGCTAGTTGTCAGGCTGTGCTGTTACTTTAGTGCACAGGCATGGCCCTGCTTCCTAGGCTCTGGGTTGCTGCCCATTTCCTGCTGCTGGGGGACAGTTTCCATCAGCGGTGGCACAGGGCTCCCAGAAAGTGTCTGGCTTCTGCCCTGGTCCACGCCAGTGACAAACCACATGCTGCCCCTGGAGCACCCTCCCAGGAGTTTCTGGGAGCTGCTTCCGCTCTGCCTGGATCATCTTGCAATGGCTTTTCAAAGGAGACAAGATGCTGCGTGTGCCTGTGTAAGGCGGGCTTGCTGGAGGCAGGAGCCCTGGCTGCAGATTGCCTCAAGGGCTTTGTTAGTGTTTTTCTTATATATTCACCTATTAAACAACAGAATTATCATAAAGTGTCAAAGCTGGAAGGACTTTCCAGTTCATTGAGTATATTCAGTTACAGACGAGGCCCGGGGAGGAAGAAAGATGTGCCCAGAGAAACAGCTGCTGGAGTGAAGGTTGGTTCTGGAGACCAGGTCTTGCTCCCCGGGACTATACTTTCTACCTCTCCTTCCCAGCAGGCCTGCAGTCTGCCCCGTGAAGGGGAGAGTAGGCTTGCATTAAAAGCAGGAGCAAGCTAGGGACCACACACAGTGGGTGATGGGCGCTTATGGCTGAAGCATGTCATGCAGGGAAATGGAGAGGAACCTGGACGACCAGCAGCTCCTTGGACGACCTTAGACAAGTCGCCTTGATTGCATGGGCCTCAGCTTCTCACCTGCAAAATGGGATCACTAAATCCTCATGTTGCTCACTTCCAGGAGGGAGGTAAGATCTACCCAAGGGAGGTACTGGAAGGCCCTTTCCAAAACTTGCATAGCCCTACTGGGGATTTTTATTAGTATTTTTATGCTAGTGTTGCAGAAACATTAAATTGTAAACTGAGACTGGATTAGTTTCTCTTCTGATAATTCACAGTGATGGCCAAGATAAGAAGAGATCTGACTGTGATCTAGTCCATGGCGCCCACATTTTGGATTTCATGGATCAATGAAATTACCCCAAGTGAAAATTCAGTGACCTATACAGAGCGGGCAGCTTTTGATTTTGCCTATTGTGACCATTAAAACAAAAATATAAGTTGGACAAAAAGCAAACCAACTTAACTTCCATCCAAATCAGCTTCATCTTATAAAAGAAAGACCATTTTAACATTTTAGAAAAGTATATACTCTCAGAGCAAAGGAGTGCCCCTTACTTACAAATAATTGGCTCTGAGAAAATGGGTGACCTTGTCTTCCTTTTTCTGATTCCACTCTGGACTGGTGAAAACTATCATAGGGGCAGAACCACTAGTTAAAGCCCCTGTGCTTGGCAGCCTATGATGGGAGCTCTCTCCAGGGGCCGTGCTGTGATGTTGTTGGTGTGAGAGGCTGTGTCCAGACACTGTGTCCTCCTTTGGTCCTAAGGATGCTCTGGTGTGTCTACCTGGGTGCCTATGATAACCCATCCTTTCTCTTTTCCTTTTTTTTCTCTCTGAGCTGTCTGGTTATCCAGCTGTGCTTGTTACCTAGATTCTAAAGATTACAGAACTGAGATGGGTTAATGTTCTTGGGTGATAAGACCACTGGATTAGAGATGAGGACATCTGGATTCTAGGGTTGGCTCCATATGTCCTTGGACACAACACTTCTCCTCCTTTGTGCGATGGAAAGATTATTCAGATGATCTCAATGTTTTCACCTTTGTTGTGACCCTAACTCTGCTTACCAGCCCTCTGGAGTAGAGACAAATGCATTTTAGTGACTTCAATGATAGGAAGTGTGGAGGGGTGGGGTGGAGAAGAAGGTCTGTTTTCCCAAGTCCTCAACTGCATTATGCATTTTGGCTGCTACCAGTTATTTAATGATTACTATGTATTTGTCACCATGCCAAGCAATGTATGGATGAGATCTGATTGGCTTCTTGAATACCTTCATAAGGTAGTAGTATTATTCCCATTTCATAAATAAGGAACTGAGGCTCCTACGTGGAATGTAGAGCCAAGACTCAAACCCACATTTGCCTGACTCCAGATTTCAGGCTCTTAACACAACACTGCTTTGTGTTCCTGTCCATGTCTATGCGACAGCCTATGCCAGAGGTAGAATTTTCATCAGTGGGAGAGGTGAGGGGTGGTGGGAGACTTGTGGGGATGAGCTTGTGGATCACAGCCTGCTCTGGTGTATCAATTTGCAGCAGCTCTGCCGTAAGCAGCCCACCTCTGCCTCCACCCTCTTTTCTGTTGGGCGCTGCCATGATGTCTCTCGCTGTTGAACAACTATGATGTCATGTGGATGATTCACTACACATTTACTCCTAACCCCAAGGTCTTACCTCCTTTAAGGGGGAATTTTCCTGGGGGAGTTGGAATGGAGTCCTAGAAGAGAAGAAAGAAAGAAAGAGAAAAAAAGAAAATGGTGTGAGGAAGATATTCAATTGAAACAACTCATCTTTTTATTTTCCATTTTGGTTGTCCTCAAAGTACTGTGCAATTTAGAATTCACCTTCCATCTGACTCTTAAATTTTAAAAGATAAATTCACTGACTTAGTTATGATGAGCAAATGCTCATGCATTTGCTTGACAACATGCCTATCAGAAAAGCAACTCAGTTAACTATCCACATTTCACAGGCAAGGAGCCAGGGTTGAGAGAGAGAAAATGAAAAGTTTATGGCAGCTCAGCCCCCAGTCTAGTGCTTTTTTTTTCACCTCCACATGTGTTATTTCCCCCCTCCCTTCAGTCAACATAAGAACAATCAAATATAAATACATATGGGTTTTTTCCATCTTTGTTTCATCAAACAGTAAAAATAGGTTGTAAACATACCTGGGAAGGTACATTTATATCCCTCCTGTGGTTGGAAATTCTGAATTAATTGAATGTTTATGTGCCAAACATCATGAGGATAATGAAATAATTAAATTGAGTCCCTGTGCTCTGGATTTATTACCAGCTTAAAATTGGATAGATTATCCAAATATTTATAGACATATAACATAAATAAATGTAGGTATCTTATATATTTATATATTCACTGTATATTTCATATTTTTTATTCTATAATAAACATGAATATATACATCAATCTTGACACAGATAAGAGTTTGATAGAAAGAGATTGTCTTCTGGAGGGACCTCCTGGGCTGGGGGGTTGCAGTGGATGAAAGGGAGGTCTTTTGGAGGTGCACTGAGCAAGTAGGCAATAGAGCAGTTGGGCACAGTTCTTCACCCCAACTCATTCTACAGAGACTAACTTCCCCTAGTCTCCCTCCCCCTACTTCCCACCTCAGCCATGGAGACACCCTTCAGGTGTCCTGGCAAGGAGGAATGAAATGTCTTACTCATCTTTTGACCTGTCCAGGTTGGGAATCTCCTATGGTTCATTGGATTACAATATTAATAAAGACCTAGAGACCTTTAATGCACAGATAAAAACACCTTCCCAATCTATCAGAGCAAGAAGTTAGCAGTTGCCCATATCTTCTTTTCCTAGTGTTTAGTACAAACACCTAGGACAGGGGTGGGCAAACTTTTTGACTCGAGGGCCACGATGGGTTCTTAAACTGGACCAGAGGGCCGGAACAAAAGCATGGATGGAGTGTTTGTGTGAACTAATATAAATTCAAAGTAAACATCATTACATAAAAGGGTACAGTCTTTTTTTTTTTTTTTTTAGTTTTATTCATTTCAAATGGGCCAGATCTGGCCTGCGGGCCATAGTTTGCCCACGGCTGACCTAGGACCATCTGGAGTTCCCTTTTATTCTATCACTAGAGGCCCGCTGCATGAAATTCATGCACTTGGGCTGGGGTGGGGTGTCCTTCAGCCCAGCCTGTGCCCTCTTGCAGTCCAGGACCCCTTGGGGGATGTCCACCTGCTGGCTTAGGCCCACTAAGCCAGCAGGTGGACATTCCTCTCGTAGTTCTGGACCCCTTGCTTTTTACTGCCCGCCTTCTCGCTGCTCCTAACTGCACGGCTTGCTGCTCCTTAGTGCTGCTGCAGAGGCGGGAGAGGCTCCTGCCACTGCTGCTGTGCTCATCAGCTGTGAGCCCGGCTTCTGGCTGAGCAGAGCTCCCCCTGTGGGAGTGCACTGATCACCAGGGGCCAGCTCCTGCATTGAGCGTCTGCTCCCTGGTGATCAGTGCGTGTCATAGCGACCGGTCGTTCTGCCGTTTGGTCAATTTGCATATTAGGCTTTTATTATATAGGATTTCCTCAGGGGCTCTGTCCTTTGCCTTCCTGGTAAATGGTTCTCTTCTCCAGCCCAAGTGGGTTGTAATGAGTTTAGAAGTCTCCTGAAGGCAAAGCCCTAGCATAGCACCAATCTGGAGATGGTGGAAGTCAGTCTAAACTTTTGGGCGTCAGCTTTTCAGGGGAAAGAAAGTGAACTTGACTTGGAAGGTCCTTCCCTCTTTGCTCTAATTGTCTATGATTTTATTGTTTTAGTTGAAAGCTCTTAACTTAAATAACAATGCTGTTCATTGTGGTTTCTCAGTTATACTTGCAATTCATAGGAAATCCTGACATCATAAAATTCCCCCCTGCGTTGCCTCTGTGAGACAATAAACAGCATTTCAAAATTTAATCAGCACCTCATTTACTGTTGAGCATGACCATTGATTAGTGTAATGTTCAAATGTACAAAGAAAATCATCTATGTTTGGGTGCGGTACTAAGATCATTGACCTGGTTGGCTGCCCAGGAAAGTATGCAGGTACCATGAGAGAATGCCACCGCAGGAAAAACAAAAACAAAAACGTAGAGCTGTCCCAGGGCCACGGGCAGGTGGGAACTACCAGAGAATCATACATTTGGCACATATTCAATGAGCACCTGGTGTAGGCCAGGCACTAAGTTAGTGCTGGAAAACATCCTGTGGGTTTTATGGCTTAGCTATTAAAGTAGTCATTTAAAATACACAAATAAACATATAATAAGAATTTCAGGTTGCAGCAAAAGCCAAAAAGTAAAAGTCTGAATATTTCGAGATTGTGTACTAGTTCCCTCTTAACCAAAGGGGATACACCCTAAGACTCTCCATGGATGCCTGAAACCATGGAAAATACTGAAACCTGTAGATGCTGTGGTTTTTCTGTATATACATAGCTTTTCACTTAAATGATATCCAAATTGCCTGCATCACTACTACTACCGATGGCTTTGGAGCCATTGTGACGTAAATGAGGGTGGTGTGAGCACAAACACAGCAATATGATAGGGCAACAGTGGGCCTGACCACTCAGATGGCCACGCAAGACTAGTGGGTAGGGAGTACACACAACATGGGGACACTGGACAAAGGGATGATTCACATCCTCTGGACTGGACGGAGGCGAGTGGAGTGGGATGTGTTGAGATTTTATCACACCACTCAGAAGTGTTGATTTCTGGAATTTTCCATTTAATATTTTGAGATCAAAGTTGACCACGGACAGCTGAAACCACAGTTAAGGGTAGGGTGGGGAGGGGACTGCTGTACCTCCTAGGCATTTGTTAAAATGCAAATTCTGACTTGGCAGGTTTGGGCAGAGCCTGGGAGTCCATTTCTGACAAGCTCCCAGGTGATGCTGCTGCTGGCCCACAGAACACACTTTAGATAGTACGATTGTAAGAGGCAATATTTAGGAGGAGGACCTCATTCATAGGAGATCAGAGGAGGACTCTGTCTGTCACTTGAGGGCTTTCTGGTTTCCTAACTTCAGACAGGAGAGGTCAGAAACAAAGCATCTTTGTACAAGAAAGAGTCCTGTGGCTTAAACCTTGGATTCCCAGGGCATCCAAGACAGGAGTGTGGCTATTCCTGTTTTGAAGAGCTCTTGGGACAAAGTCTCCTACTTCTCCTGGCTGCCCATGGTAGGCAAGATCAGAGAATCAGAGCCAGAGGGGAGCCTAGACATCTCTCAGTCCATCAAACTATTTTTACAGAAGAGGAAACTGAGGCACTTGTGAGTCAGCTAGTGGCAGATCTGAACCAAAGTTCTCTGGTGCTCTTTCCACTTCCCCAGAAAAGTGGCTATCCTCAGAGGCCAATAATAGGAAAGCTCATTCTTCCCTCCTCTCCCCTCCCATTTGGAGATAGAAGCGCAAGGTACAAAGGGATGATGGCTTTTAAAATTTGCTGAGGACTGTATGTGCCCTGGGTACTATGCTAAGGGCTGTCCATTAGTTTCTCTTTGGCAGGTGCCTCTCATCCTAGAATTTTCTCCCATGTCTTGCCTGGGGATCTGGATCCTGGCTGGGGAAATGTGAACCATCTTGCTCAGTGATTTGGCTTTGAGGGGAAAAGTATGTAGGCTAGACACAGGCACAAGCCAATGGACCCTCAGGTTGTCATTCTCAGCTTCACTGAGTAGCTCAGGAAACTTCATCTCCATGGTTACCAACCAGCTACACTTCCTTCAGTGTACCTCTTTCGGCTTAGACTCTGGGTGTCTGATGGGTGCCTCTAATATTTCTGTGCATGGAGGGAGGAACTGTCACATTTAACCTGCTCATCCAGGTGAAATGACCCAATCCCAATCATCTTGCCTACCGAGGACTCTGTTTCCTCATTTCCTTTAATCACTGTGATTACAGGGCTAATTATCCTTCCCTCCACTGAGTTGTTGCAGGCATGATAAAATGTTATATATAAAGTGTTAGTGAATGCTTGAAAATTGTACCTATTTTGGCTACTCTCTTGATCCTAATGCTGTGCAGGGGAATCGGCTCCCAAATTTGCTTTTGACAGAAGATGCTCTCTTTGATTGAAAATGGCCAAAGGGGATTCCATATCCCCTTCTTTGCTGGCCTCACGCTGTCTTGTAAGGTGGGTCATAGAGATCTTTGCCAGAAATGCCTCTTATTTTCAAGTTAACATGACTAAGCACTTAATCCTCTGAGGTTAAATGCCTTATTTTATTTGGCCTTTACTCCAAGAGTTAGTGACTAAACAAGACTTAGAGAAGTGACTTAATGATTACAGAAGGCCCCACAGATAGTAAATAGCGGGGAGAGGATTCAAACTCAGGTGTGTTGAGTTGGATGGCATACCACAGTGCCTTTCTTAGGGTAGGGCAGGATTTAAGCTGAGGCAGAAAAAATTCTCCTGGGACATTATGAGAAAGTGGATGGAGGTCATAGAAAATCCCCAGGAGAAAGAAGATTTGTATTAGCAGTCTTTGTCTTGATATGGTTAGTGAAAGTGGGAATTGGGCCCTAACCGGTTTGGCTTAGTGGATAGAGTGTCGGCCTGTGGACTGAAGGGTCCCAGGTTCGATTCCAGTCAAGGGCATGTACCTTGGTTGCGGGCACATCCCCAGTAGGTGGTGTGCAGGAGGCAGCTGATGGATGTTTCTCTCTCATCAATGTTTCTAATTCTCTATCCCTCTCCCTTCCTCTCTGTAAAAAATCAATAAAATATATTAAAAAAAAAAGAAAGAAAGAAAGTGGGAATTGGAATGGAGTGTCTCCAAGCAATGATTCTCCCAGTGGGGTCTTGTTCAAATGCTGGTTCTGGTTCAGTAGGTCTGAGATGAGTCTTTAAGCTATGCATTCCTAATGGGCTTTCAGTGATGCCGGTCTGCTAAGCCATGGACCGACCATACTTTGAAGAACCAGGGCTTAAAGCCATCACTCAGCAGGCAGCTAGGACAACTGAGGTCTTCCTTTTCCAAGGAATGGGGAATGGCTATAGGAGGCTGAGTGTGGGTTGAGGAAAACAACTTCCTGGACTGCCAATGGGGATGGAATCCTATCCTCTCCCTTTCCTCCATCAATGCTTCTTGCCACCTGGGTCTACTTCCTGCTGCTCCCCTGTGCAGCCTAACTGACCACAGTTCTGGCTCTCCATTACTCTCCTCACACCTGGGCTTGCCTTCCTCTGGAATGCACCTCTGCTCACTCTTTCCCTCACCTGGAATGCTCTCTCCCAACTCCACCTGCCCCATCTTTCCAATGGAGAGCTCTTCTCCATCGGAGAATGCCGGCTAATAAATGTGGAAGTAGTGATAGAATCAGGCAATCATTAACCTTCTACCCCCAGAGCATCACCCCATAGATTACTCATTACTAAGAAAGAAAGAAAGAGTTTTACAGAAGAGATAGACAATGGTGACCAACTTAATCAAGTGACTAACCATCATTGCCACTCATGGGACAACCTGACATATGTCTCTAGCCGTACTACAATAAGAAGTATATAAAACATTACCTGTGTACTGTAACTGCCAAAATGTTTCCTCTCATATAATGACAAGTAAACACTAAGACAAATCCAAAAGGTGAGTTATTCTACAACAAAACTAGCTTGGACCCTCCGAAAAAGTCAGTGTCATGGAAACAAAGAACAAAGGGCAGAGAAGATGGTTGGATCATTGCTTCTCAGGCTTGAATGTGCAAAGATCCCTGGGGACCTTGTTAAAACGAAAATTTCAATCCAGTAGGTCTAGAATGGGGCCTGGGATTCTGTATTTCTAATCAGCTTCCAGGACCACCCTTGAAATAGCAACATTCTAGATTAATAGGAATAACCAAATGCAGTGTGCAACCTGAGAGTGGATTCTGGATCTCCAAACCAAACAGGGCACAGTGCCTGTAGAAGATGTCTTTGGACAAGTGGGGAAATTAAAGTATGGGCTGCATATCATTATTAGGTGATATTACTGAATTAACATTAACTCTCTCGGCTATGAAAATGTCTTTGCAGTAAGTAGGAGATGGGCTGAAATCCATGTAGGCAAAAGGTCACACTGTTTGCAACTTTGTATATAGGTTATATGAATCTTTACTATTCTAGTTTACTGAAGGTTGAACATTTTCAAAATAAAACTCTGGGCATAAGACATGATCCTTCTAACCTTGAAGGAGACTCAGCTTGTGTTCCAGCTCTTCTGTAAACCCCACCCTCACTGCAAAGATGTTCCTAAGCAGAAACTGTCTCCTTTTCCTGTGGTCTATGGCATTCTGTGCCATTCTGTCCCAAGCTAGAGAATTCCCAGAAAACAGAAGTCCTGCCCTGTCCACTCGGTCCTCCCATCACGGCCCATTGGATCAAGCATAGGGCTTGACCCTGAGAAGAGAGTAACTTGGGTAGAGGGAAGCATCACAGGGCGTTTCAACACACCTCTTTATTTTATTTAAACTTAGAAGTAAACTAGAAAAACCAGACCACCGCCCCACTCACTACCCTTAAACAGGCACTGCTCCACTCTTGGCAAGGATACACTGTTTTAAAAAGGAATTTTCTTTGCTTATAAAGAGAAGGGAGGCAGCTGCTTTCTTTTCTTTCTACAAAGGGCCTCCTTTCAAACGTAGTGATCCTGAGCCTCTTGCTTTGCTCTAACCTTGTTGAATGTAAATGGATCTCTCAAGGGGCTGGATAAGCCCAGCCTCAGGTTTGCAACAGAGATGGTCCTTTCTAGAGTCAGCCTGGCATGCAGCCTGCCTCCTTCTCTAACTAACCCTTTGTCTCTGGAGGAGACAAGAGAAATTTTACTGTTTTTGCTTTGCTGTATAAACTGTGTGGAATTTCATCCTGACATACCTGTGTGTACTATGTTGTGCTCACTCAATAATAAATTACCTTTCTTTTTTTGTCTTGAGGGGAAGAGATGTCTCTTTGTTGGTAGTACTATTACTTCCTCAAGAGTATCCTGGTACAATCTCTTTGGAAGCTGATTGACAATATTTACTGAAGTGAGAAATACACATTCTAGTCCCACAGCTAGGAATTTATCCCACAGATATACTTGTAGACATGCACAGCGAGCACAATTCTAGACACAGACGAATTATAATGCAGTTATTCAATACAATACGTGGATTTCCATGTATTGGCATGGATGACTCCTCAAGCTATACTGCCAGTCAATAAATTAAGATGCAAATTTATGAGTTTACTATAATTATATGTGTGTACTATATATTTGTAGATACACAGATTTCGGGAAGGACAAGGAAGTATCTGTTAATGGTGGTTATCTCAGGAAAGGGGAATTGGTAGTTGGGTGGGAAGGGTGTAAGAGACTGTTACTTTTTTCTCCCTTTTTCCTTGTTTCCTGTTTATTTCTCTCAAGTAATTTAAATATAATATTTTATAATAAGTATACTGGTTTAAATGTAAATAAAACAAAGTACAACCACACAGACACAGAGGTATTATTCGACTACTGTTCCATAAGCAACATGAAAGCAGGACTTCTGTTGGCTTCGTCAAGGCTGTATATATCCCCATTTCTCAGAACAGTGTCTGCACACAGTAGATGCTCAATAAAAATTTGTGATTGAAACCCAAGTGCCTTCTTTGTCTCACCCAAGGAGTTTGACCTTGGAGTTATTTGATCTTCAGGACAAACCTCAAGGCAATCTTTGTTGATTTTCCTACATGACTTACATCTTCTCTTCTCCATCCCTTTGCTCATGTTGTTCTATTGACCAGGAGGGCCCTCTTTTTTGATCCCCCTTCTTCACCTGTTTGATGTTATACACATCTCTCAAGCCAACCCAAATCTTCAATCTCCAGTGGAGTTTTTGTTAAACTTTCCTGTTCTGTCTCCTTAACTTGGGGTCTTATGGTAGCCCTAGGTGCCTCCTTTCCATCACTTAAAATAGATTATGACTTACTTTAATTTTGTCTGTACATGTGCCTTTTTATGTACAACTGTCACTTCTTATGCCAGTAAAACCTTTCTCATGGTTCTCTACCCCTGCCCCCATCCATCCTCACAGAGTGCTATGTGGCCATGAACCTATTTCGTTTTCAATAATTGGGATGTGAGTTTAAGTTCCTTGGGTATCTCTCACTGATTTTTTTAAAAAGCAGAAGTCCTGTTAGAGTCTCTTTATTTGTCTAAGTTACACCTACCCTAAAGTCCGCCTGAATTCTCTCTTCCTAAAGAAGCCTTCCCTGAATGCTTGAGCTCATGGAAATAACCCTTCTCATCTCTTATAACAGTTAATATCTAAACAAGTTATTAGAAACAATAATGTGTAAAACACTTAATACTTAGCACTGCTTTTAAGTGAGTAACTGGTACTTCTCAGGCTAAGAAATCATAGCATACCAAACCACACAGTCAGATTGTGAAATGAATCTTTTCACATCCAAACATGAGGGCTAAGTCAAAGAAATGGATGCACAAGATAATAAAGCTCCTCAGAGAAGACTGAGAACAAAGTTTCTTAGTGCTTCTATTGCTGTCTGTATTGGAAAAGGGAATGTTTTCTCATTAAACAAGCAAGCAGCTGACTCTACCACTTTCTCAAGATGACTTAGTTCAAGCTCTGTCCCCTTTCTGTTCCTCATTTTACATGTTTACAAAAATGAGGCAGAAAGATCCATGCCAGTTCCTTTATGAAAAGAATCAATTCAACTAAAACTGGGATTTAATAAGAACCATTCTGGAGTTCTCTGGCTTTATATGTCACCATCACCATCCCACTGCAATCTTCTCTTCTCTTCTTTCCTCTTCTCTTCTCTTCTCTTCTCTTCTCTTCTCTTCTCTTCTCTTCTCTTCTCTTCTCTTCTCTTCTCTTCTCTCTCTTTCTCTCTCTCCCTCTCTTGTTCTAGATGCAAACTTTAAATACCTTAAAGGCCACTTCAATTTCTTTTCTTTGGCCATTGCTATAAAGTGATACACCTGTGGTTTACATCAAATTAGAACTACAGAAAATTATGCAGCCTCTACCAAAAAAAGAGTGCCCTAGAATGTTTTCAGAGTATTAGTTTTAGTAGATGTAGATAAGGCCATTAAATGATGAGTTTCATAAACTCTACCAACGAAATCAAATAGAGCAATTCTGTTTTCTTTCACTTTTATGGAAATATGAGACTCACAGCATCATTTAAATTTCAAAGCTTGATAACACTTGAGAAAAGATACCAAAGCCTTTTAAAGCCCGATTCTTTTTAGTAATCCACGAGTTACAGAGCCTTCAGCCTAAGGGAGTGGGAGGGAAACCAGGGCCCATTCTGCAGGGCTGTAATGTCACCACAAGTGGGAACTATGAAGGAACAAACAGAAATATTCTCACTCTGGCAGGGTGGGGAGAGGGTACAGTTTTTAAGCTATCAAAATTAACAAAACCTTTACTCCAAAATTCAACAACATGCACATCCAGACACTGCTCTTTATAACACCTACGGGTGGATTCTCTGTAAACACCAATTTCTTAAAATATGAGAAGGCTTCTTCCTTCATCGCTTCTATTTTTGCACCAAAACTCACACTTTACTTCAAACAAAGCCTCCTGAGAGGTGTGACTCTACCATGTGCACCTGTCATGGCTTGTAGCTTTAGCATTCTGAGCAGTCTCGGAGGGAACAGGCGTTAAAAACATTTCTATGATCCATCTCTGGGCTCTGTTTCTTGTGACCGTGAGCTCTTCAAAGCACTGACTTGTGAGGGACTTTCAATTTGTCTTGTGGGTTTTAATGCTGAAATGCTCAAAGCTCTAAGCGGCCCTGGTCTTCCCTTTTGCCCCCTTCCCTTTCAGACCTTGGCCTTGGACACTTAGCTTCTTGTTAAAAAAAAAAAAAGCCCTTGGCAATGGACGAGGTCACAGGAATCTCAGGAATATTTGATCTGAGAATATAGACCCTGGGAATCTGGTCTGAAGACTTTGAAAACGTGAGAAGAAGTTATGCAAATAATGTTACCTGGTTTCCTTATTGCCTCCTTCCTTGCTCAGAGTCCCTGGCTCTACATGATTTAACCCTTCATTTCTTAGAGCTGAGAGCTCTCCTCCCTCTGTTGGCTCAGGGAGTCTGGAAAGTTTTGAGATGATAGCTCAAAAAACCTTTCTTTCCAAAAGCCAAAATATTTCAGAGAGTTAAGTTCCCGTTTCTCTACTCCCTTTCTCCACATGATCTATGCACTTTTTATTTTTAAACCTCGCCGCTAATTTATTAGCTCATTCCCAAGGCTCTCTCTGGGGAAAACTGAACGTAAATCAGAAAGGAAAGGCGAAGAGGAGAAGTCCACTTACCGACTTCTGAACCACCAGCACCATGATGGTCGCCACAGCAAAGACGAGACACACAGCCAGCGTGGCCGTGGTGAAGCAGAAGTAACTGCGGCTCGTGGTCCCCCAGTGTCTGGCGACGGAGCCTGCTGGCTCGTGCATGGCTGTGTCTTGAGAAGGGGCCACTCGGTGGAGTGCTCGCTGCAGCCCGGGGCCCATTCTTATATAGTCTTCCCCACATCACACCTTATCGCTCCTCATCTGCTCTGGTTCTGGGCCCATCTCGGTTCCAAGAAGGATTCTCCCCTGCATCCTGGATCATGTGACTTGGAAAAAAACCTTCACCAGCTGCCTCACAAAGAAACTCTTCTCTGGGGGCGTGAGGCGCAAGGCAGCAGCACGAGTGGGGGAGAGGCTCATTTTTCATTGCCAGGGATTAGGTTGAGCGCAGACACACTGCAGCGACTCAGGAGGTGGCTGATGTCAGAGGGCGAGTAGGAAAATGACGGTTTCCCTATTCTGGGGTGGTGTGTGTGTGTGTGTGTGTGTGTGTGTGTGTGTGTGTGTGTGTGTGTGTGTGTGTCTGCGCGCATAGTCACTTCTGTTTCGTTTAGACTCAGCCGCAAAGTGCCTTCCTGCTTGAGAAGCTGCACACACTCTTCAGGGAGGCCTGCGGGTCAGAAGACCTGTCAGAAATGCCTCTCTCGGGGGCCTTGCCGGGGGTTGGCGGGGGGGCGGGGGGGCTGGATTCCTTGGGTTCAGCTGGACAATATCCCTCCTGCTGAAAACTGGAGATGCTACTGGATATCCAGGAAGGAAGAGTCCATTGATCCAAAGAAAGACAAACTTGTGGCAGTATGAAATGTGGGGCAGGTGCAAAGGGACTGTGAGCAGGAAATCTGAAAACACTGATCTTTGGAATAAAACTTTCTGCCGAGTGTATTGGGATCTGTTGAAGTTGCAGACAAACTTGGGCTTGTCATAAAACGCACAAAAAGAGGAAGGGATGGGCCGTGAAGGAGAGAGTGAGGAAGTGGTCTTGTGCCAAATGTGGGGGTATGTGCCTGTGCTGCATGCGAGTGTGGTGCATGTTGTGTGCATATGTATGTGTTGTGTACTGTGTGTGGTATGTGTGTATGTGACTATTACACTTGAATTTTTATTGTCTGAGGCACAGTGCTAGGAGCTTTATGCATGGCCTCACTCCACCCTCACCTCCACAGTCTGAGGCAGGTGATACTTCTTTTTTCCAGATGGGAAAATTGAGAGTCAGAGAGAATGAAAACTGTTTCAAGCAAAGTTGCTAATGTTGATCAATGAGCTAAGGGGTGCATAGCCATACCTGGCTAGCCCCCAAGCCCATGCTAAACCATTCAACCATCTCTGCACTTGAAGGCTGGAAGCCTGAGGTTGGGCCTCAGCCATGCTCGTTACTGGCCTTGGGTCCTTGTACAGATCCTTATGGCCCTCCCTTTGACAGCCACTGTGAAGATCAAATGGGATGGTGGTGTAACAGTGCTTTGTGAGTGGGAATAGACTTGGCTGTGGTGTGGTACCATTCCGGTTAAGCATCTGAAGTGGTCCCCTGGGCCCAGTCTGGAATTTAGATGGGTTCAGTGAGTAGATTCTCTGGGGGACAGAGCTGCTTACTAATGCTCTCCATGTCAAAACACCATTGAAAATGTGAGCCACTGCTGAGCCCGTGCCTCTGGATATAGCTCTTTGAAAACTTCCTCTGGAAGTACCCAGTTCTTTGCAGCACCCCTCCCCTTTCTGCTCTCTGTTTGGCTGCAGTGTGTCTCCGAGCGCCAGCAGAAATCCCAGATCTGCCCAAGGAAATGTGGCCCGAGCCAAGCTTGAATTATTACCACTGTGGCCTCTGTGGGGATCCCAGGCTGCTGAGCATCACCCAGTTAGTCAGACTCTAGGACGGGGGTGGACAACCTTTTTGTGAGTGCGTGCCAAAACCAGCAAAATCTCTGACTCAAAATTCTTCTGCGTACCAACCCTAATTTTTTGAGAACATGTTATGCCTACTTGATATCTCTTAAGGTGTACGTATGTGAAGAACCTTGAAGAAATAATAAAATTCATTCGAGCGACAAAAACACAGTATATGATGATGAAAAAATACATTTATTTTTTATTTTTTTAAATTAAATCTTTATTGTTCAGCTTATTGCAGGTGTTCCTCTTTTTTTCCCCCCATAGCTCTCCTCCACCCAGTTCCCACCCCACCCTCTGCCCTTACCCCTCCCACTGTCCTCACCCCTCCCACTGTCCTCATCCATAGGTGTTCGATTTTTGTCCAGTCTCTTCCTGCACCCCCACACCCCTTTCCCCGCCAAGAATTGTCAGTCCACTCCCTTTCCATGCCCCAGGTTCTATTATATTCACCAGTTTACTCTGTTCATCAGATTTTTTATTCACTTGATTTTTAGATTCACTTGTTGGTAGATATGTATTTACTGTTCATAATTTTTATCTTTACCTTTTTCTTCTTCCTCTTCTTAAAGAATACCTTTCAGCATTTCATATAATGCTGGTTTGGTAGTGATGAACTCCTTTAGCTTTTTCTTATCTGTGAAGCTCTTTATCTGACCTTCAATTCTGAATGATAGCTTTGCTGGATAAAATAATCTTGGTTGTAGGTTCTTGCTATTCATCACTTTGAATATTTCTTGCCACTCTCTTCTGGCCTGCATAGTTTCTGTTGAGAAATCAGCTGACAGTCGTATGGGTACTCCCTTGTAGGTAACTGAGTTTCTTTCTCTTGCTGCTTTTAAGATTCTCTCTTTGTCTTTTGCTCTTGGCATTTTAATTATGATGTGTCTTGGTGTGGTCTTCTTTGGATCCCTTTTGTTTGGGGTTCTCTGCGCTTCCTGGACTTGTAAGTCTGTTTCTTTCACCAGGTAGGGGAAGTTTTCTGTCATTATTTCTTCAAATAGGTTTTCAATATCTTGCCCTCTCTCTACTTCTGGCACCCCTATAATTCTGATGTTGGTACGCTTGAAGTTGTCCCAGAGTATCCTTACACTATCTTCATATTTTTGGATTCTTTTTTCTTTTTGCTTTTCCGGTTGGGTGTTTTTCACTTCTTCGTACTTCAAATCTTTGACTTGATTCTTGGGATCCTCTTGTCTGCTGTTGGATCTCTGTATATTATTCTTTATTTCAGTCAGTGTATGCTTAATTTCTAGTTGGTCTTTTTTCATATCCTCCAGGGTCTCACTAAATTTATCGGCAGTTTCCAGAAAATTCTTGAAAAACCTTATAACCGTGGTTTTGAACTCTATATCCAGTAGCCTGCTTTCCTCTGGTTCTGTCATTTGTGACCTGTTTCTTTGTCTCCACATTTTTAATGCTTCCCTGTGTTGGTAGAGTGGCTTTGTGTGCTAGGTGTCCTATAGGGCCCAGTGGCTCAGCCTCCCCAGTTACCTGAGGTGGACACTCTTGGTACACCCCCTTGTGGGCTTTGTGCACAGTCTTGTAGTTAAGCCTTGATTGTTGTAGGTATCACTGGGATGAATTGACCTCCAGGCCAATTGGCAGTGAGAATCAGCTGTGTCTGCAGTGGGAGAACTTCTGTGCTGGAGACACCCTTCTGGGGCAAGACTTGCTTCAGTGGGGTTTTGGTGCTCACTGAATCTGCCCACTGAGTGTGTTCCTTATGGATCTGAGGAGTTGTAATCTGGATGGCCCCACTCTCACCACTTGGTACACTGACTCTTGGATCTAAGGAGGTGCCAATTTAGCCTCTGCCTGAGGCTACCCAGCAGGAGCTACGAAGAGATCTGCAGATTCCCCTTCATTTTTGGGGGGTTTGGAGGTGCCCAGATGAGGCCCAGCTGTGAAGCAATGCAAGCTGCTGTGGGGCCTTGGGCCTTCTCTTGGAAGTTCTGGGTCTGTCTGGTCCAGCTGCAATTTGTTAGGTAATTTTCAGATTGCAAAGGGCCAGGGCATTCATATGCAAAAGCCTCTGCTGCAGCCTGGGTGGGGCGGGGTCTCAGGGAATCAACAGGGCAGAGCAAGCAGCTATGGCTGATCCTCAGCCCTGCCCTAAGGGGCCTAGCGTCTCAGTGTCCCGGTAATTGTTACAAGCACCTCTGAGGGAAAGCTTCCCTCCAGTTCCGAGTCCTGCCCGCTGCCAGACAGTCCAGTTTCTCCCCGTATGAGTCCTGGGTCCCCAGAGACTTCCCAGAACTGGAGTTCAGAGCAGTCGGGAGCTTGCAGTTCCCTCCTGATTCAAAAAGACAACCGCGTCCTCAGGTGCCAGCCCCTTTCCGTGCACGCTCAAGCCTCCGTACCTCTGCACTTTACTTCCGCAGCTCCTCTGAGTCTCAGTGTGCTTTTCTCTTTCCTTCTAGTTGTAGAATTTCCACTCAGCCAGCCTTCCTGTAGTTCTGGATGATGTCCGTTTTGTCTTTTCGTTGTATTTTTGAAGTTGTTGTCGGAGGCAGCAATTTCCAGTGTTTACCTATGCCGCCATCTTGGTTTCTCCCCATTTATTTTTTAATGTATACATGTACACTAATAGTCCGACAGAAAACTTTATGACTCCGTTTGATATTATCTGTGGGACTTTTGCTGCTGCATCACTGATGACAGAGATTTTATATCAGGTCTATATTTTGTGACCTTCAGAGAGATGCACGAGCTACTATCATCCGTCAGGCTACTCCTATTATGAGACTTAACAAAATTCATCACTGAGAACAAAGATTCACAAGCGTATGAGGATGAAAACATGGAGAGTAACGCTGTTGCAAAGTTTTTTAAACAGAAAAAATTTTCTGGAATGGCATTCCAAGTCCTCAATAGGACTTTTCATTTTTGACACTTCCCTCTGGTACTCCTGTCTCTAATCGCTTTTTTTCAATGTTTTCCAAGTCAATTCTAAGGTCAATAAATTTCTGCTTCCAAATTGAGCTACTCTGAAATTCAGTCAACTGCATTTCAAAGTCAGCCATGTCTAACCATGAAAACATTTGTAAGTTTAGTTCCTCTAGTTTCATGCTGTCTGGAAACCTCATGAATTTTGCTGTCTCTTTCAGTTCTCTGAATTTCGCAAATCTTGAGAAGAACTGCTCAATAGTTGACTCGATGATTTTTAAAAACAGCTTTTGAAGGCTTTGACAGTCTGTTTTGTCATCTTTTGGGAGGTCTTTGATGTGCCTCTTGAGGTTTGGGAAATATCTAAATCTCTCACCATCCACATCCCTCTTAAAGACTTCCAGTTTCTTTTCAAAAGCCTTTATGTAACCAAATACAACATCAAGTGTCTTGCCAGTTTCTTATAATTTAACATTTAAGTCATTCAAATGTTCACAAAAATTGTAAATGGAAGATTATAAGAGAGGGTTTCACGTGCCAGCGAAAGTTACTGGCGTGCCATGTTTGGCACACATGCCAGGGGTTGCCCACCCTGCTCTAGGAACTGACCTGGTTGTTCCTTCCCAGTGAATCTATAACAGCATAGATCAGGGGTCCTCAAACTTTTTAAACAGGGGCCAGTTCACTGTCCCTCAGACCATTGGAGGGCTGGACTATAGTTTAAAAAAAACTATGAACAAATTCTTATGCACACTGCACATATCTTATTTTGAAGTAAAAAAACAAAACGGGAACAAATACAATATTTATATTTGCATATGGCCTGTGGGCCATAGTTTGAGGACCCCTGGCATAGATTCTGGATATGGAAGAGCCATCAAGAAATAACTTGTTTTCTTGGGCTGAATAGAATGGTAGGCTGTGTACCTATTTTATACTCAAGAAAGCTGAAGTCCCCCGATCCCAAGTTGGGATTTTATCCCCATCCTATTTTTTTGAAAAATAATTGACATACATCACTGTGAAGGTGTATAGCATGATTTTTAAAAATGGTGAAATGATTCCCACAATAGGTTCAGCTAACTTCTGAGCTTGGTTTAGGAAGAAGTCGGCACACACACTCATTTGGTCTGGTAACTGGGGTGGGAATGAAGCAAGCTAGTGCTGTTGTTCTTTTTCTGTGTATGCCTGGCCGATGTGAGGAGAAGGCTGTGTCCTGTGATGGGTATGGGCAGTGAGTGGGTAGCAGGGGCTCAGTCATCTGCCCAGAGCTGCTGAGAAAAGTTGCTACCTCGGCCTCTCTCTTCAGTTTCTTTGATGAAAGTGGAAAACTTCTGATTGTTAAATGGAAGCTGTGGGTGTTGAAAATAAAAAAGCTTTGCTTGAAATGCAGGTCTTCCTGAAGGCCCGCGGGGCTGAGAAGGGCAGTGGAAAAAAATGTTTGTCTCACAGTCACCCGTTTTGCATACAGTACAATGTCCTGGGAGGGAAGGCTGACAAGGGGGAAAATCAAGCTTTGTGTTTACTCAGAACCTTCTGCGCAGTTGAGATTTCCAGGTCAGTTTGCTTCTCTGGCAGCTGCTGGGCCTGATTTCACTTCTCTGCCTGGGCACTCCTCCACTCACAGACTTCAGCGGTTTCCTGACCACTGCCCATGTGCGTTAAACTTCTCGCTGTGCCACGCTGTTCCAGAAGCTAGCCCGGCCACATCCATGTGCTTACAGGCTGCTTTCTTCTTTCTGTTCGGCCACCCAACATACCAATGGAGAGAGTCTTGGCAAACTGTCTTGTTGTGTGGTTCTCAGGTCCTTTCTGGAGGTGAAAGTGCAGGGCGTGAAACTGTAGGAAAGCAGAGGTTCTCTGGAGAGGTGGATGGGACACGGGGAAGGGCTGAGCCCAGCTGCTTGTTTTACCTTCTAATGGCCTGGGGTCTGTCCAAGATGGAACAGCATTTGAAAACTTGTGATTTAGCTCAAAACACTCATTGCTCAAATCGGAAAACTGAGACAAATAAGTGGAAATGACTTGTGGGAGTTCACATGGGGAGGGTAGAGATAAGCTTAGAAGTCCCTGTGCTCATTCTCAACCCTTCCCTGCTAATGTTCCAGTAGCACCCAGTTTTCTCCCCATGTTCTCCTCACCTTTCCCTGCACCCTTCCCGTCCCTCCAGGCCCTGCCAGCCTGCCTCCCCTCCTCCAGGAAGGCCTGTCCAGATCTCTCAAGTCCACCAACATCCTCTCTCCAGAACTCTGTCTCCATGCCACCTAACATGGCATCTAATGATCTACTAATTGCCTTGACGTACGCCTATCAAATGTGTGAACACATATGAATTTTGCCTTCCCCATAAGATGAGATCCCTGGGGGAAGCCTGCACTTTCTCAGTGTTCTTCTGATTCCTTGCATCCCATCCTGCATGACTTGGCACTGGGCCTAGGTATGAGCCACCCTCAGTCAATGCTGTGTTGATTTTGTGTTTATGGAAAGAGAAAGTTCTGGAAGGTTGGCTTATACAAAGGAATTGCATGATGGCATATTTGCCTTTTCTTAGCTGTCCCCCATTTTCCTGTCCTTCTCTAGATGGCTCACCTGGCCCCTCAAGAGTGACCACCAGCCTCTTTTTAGCCTATAATTAGTGGTGAGGTGAGGCTGCAGCTTCTGAGATTCAGTGGGCAAAAAGAACTAATTGCTTATTCCCATTTTCAAAAAGAGGAACGAGTTCTAGAACACCCCATCACCACCACCACCACCACTAGTGCTTCCCCATAGAAGGACTATGAGAGCACTAGCATGTAGACCAGTGGTTCCCAAAGTGTGGTCCCTGAACCAGCAGTAGCAAAAACTTGGGGCACTGAAAATTCTTGGGCTCCACCCAAGAATCAAAACTCAGGCTGGGGTCCAGCAATTTGTATTTTAACAAGCACCTCAGGGAGTTGTGATTCCTGAAACCCTTCAGAAATGACTAGTTTAAGGAAATGACCAGTCTATTCTAGGATGAGCTTCCAAGGGATTTTCTGGTCCAAACTGTAGCCTTTGGGTAGGTGAATGCCTACTTCCGTCCTGTAGATGAGAAAACTGATGCATTGAGAGGTTATTGTCTAGGGTCATGCATCTGGGGAATGTTAACATGAAGACTCATTTCTCTGCCCCTTGATTGAACCTTCTTTCCAACCTCAAATATGGCTGTGAAAATACTGTTGCTTATGCAGATGGAGATATATTTGTAATATGCACTGGAAGTTCTCTTATGGTGATCATTGTCTGTGGTAGGAAGATATATCTAAAACTGTTGGTATATGTTAGAGAAGGATAAACTTCCCCAGGGTATTTTCAAGCAATAAAATATGCAATGACACTGATTACTGAGGAGGGAGGGTTCTGTCCCAGGAGCTGAGAGCCCTCTGGTTCGCTGGGGTTACCTTGAATAGATTGGACATTGGAGTTGGCCAGAGTGATACTCACAGAGAAGATGCAGCGAGGACAGACACAGTGAGGGAAGGTTTAGAGCAGGTCACAAAACTGGTCACTGGCCAGATCTAGCCTGGCACTCTTTTATAAATAAAAATGTATAGTAATGCAGTCTTGTCCCTTCACTTACTCATCACCTATGGCTGAGTTTGCACTACAACGGCAGCGCTGAATAGCTGCAACAGAGTCCTCGTGGCCCACAAGGTCTAAAATATTACTAGTTAGCCCTTTACAGAACAACTTTGCTGACCCCTGGTTTAGGGTATTAAAATAAACTCAAGGCAGGATAACAAAGAAGGGATTTGGAGAATAGAAGAGAAATGTGTTTCCTGACTCCTCTACAAAATCTTACATTTACATTGCTAGCTCATGCCTTCCTGGGAGAATATTCGTTTTTGGAATTCACCAGTTGTAGAGGAGTCAGATGTCCTGATTGGTGCATGACAAAAATAGAGGACATAGGGGCTGGGAGAGAGATGTGGAAGAAGCCATCTGGAAAATAGACATGATATATTTTCAGTTTTGGATATATGTGTGTGCTTATAAATAATACATAATACATATATACATATCTATGAATATATGTATATATATATATATATATATATATATATATATACACACATCAATTATATAATACATATACACATACTTATATATGTTATTACTGCCGACTCAAAAAATGTTTACGTAAATACACAAATTTATAAGAACTGAAGCCATAAGACAGAGACAAAGGTAGGAGCCAGGATATAAAGGTAGAGAGAAAGTGGAGAGAGTGAATGGATTAAGAAACCCTGGTTGATGACAGTCTCAGCAGCTGAGCACAACATGTATACCTCTGAGCTTCCTGGTAACCAAGGCAAAGAAGAAAACACATTGGGTTGCATAACTCTCTTTGATCGTAAGAAGCATATGAGTTCAAAAGGAGAAATGGACCCTTTGATTGCTGTATAGGTGCTTTGAAATACACCTTTTCTGAAATGGCAGATGATTGTAATCGATGAATTTAAAGCATGCCCCTGAAATGAATTGGCATAAGAGCTAACCTTAAAGATTGGAAATACTGAAGTATGTCCAAAGAAAGGTAGTTTTATAATTTCCAGTGATCCAGAACTAATGATAAACAAATACTAGTAAAGTGAAAGATTCAAGAACTAAAATAGACCATCACTTCCTTGACTTCTCTGGGCTTCCAGTAGAATTGAAGAACTAGAAAATTCATAAATTAGATGGTTTTGAAGAACTCCACTGACTTTCAAAGAAGAGAGATGAGTCTTTACTTTCTGCAAAGCTAAAGTGAGGTCCTTTCCTATCAGTAAAAATATAGTTAAGTGGGGAGACAGGGTGATGTGTTTTATGCTACAATGTCCATCGGGCATTTGAGACCTTACTGCGCACTGGTCACTGTCAGTATAACAATGGATGCAACAGATACATTCCTGCCTTTGTAAAGCTTATAATTGGGTGAGATGGGCAATTAAATAGGTAATTACATCATGATATCAATAACAGAATTCAGGGCGTCATATGTGCACAGTGGGAAAACTCAAGCTGATCTGTCATTCTCAAGGTGAAATATTTGACCTCTATACCAGGTTAATGAGTAAAAATCCCCCCCGGGGTGGGGGAGGTCAATTGGAGAAAAAGGAGACATATGTAAAACTTGAGATAATGCTATCTAATAATAGAGAAACATGGTAATTAGCCGTACCTCCACTACCCTTACCATTGGCTAATCAGTGAGATATGCAAATTAACTGCCAACCAAGATGGCGGCTGGCAGCCAGGCAGCTTGACGCGAACAGGGAGGCTTGGTTGCTCCAGTGACGGAGGAAGCCAGGTTCCCCGCCTGCCTTACTGGCCTCTCAGCTGCAACTCTAAGCAACTATGTTACAAATATAGAAGCTGAACAAAACCCCAGAAACCTGCTTTAGTCAGCCGGGCTTCAGCCAGCAAGACCACAACATTGTTTCAAATACAGAAGGTAAACAAAGGCCAGAAACCTGCTTTCAGCAGCCGAGGCCTCAGAGCTGGAGCCAAGCCTCAGAGCTAAAGCTGGCCCAGAATTTAAAAAAAAGAAAAAAAGAACAGGTTGGGAGCTTCAGTCACCCGCCAGCCTGAAAATGGCCCTCAGCCCCTCACCCAGACTGGCCAGGCACCCCTGTGGGGACCCCCACCCTGAAGGGGGTGTGACCAGTTGCAAACAGCCATCATCCCCTCATCCAGGCTGGCCAGGCACCCCAGTGGGGACCCCAACCCTGATTCAGGACACCCTTCAGGGGAAACCAGCCGGCCCCCACCCGTGCACCAGGCCTCTATCCTATATAGTAAAAGAGTAATATGCCTCCCAGCACTGGGTTCAGCGGAGCCGCGAGGCCTCCTGGCACCGGGATCAGCGTGACAGGGGACAGCGCCCAAACCCCCTGATCGCCCTGCAGCTCTGTGTGTGACAGAGGACGGGGCCACAACCTTCCTATCCGCCCTGCTCTGTTCGTGACAGGGGAAGGTGCCCCAACCCCCTCCCCCTGATCAGCCCTGCTCTGTGCCTGATGGGGGGATCTCCCCAACCCCCTGATCGCCCTGTGGCTCTGTGTGTGACAGGGTGCGGCGCCCCAACCCCCCCCCCCCCCAGGGGCCCTGCTCTGTGTGTGAAGGGGTAGAGCCATAACCTCCCCATCAGCCCTGCCCTGAGTGTGACAGTGGCGGCACCCCAACCCCCTGATCGGCCCTGCTCTGTGGGTGATAGAGGGCAGTGCCCCAACCCCCTGATCCGTCCTGCTCTGTGTGTGACAGGGGACAGTGCCCCAACTCCCCTATTGGCCCTACTCTGTGAGTGACAGGGGGGAGCTCCCCAACCCCCTGATCGGCCCTGCTCTGTGCGTGACGGGGGGTGGCGCCGCAACCTCCCTATTGACCCTGCCTTGAGTGTGACAGGGAGTGGTGCCCCAACCCCCCAATCGGCCCTACCCTGAGTGTGACTAGGGGTGGCATCGCAACCTCCCGATCTGCCCTGCTCTGTGCATGACAGGGGGCGGCGCCCCAACTCCCCAATCGGCCCTGCTCTGAGCCTGACCAGGGGCTGCACCTAGGGATTGGGCCTGCCCTCTGCCAACCCGGGAGCAGGCCTAAGCCAGCAGGTCATTATCTCTCGAGGGGTCCCAGACTGCGAGAGGGCACAGGCCAGGCTGAGGGACGCCCCCCCACCCCTGAGTGCACAAATTTTTGTGCACCGGGCCTCTAGTAAAAAAATAAAAATAAATCCCCCTGGACACCACTAGGTATTTTCACTTCTTTCCACTTTAAAACCTTCCAGGACCTCCCCTTGCCTGTGGAACCCAGTCACGTTTCTTTGTGAGTCTGCCCTGGTCTTCTCCTAAGCTTCTTTTTCAGCCTCTCATTCCGCTCAACACCCACCTCCACTCCAGGTGCACTGTTTATTTGGGTGCGCTTCCCTGCGAATCCCCTCACTGACTCTGTTTTGTTTTGTGCAGACAGCACCCTCACCACATCAAATGCCCTTCCTTACAGCTCTTGCTCTGATAAATCAACACTTTTTTTTAAGTTGCTGTTCAAATATTGTCTCTTCTCTGAGCTTCCACCCCGAATGTTCAGTAAGAAATATGTCCTTTTTTTTTCTCTGTAGGGTTCCATTCATACTTCTATCTCCAGTCAATCATGATGAGCGTAATAGTAATTATTTTATGATCACAACCATCACCTACATTTAGTGAGCTCATATTGTGTGTCACCCACATTATGTTCATATTTACACTTGCTTTTTACAGTTACCCGTGAGTGTTATGATTCCCACCTGGCAGGTAAGGAAACTGAGGCTTGGAGTTGCCAAATAGCTTTTCTGAGATCTTACTATTATGCATTGATGGAGCCTGTCTGTAGAGCAAGTTGCTGCAACCACTATGCAACTATATCACCTGCATTCTAGGTGGCTATCTGGGCCCTGTCTCTCCAGCTATATACTGCAGGCACCTTGAGCACACAGCGTGTCCCTTGAGTAAATGGCTAGCAGGTATCCACACCCAGCAGGCTCCCAATAAATGATTAAACTGTACACTTACATAATAAAACTAATGAAATACATATATTGGGGGAAACACCATTTGTTTAAAGACTTAACAAAATTCATTTTCATAAATGAGGTCTAAACATGAGCCTGTCCCAGAAAAGAGATCCCAGGCCTGATCCTCTCCCCAACCCCTTTCCTCTGGCTGCCTTCCAACCTCCAAATTCCCTTCTCTCCCTACTCCAGTCCTTGCCTCTAAGTATATGGGCACATATATCTTGAAGTAGAAGCAGACAGTAACTGTGGCCCACAGATGACTAAGGCAATTGGTGTCTTCTTAGAATGGTGCCTGAAATATAATTGATGAGCAAAGAATTAGATGCGCAAATATTATATGAGAGAGAGAGAGAGAGAGAGAGAGAGTGAGAGAGAATGAATGAATGTCAAGTGGCTCATTTCTCTGGTTATGTTAGATTTATTGACTGTATTGAGAGCAGATGTTGACATAAAAGATGTCCTAAAATGTTATTTACTGATTTTAGCAAAACCAGGAAGTGACCTTTTCTTTTCTCTTTAAAGTGGGCTAACTCTGCCCCCCCCCCAAACAATTTCTGTGAAATTTGAAGTTCTATGGGTCTTGGTTTTGTAGTAAAACTTTATCCCTTGAATAAAGGATTTCAAATTGAATAGGTGCTTTTGCTGTGCAGTGCCAGACATTTTCAGTTGTGAAAGTACAAGTAGAGGAGGAAATATGTGAACCACAAGAATGCACCCCTTCATTTTGCGTGGTTATTATTTTTTACTGGGAAAGAGAATGAAAAAGTCCCAACCTAACTCTGCTTTCTTAGCATCAAAGATTTCTCTTGCAAAGAAAGGGGAGATTAGCAGACAGAAAATGCCTAAATGTGAGCACCTGTCTGCAGAGGGGACAATCAAGAAGGGGGAAATACAGAAGGTGCTAAGAAATGAAAAAAATATGCTTAGTAAAGCATCTCTCTGGGAAATTTTTCCTCAGTGAAGCTACAGTAGTCCCCCCACCCCTTATTCACAGGGATACATTCCATGATCCCCAGTGGATGCCTAAAACTGTGGATAGTACCAGACCCTACAAATTCTGTTTTTTCCCCCTACACATTCATACCTACCATAAAGTTTATCAGTTAGGCACAGTAAAAGATGAACAATCATAACTAATAATAAAATAGAACAATTATAATAGTATACTGTAATAAAAGTTCTGCGAATGTGGTCTCTCTCAAAATATCAAGTGTTCTGTACTCACTCTTCTTGTGATGATGTGAGGTAATACAATGCCCGCATGATGAGGTGAGGTGAATGATGTAGGCATTGTGATGTAGCAGTAGGCTACTACTGGCCTTCTGACCATATGTCTTGTCAGGAGGAGGATCATCTACTCTGGGTGATCCTGGATTATCAAGTCATGACGATGTCCATGGCTGGATGTCAGGAACACATGATGTCCATGGTTGGGGAAATGTGATTTAATTTTTGAACCACATTTGATCATGGGGAATTGAAAGTGTGGAGAGCAAAATCGTGGCTCAAGGGAAACTGTTGTATAGATGGGAATGGATGTTTGGAGAAGTGTTCAGAGGAGTGACCTGGAGACACCTGATTTCACAGTCTCTCCCCTTCCTTCTACTCAGAACAGACATTTACTGAGCACTCACAGTAAGAGAGGTATTTCTAACCTTTGGGAGGGGGTCAACTTAGTTACCCAGATCTCAGTTGCTTTCGGTGGTAATATGACAAATTTGTTTTCACTTCTAGCATGGGTAAAAGATTGATGATGTGCTTAAAACACCTTATCTCTTGGTACACAGTGGGTACTTGTTTTACATTTGTTGTAAGGACTTGAGTCTTTTGTTGACTTCAAGTGTTAGATACCAATTTAGCTAAATAAAACTATTAGGTACATATCTAGGCAATGAAATTCCCCATTATTACTAGTCAAATCACCAAAATGTCCATTCCTCCTTTTCTTTCCCTCTTTTAAGCTCTTTCCCTCTTTTCTCTCTCATTTGTCCTTGTTTCCTTCTTGGTCCTTATTCCCTTCTGCTCACTCACCTGCAATTTTACCAAGTATACGTCTCTTAATTTTGTTACATATTTTTGTCCCATATTATTTATAATGAACATATATCGCTTTTAATAAAGAAATACTAGAAATGGTCCATAATATTTACAACTAATATCTTGTGATTACAGTAGAATGAATATATGTTATACTCTTATTTTCTTTTAGAAATATATGTAGTTTCCTACAGGCTATGGGAAAATCTATTACTTCTTTGTCTGAAAACCTTGTACTACCTTTCACTACCTCTTTCAGGGAATGTGGAATGTATAAGAAATAAAATTCAATTTCTTCCTCTGAAACTAGCCCACGGAGTGGTTGACCCAGCCCTGTGTGTCCTTTTCTTCTTGCTCTGAATGTAGCTCTCTGGGGTAGTCCCTCTGTCCTTCATGTGAGAAAATGTTAACGGAGCTGACGAAGAACTGGCCAGGCTGAAAACCTTGTATGGGAACTGAGAGAGAATGAGGTCTGGCAGAACTTTGGAGACGATTCCCCTGTCCTTATAATAATATACTGTAATAAAAAGACTGGAACCCAGGCCCAGCTTGGCAAGGTGCTCCTGGCAGGCACTCCTCCTGGGAAGTCCTGGCTTTGGTTTCCTGGTGGATACCCCTGGGAGGTTCCAGGCTGGACTTCCTGGGTCAGGGCAACCCCAGCTTTGAGGCCACATGTCTTTGCCTTTCTTCCCGCTTTCTCTTCCTTTGATGGAATGGAGCTTCATAAGCATTTTGGGGGAGAAGAAATAAAGCCTAGCAGTTAATGCGTTTAAAACACCGAGGAAGTTGTTGGCCTGCTGCATGGGATTCAGGGCTAATTGATTAATAGTAGTTATAATAACACTAACCAGTCCTCTGGAGAGCATCGATAATGATGTGATTAAAGACATACAAGTAAAAGCTAAGAATAACAAGAAACAATACACATGAATGTGGATCCGTCTTGGGAATGAGTCAGATCATCCTAAGAGTGGCAGCAATGGGCTAGTGTCCACTGTTCTGCCCATACTATGTGACTACCAGTCCTGGTCCTGGGTTCATCTATAACCACTGCCTCAGAAACTTTCATTATGCATTGTAGTTGCCTGGGGAACTTGCTAAAATGTTGATTCTAATTCAGTAGATCTGGGGTGGGGCTGACCACATTTCTAGCAAGTTCCATTAATGCAGTCCCTCCAAAGGCCATACTTTGAATAGCAAGGATTGATAATCAAGCCGACATGACCACTGTGGGCCACTTCACCTAGAAGAATGACACAGAGGAAGCACTGCAGGTCCAGAGGGCAGTATCAGGTGTGTCTCTTCAGCGAGGGTCTTCATGGCAGTCCAAGGGTGATTGTCCTCCCCTGAGAAACACACGTGTTGACTTTGCAGTGAGACTCCGCTCTTGGGTATAGGGGGCCACTCTGGTTTAAAAGCCTTAAGCTCCATTGGAACTAATACCGGTTTCACAGCTTCCAGGTCTCACCCTGGGAGAAGCCTAAATCTATGCCATTCAACCAGGTTTTCATTGTTCATTCCAAGTCTGCTCAGTCTAGAGACTGTTTATCAATCAAAGGTCATTTTCGCATGAGCAGTGTTAAAGGTGGACCAATAGTTGTTTTCCCATAGAGAAGATGAAGGCATGTTGTTAAACCTTTACTCATACTAAGCAATTTGATTTTTGCTCTGAGCACACAAGATCGCCATGGATGATAGTCCTTGATTCTGTCCCATATCTACCTGGAAACTGGGCTCAGTGCTTCAATATCCTTCTCTCCCACACATATCAACATGTAGGGTGTTAGGGTTACAACATACATATTTTGGAAGGATGCAAACATTTAGTCCATAACACAGACCTCCTACCATTTTCTGCCTATACTCAGGATACTGTCTGATTAGAAATATGGATACTTGGATTCTGGCCCACTTGTGACTCTGGCAACTGGAGTGTGTAGTCATGGGACTTCTTGATGCATTAGCTTCCTAAAATATCTACCTTCAGAGCTCTTGACATAGTGAGCATGAAGGACATTTATGGAAATTGGTGGTGATTATTGTGCCATAGCCAGAGGGGGAGAGGTTGTGTGCTCATCTTCTTGTTTGCGTGTATTTTGAGCACTAAGTGTGAAACATTTCCCCAGAAATTGGAGATACAATGGTGACCAATAACACACTTGCTAGCTGCACAAATCCTCTCATAGTCAGGGACATCTACATTACTTTTATGATGATTTGAGTCGCACATAATTTTGGATTATAATTAGTGCCATGAAGGAAAGGCACTCAATTACATGAATGCCCCCATTCTTATTTGGGGGACATTAAATCTTCCTGGAGCAGGTTCTATAGGATTGGCGGTTGGAAGGATAATTTGAAAGTAAAGTAGCCATTAATGATGGTGATGACAGCACTTACTGAGGTCTCACTGTGTGCCGGGTGCTCTTTCATGTACCTTCCCTGTACTATTCCAATTATCTTACTATCTCCATTATTCCTCACACTAACTCTGTGGTGTAGATATTACTTATCCCATCTTTATACAACTAGTTGGGGGAAAAGGGGATGAATATCTATAATATGGTCCTGTTGTTGGAAAGAACATAGCACTCGATGCATTTGAAGAACTAAGAGAATGATGAAATATTTGAAATGATTTCTTGTAGTAACGCTAAGGAAAAAGACTTCCTCCTTCCCGTCCAAGTGTGAATGTGTTGAGGGACTGAGAGTTGCAAATGTAGAAGTTTGTGGTTGGTTGTCAAATTTAGCTGTCTATAAAATACACAGGCTTATGACCTTCTGGAGAATTCGATCGAAAAGCTTTGTGTCTGGATTCTTCATTATGTTGTTATCACAAGAGCTCAGAGAAATCTAATCTTTTGGAAGATGCATAAAATCTCAAGACCAGAAGGAGGGAATTGGGGATTTGCTAGCGCTTTCCTTGTTTTGAAGCTGTGAAGTTGAGTTTGGGAGCTTCCGAGGTCTGTGGAGAACAGAGTTCAAGGGGAATACTTCCACTCGACCTTATTTAAGTCTGCATTGTGGACTGGGGAAGATAACAATTTTGTGCAGCACAGTGATAGCTTCTCTAGTCTGGCTCACAGTGTTTCCATAGTAGGTAATAGGAAGGACTCTTTCTTTTACTAGAAAATGACCAGCTCTTTTTGAAGTTAGTGTGTGATTTTCTACGGTAGGCAGCATTTTGTTTTCATTGAACTGACTTTGATATGAAATGTCCTGGCATTCCTTAATTCTGTAGATGAGGTTTCTCCCTTTAAAACTGATCTATGGCCAAAACCGGTTTGGCTCAGTGGATGGAGCGTCGGCCTGGGAACCGAGGGGTCCCGGGTTCGATTCCGGTCAAGGGCATGTACCTGGGTTGCGGGCACATCTCCAGCGGGGAGTGTGCAGGAGGCAGCTGATCGATGTTTCTCTCTCATCGATGTTTCTAGCTCTCTATCTGTCTCCCTTCCTCTCTGTAAAAAATCAATAAAATATTTAAAAAAAAATAAAACTGATCTATGTATGTGTATAATTATTACATGTGGCTGTGTCTCTGACTGATGCCTGTGTTATCCCATTCGTTGGCAGGATTTATTCAGCACCTCCTATAAACTAGATTCTGGGAATGCTGTAGTGAGCCAGCACATCAAGCCAGGCTCATGTCTTCACGGCCATGGGGTTTACCGTCTGAAAGTGCTTATAGACATTAAGTAAAAAAAGGGTCAGAAGTGAAAATTTGATTGATTACTTAGATGAAAAAGCATGGTTTGCTATGAGGCAGAAGAACAGGAGGGTTTACTTGAGAATGGTGATGTGCTGGGTAGCTGCTGACCACCCCGTCAACCTTCCTCCCACCTCCACCCTTCCCAGGAGGCTGGCCTGCACGGACTGCCTTAAAGAGCCCCTCTGCTCCCAACTGGGGATTGGTCATTGGTTGGGACAGTGAGAGAATGGGGCTGGGGTATTTACTTCCCTAGTCCCTTCTCTACTAGGCTTCCCTGCTTAACTGCGACCTTCTACTGAAGGCCACCAGTATTTTAAGGTAGCCTTATTCTTACACCTACCCTCTCCAGGTTCTTGTACACATTCCCTCCCCTCCTGCTTCAGGCCTGAGCAAGGTAATGTCTGCTCGCTGTTGCTAGCCCTATGACACTGAACTTATGACTTCCTTCCTTCCTTCCTCCCTTCCTTCCTCCCTTCCTCCCTCCCTCCCTCCCTCCCTCCCTCCCTTCCTTCCCTCCCTCCCTCCCTCCCTCCCTCTTTCTTTTCTTTTCTTTCCTTTCCTTTCCTTTCCTTTCCTTTCCTTTCCTTTCCTTTCCTTTCCTTTCCTTTTCTTTTCTTTTCTTTTCTTTTCTTTTCTTTTCTTTTCTTTTCTCTCCTCCTCCTCCTCCTCCTCCTCCTTCTTCTCTCTCTCTCTCTCTCTCTCTCTCTCTCTCGTTAATCCTCACCCGAGGATATTTTTCCATTGAGAGTGGAAGAGAGAGGGAAAGACAGAGAGAGAAACATCGATGTGAAAGAGACACATCAATTGGTGCCCCAGTCAGGGCCCAGGCCAGGGAGGAGCTTGTAACCAAGGTGTGTGCCCTTGATTGGAATTGAACCCAGGCTGACGCTCTATCCACTGAACCAAACCGGCTAGGGCTCATGATTTCTTGTTGGTGTTTGTAAACTCTGTCCACACCTTGGTCCATAGCCCTTTCTTAGCATTTACCCCACTTGGTGTGTGCTACCTGTTTCCTGCCAGGGCCCTTACTGATATATATCCAAGAGGGTATTTTTTTTGAGGATGTGGCTTTTAAGGTGAAACCTTAAATGTCAAATTGTGGACCAGGAAATTAATGGGAGGAAGTGGGTTTCAGAAAGAGAAGAATATGTGTGAAGGCCCCAAGGCCAGAAAGAGTTCTATATGCTCAAAGGGCATATAGAGGAGAGGCATATATGTAGGACAAAGGGGAGGTGGTGCCCGCTTCTCCAGATGACACTGGAGAAGTGAACAGTTGGCTTTAGAAAGTTTGGGTTTAATCTGAATGGAATGGAAGCTATTGAAAGAGCTTAGATAGGAGAGTGTCATGATCAAATTTTATTTATTTACTTACTTTCTTGTTATTAACTGACATTTCCTGTATGCCCAGACCTGAACAGAGTATGGGGAAGAGGGAGGCCTGTAAGGCATGCCCTTTTATCAAGTAGCCTACTGGAAAAGTTAGGATATGAGTATAGAGAATGCTAATACAAGACATGATGTAAGTAGTATGAGAGGGAGTACGGACTACAGATTATTTTCAGTGAAGATGAATAGGGAAGACTTCCTGGAGGTAGCATTTGAGAGGGGCTTTAAAGGATAGATTGATCTTTGATAGAAAGGCATTCAGGGAAAGAGAACTGTTTTAGGCAGTGCTGTTCAAAGTAGCTGATCTGGGTACCAATGAGAAAAGAAACTTGTATCTGAATGTAAGTGCATTACTTCCTTCATCAAGAAAGAAAGAACAATAGTAATAAAAGATCCAAGTCTGTTTTAGGACATCTGGAACAGAATGATGAGAGAATGAAGAGCAGGGCATTTAGTAAGTCAGTCAAGTGATGGAGAAGATCAAGACTTTGGATTTGGTTAAGGAGAGGTGAGAAGAGATCGGAGGGAATCCTGCATCCAAAATTCCAGGGTGTGGGGCTAAGGAGATAGCGTAGTCAGGGTTGGAGCCAGAGTTTACTTGAGAAAGGCAGGTTCCTTTTCTCTCCCAATTACAGTTGACATTCACTGTTATATTACTTTCAGGCATACAGCATAGTAGTTAGATATTTATATAATCCCTTGGATAAGTCCAGTACCCCCTTGACACCATACACAGTTATTACAACATAATAAGGCAGTCACTTTTAAAGCCAGCAAGGACATTGGGAAGTCCCCTTGCTGCTTAGAGATGAGTTTGACATGGCATCTTGAAGGAGACAGAGTCTGGCTCAACTCTCTAAGTCTACGATACTTTTTTTGGTAGGTTGTGGATTTCAATGTTTTTATGCAAAAATCATGAAAGGAAGAAAGGTGCTCCAAATGTTGGTCACAGTTTTAGGACACATTCATGTCGTTCTGTTGGTATCACCAGCCAGTGTTCAGCAGTGCCTTTGGGATGCTTCAAGATGACATAAGGTCTCTTTCTTGCTGTCTTGGCTAGTTTGGTCCTGAACTTCTATATCCACACTTTCTCGTTCAGCCAATCCCATCCAATTCAAGTCCTTCAAGTCATCATGCTTTATCTCACGCCTGGGCCTCTACACTGGCTAGTCCTGTCTGGGAGGTTCCTTCCTCCAAACTGGCAGGCCGGCTTTCAGGTTCTCAGTTCAAATGCCAGCTCCATAGAACCTACTTCTTTGGGGATGATGTGAATTTATAGTCTATCCAGCTCCACTGTTCTTTTTCATGGTGTCTTGTTTTGGGGCTTCATCACACCTACTGACTTTTGTAGGTTTTGAGATGGTGTATTTTTGAAAATTAATTGCCACTTTATCAAACATTATGTATACACATATATTTTTTAAAAAGCATTGAAAGGTTTATAATGAAAAGAGTGCCCTGTGTACTAATCCCTACCTCATTTGGTCCTGCTCACCAGACAAGTCACTTTTTATCTCTCTTAATTATTTCTTATGGCACATGCCTCTCTATATTTCTAGCAAATATGCTTATATTGTTATCTATTAATTTGTCATTATCAGGCTTCCACTGACGTTCTGCTATAGTAGATGAAAATTTAGAGCTTTTATACATTTCATTTCTCTTAATATTTATATCATACTTTTGGGGTAAATTGGAATCAGTGTTTCTATTTTTATGATCACGCAAATATTGTTCACTGCAGAGTCCAAATAGTGTCTTATGATCGTTTCTTTTCTGATACACGTTGTATTTCCTGAATTAACAATTGCCTCTTTATCCCCAGTTGGTTATTTTCCCCATTTATTACCTTTTCTCACCCATTCTATCAGATCAGTAATTTTTTTTTCCTTTTTAAATCAGGGGTTGACAAACTGTGAAAAAAAAAAATCACATGGTAAGAATCTGACACTTCTCAGTGAAAGGGCGAGGGCTAGGCCCTCCACCTTCCCCCAGGGTAAGGGCCATCTTGCCCCAGGGTAAGGGCTACGTCCTCCATCTTACCTTGGCCACGTGTTTGGCAAGGAGCTTCTTCCCGGAAGTCTAAGACTCTGCTAGCCACACCCAGGAACAAGACATCGACTTGCGCCTGGCCAATTGGCAGAGCACAGTCCTTTCTCCTCCCCTTACTCCGACCCCCCCCTATATAACCGGTCTCTAGGTGGGGTTCTCTCTCTTGGCCACTTGGCTAGCTGATGTGTCGGTGAGTCTGGTGGATGGAGAGCTCAAGCTAGCTTGAAATACAGATTCTTATGCTTTTGCATCGGATTGGCTGGCTCCCTGATGTGGTTTCTTGGGAATCTTGAAATCTGGGCATAACACTCAGTCTAGACCCGTGGTCGGCAAACTGCGGCTCGCGAGCCACATGTGGCTCTTTGGCCCCTTGAGTGTGGCTCTTTCACAAAATACCATGTGCGGGCGCACGTACAGTCGTGGCCCATGTGCAGAAGTCGGTTTTCGACCTGGGCGAGTCTATTTTGAAGAAGTACTGTTGATATTTGGCTCTGTTGACTAATGAGTTTGCCGACCACTGATCTAGACAATCTCTGTTGCAACTGCTTAGCTATTGTAGAGGGAACACAGACAAGGGCAATGTGTAACTGAGTTGCAGACAATATGTAAATAAATGTGGCTGTTTCAGTAAAACTTTATTTGCAAAACTAAGTAGCAGGCAGGATTGGAACATGAGCTGGAGTTTGCCAACCCCTCTTCTAAATGACAACATATATCAGATATTAATTTGTGTCATTCTTTTTTTTCTTTTTCTTTTCTTGCAGCCCTTGCCTTAAACTTACCCCCTCTCCTGCTGTCTGTACTGCCCCGCCCTGCCTGGATCCTGGAATTTCCCCACCCTGCTTTCCTATTTTGGACCCCTTGTTTCTTGGATCTCTGCATCTTCCTCTTTCTTTGCTTAGCTGGAGGACATTCTCAAGTTACTTCCTGAAACAGAGGGTGTGTATGGAGGTAAACTTTTTGAATCTTCCTTTGTCTGAAAATGTCTCTATGTTTTCCTTACTTTTGTTGAAAGTGTATCTATGTAACGAATTCTGTATTCAAACTTTCCTTCGAAGTTTGAAGGCCTTCTCCGATTTTTTCCAACTTCTAGCATGCCCAGGAGAAGTCCGATTGTAATCTCACCCCATTGGTTTGTATGTGATCTTTTTCTCTTCCCCTCCCCCATCTAGAAGCTTTTAGGATCATCTCCTGAAATGCCATGGTGATGTGTCCCAGCATGATCCTTTTTAGCCCAGGCTCTGTGCCTGATGTATGTGAGTCTGGAACTTCTTCAACAATTTCTCCAGACACCAGCTTTCCTGTCTTTTGCTTGTAAGGTGGCTGTCAGGCTCTGTGGGGCCAAAAGGGGCATCTAAGGGTTTAACTCTTCCTGTGTTCAGATGCGCAGCCTCCTGCCCCTTGCTTCGGCAGAAATGCAGGTGTCCCCGCCTCACCTTGCAGGCCTTCTGCAGGGTGGGTGAGATGTTCAGCGTTCTCCCCCACACGCTTTTTGTTGCTGTTTTCTCCACTCTGCTAAGATGATCATTGCTCATCTATCTAGACAGCATCTACCAAAATTTGATTATGTCATCTGTTGCCCACTATACCTTAGACATTTCTTTGGTCATTTCACGGGGAAAAGAAAACACTATAAATGCTGTGCTCAGTTTGTCATGTTTCCCCAGGAGTTCACAATTTGCATGATATATGCACTTGTCTATAAAGCCTGCCTGCTCCACCTTGGAGAGGAGGCTGTGTCTGCTTATTCACCTACTGGATCCATAAGGCCTGGCTTAAGTGGGCCTTCTACAGATGTTTAGTGAACGGGATGAGTTGTGTTGAGTGGAATGGCTTAACAGGAGCAGAGGCCTCAGTGGGGAGCGCAGGGAGATGATGCTGGGAGAAAATGAGCCCAGGCTGTGAAGAACCTTGATCACCGGGTCAAGGAGCTGAAAGGCTGTGGAGGGTTTTCTATGATGCTGGAGGGTGGTGGGTGAGGAAGTATTTTTCTGGCTGTGATATAAAGGCTAGTTTGAAAGGAGTACACATGAAGGGGGATAAAATGTCATGAACTAACAGGAACCCGTGAGAAAAGAGGAGCTGGACTGCAGAGAGCTGTGGAGGAAGAATCAGAGCATTTATGTTCTGATTCAGGGATTCAGTATGGGGAGTTAAAAGTGAACCTCAGCCCGGCTGACGCGGCTCAGTGTGAGTTTCAGTCTATGAACAAGGAGGTCATCGTTCCATTCCCGGTCAGGGCACTCACCTGAGTTGTGGGCTCAGTCCCTGGTGGGGGTATGCAGGAGGCAGTTGATCGATGATACTCTCTCATCATTGATGTGTCTCTCTCTCTCTCTCTCCCTTCCTCTCTGAAATTAATAAAAATATATTTTAAAAAATGAATCTTAATAACTGGTGGTTCCATTAGCAGAAAGAAAGGACCATAAAAATCATTTGTGGGGGGAAGGAGAAGAGTAGATAATCATTTTTGTTTGTCGTATTTGAGGCAACAAAGGAGCATCCAAGTGAAACATGTAGCAGGCAGCTGACTATTCTAGAGGTAAGGAATGAAAACATAGGTTAGGAAGTTATTCCCCCAGAGAAGTCAAAGGAGAGAATGACACGAAGAAAGATTCTTATTGCATAAATCACACAGACGACAATAGACCTCACCCCAGATTGGAAGTCAGATCTGTCTAAATCTATTCTCAGGTTCCACCACAACAGTGGTTAACTCTCCAACTCCCTCCCAGATGCAGCCCAGGAGAGCGGAGGCATAGGACTGGCCTTAGGAAAGCTCCAATTTATGGGACGGGGACTTAAGAATGAAGGCGAGCAGGGGAGCAGGAGGCTGATGAGTTCTGAGAAGGATGCTGGCGCCACAAGACTTGCAGAAGTCTGGACAGGAGGCAGGACCTGGAAACCCGGGTAGGCCTGGCAGCCTCAGCAGGCCAACTTGGCTTCAGCCAGAGCTGAGGTCTGCCGCAGAGCCCGCCTGCTTTCGCTCTGACGACTTCCCCCAGAGCATCAGCTGCACTTTCTTTACTTACACTTTCCATCCTGCCTGCTGCTACAGTTCAAGCCAGAGCTAACGATGGCCACGTAGCAACTCTCAGAACCAGGGCTGACATCCTGCCTGGTTACTCTCTCACACTTGCTCAGCCCAGAGTAGACTGAGGGGCTCGCGGGGAGGTGGGAATTAGAGATTTTTCAGAAGTGCCCCGTGCAGGGAGGGACTCCTGGGCACCTCCCCCTACAGCCCCTTCCCTGTCGCACGCTGAGGGTTCATGGCATGCGCTGAGGAAGGAAGAGGAAGCAGACGCCCTGAGCGTAGGGGCTGTGTAGGTTGTGAAACGATATGAGAAACCTCCAGAACCAGCAAAGAAAAGTTTTGTTTCTGGAATTTGGAATTCAGTCGTTCACACTCAACATTTCTGTGACTAGAGGGTGAGATAAAAATCTATGTCATCCCATTTGTTTTCATCTTCATTTTAAATTATCAGATTTTAAACAGAAATGATCAGTGTGATATTGTTTCCTTTTCTAAAATGTGGTTTAATTTCATAAAGAGTCGAGTAAGACGGCAGAGCTGAATCATAGGAAGTGTCAGCATGCAAGCTCTGTGCCTGTGATTGCAAAACCCTGGCCGGGTAACCTTGCTATTCTTGAAAAAGGGTTCCTTAATCCTAGGTTTGTGTTTTTCATGAGGGACATTGTCTCTTCCCTTTCCCTTCCGATACAACCTCTCTTATTTCATGGGCGAGAATGTTGAATCTAGTGAGAAAGCATGGGTCTTGGGTTTGAATCCCACCCATTCCTCTTTCTTTACTGGGTGATAGTGGAACAGTCACTGAACTTCTCTGAGCCTCAGTTGTCTCCCTAAAGTGCAGATGGGAAGACAGAGTATATACATGTCTATATATACATGATGACTAATACATTGTTAATGATTACTAGATATTACAAATATGATTAATTATTGTGCTTCTGTGATGAATGTATTGCTGGTATTTAGTAGATGCTGACATCATGTTCATTCTCCCCATTGAATAGGACTGGATAATTTTTTTCCTATTGCTAGTCACTGACTCACCAAAAAAAAAAAAAAAATCAATTTACTGTATGCTGTTAATTCAAGGGAGAGAGTAGTGGGTGTTTGTGTTTTGGATGCTATTTTTAGACATTACAAACATGTTCCATCCACTGGATTCTGAAATTAATATTGAAGAACATTATTTATATCGGAATCATATATTACAACAGATGAAAATATATGCATGAGTTCAAGTCTATATCATAGGCATTTAAAGGAGAGAGAGGAGAGAAAGGGGGAGAGAGAGACAAAGGGGAGAGAGAGAAGGAGGGAAGTACTAAGGGAAATAGACCCACAAAATTGGCAGATATTTAAAGGACACAGCAAGGGCAAGCTCACTGGATGTAAGCATTAGAGTTTGCACATTTGGGGCAGGAAAGGCTTCATAGAGGGAGTGATGCTATACTGGGTCTCAAAGGAAATGCAGTGACTTGTTAGCAGATAAGACTAACTTATCTGTGGGTATGAAGGAGGTTAAGAGTGTATTCTGGGCAGAAGAGAACGCTAAATAGCTTTTGGAATGACCCAGTCCTGTCTGAACTGGGAACTGGTTTACCTGAAGCACAGCTCTGTCTGCTCTGGAAGCCAGGGTGGCAGGTAATCAAGATCCTGGATGCTGCAGGCAGACAGATGCGGATTTAATCTTGACTTACTAGCTGTGTAGCAGCTGACAGTCACCTTTTATCCTTTGTCATTGAAGTTTTCAGCTAGATATATTAAGGAGGAAAAGTCATTCTCATATTTCATTACTAAAAAAAAAAGACAATGACACTTGTGTTTTTATAGAAGACAAATTTCTAAATCTTAGCTAACCTTGACATAATAACCATCAATACTTCTAAACACTATGTGCTGGGCACTGTTTTAAATACCTTAAACATACTACTTATTTAATTATCATGATAGCCAAGTGATAGGTTTAATTATTCTCCAGGAAAAAAAACTGAACTACAGAGCAGTCACAGCAAGGTGACCTGAGCAGGCTACAGGTCACCTTGCTGTGAGTTTGCCAGGATTGGGATCTGGGCTCCAGAGTCTATGTTTCCCATCACTACACTGGACTACATCTTTCAAACAAAAAAAAAAGAAATTTAAAAAATATTGTGTGCATTTTAAATAATTTACATCAAGTACATTTTAAAAATTTGCATACTTTTATACTTCTGGAAACAGATTCAGTAAATTGCCTTCTACACACTCTGTTCTTTTTCCTTTAGACATTAACAAGAGTATACTATATCAGCCACTTATTGGTACATGAATATCTTCACATTCAATATTCAAAAAATAGTACCTTGCATCAGACATGTGACTTTGATTCTTAACTGCTGTACAAAAGCATATAATAATACAACTGTCTGGTTCTACCACCACCAATCCATGGCCTCCCAGGGCCAGGCCGAGGGTGGAGCCTGTAGGCTAGCATCTGAGGCCAGGCTGGGTGAGGAGCTGGCAGTCCGTGGGGGCCAGGCTGGCGAGAAGGCCAGACTTGTTCTTTATTTCCTTGTACCTTTGGCCATAGTTGGTCTTAGGCCCATTGTTCTCTAAGTTGAGTGTGTATCAGAATCTCCTTGTTAAAACACAGATGGCTGGGTGCCAACCCCAGAGCTTGTGACCCAGTAGGTCTAGGGTGGGGCGTGAGAGTGCATTTCAGAAAGGTCCCAGGTGCTGCTGGTCCAGAAACACACATCAGGAACCACTGATCAATTGAGCTATCTTAGTATTAGTCCTTCGAGTCACCCATCTCCCCCAGCCGTTTTTGTGTTTACTGAATGTAATGAATACTGCATCAGGGCTTGTTTCTATCCTAAAAAAGAAAGGAATAATAGTGTAGGGAAATGAAGGTATTCTCTAATATCTGAAGATCCGTTGATCAAAACAAGAATGGGAGGTGGATCTTACCAAGTGGCCCATTATGCCCCAAACTAAACAAAACATTTTTAACCATTTAAATTATTTGAAAACGGGCAGCTTTTGGTTGAAGATGATAGATTGAACACACGTTTATCCATGTTCTCTCCTACAATGCCAATAAAGTGACAGTGACTGAACTTTTAGCACCATGTATGGCATAAATGCTCAAGGACAAAAAGGAGAGAAGGGATGACAACACTGAAAGCTGGAAAGCAGTTGGACAATTGGTGCTAGCAGACCCCAAAATCCTGTTTCATGAGCTGGCAGAAACAGGGGAGCAAAGAGATTTGTACCCTAGAGCCCCAGAAAGGTTCTGGATTCCAGAACTTCTGAACAGGGTGAAGGTGGATCAAAAAGAGGAGGACTGGTTGAAAATCTGTAAAAGCAAAAAGACCACTAGTTCACCCCAACCAACCACATGAGGTGACATCTCTTCCTACTCCCTGGATGTACTGGAGGTTTACCCTTGCGAGAGTGAATCAGAGGCGCTCTAGGCTGGTGGACACCAGGTGCATCTGGAAGAAGGGGCACCTTACAGAAAATGGGTGGGAGGATTAAAGAAAAGCCAACATATGGAACTTTTATAACCCCAGTCCTCTTCCCATACAAGCTCCCAGGATTTTGACCTTCAATGTGTGCCTTCCAGGTAGTAGTATAGTGTTGGGATTTAGAAGGTATTCAACCACCGGTAGCTGTTACACAAAAAGATTGGTAAAGGATGGAGGGGTTTGTGGTGCAGGGGAGGTCTTTTGAAGATGTCCAAACTGAGTTTAAGCCAACAATATTATGAGGCAGCTACTTAGCACCAAAGAGCAAGCTCTAAGCTCTGATGATTCAATAGTGAGTAAGATTCAGTTGCTCATCCCTCAGAACTAGACGAGAAGGTTGGGGGAAGGAACAGCATGTACAAAGACAGACAAGAGTGAAACAGCATGCTGAGTTTGTGGAACTACACAGTTCAGTACTTTTGGCATGGAAAGTGTAGAGGCACAGGGAGTGTGGGAGGAGGGGAGGCCAAAGAGGCGCTCTTGTGTTTACTTGTACTAGTTTTCTTAAAGTGTATTATTATTTCATACTTATTTTGAATCTAGATAAATGTTTTTGTGTTTTTTTTCCATCAAAGACAATGCATTTCTCTAATTGTTGATGATTTCTTCTATCTCTTCATAAGCTTGTTAGCTTTTGAGGCTTCCTCTTCTTTAAATGGACTGCTTATATCCTATTACAATATTCCCAATGGGGCAGCTGCTTCTTGTTGATCTCCTTTTGTGTGCTTATTTTAGCAATGAGGAATACCCTTCAATTGCAAGTCCTGCTTCAAGATGTAGCCATAGAGTATCAAACAGAAGAATGACCTTGAGATTGGAGACAGAATAAACTGGTAGTGAGGCTTGTGTGTGACATATTTATGACCTCAAGTACCACTGGGATTATGTTGTCATTAAGTCTTTCCCCTTTATCACTTCATTCACCTGCCTAATCTTCAGCTATAGTCACGACATATTACTATCATTACCATTTTGCTTTTTATTACACAAATGAAAAACTGGTAACAAAATTATTAGAAACCACCCACAACTCTGCCACCTAGAAATGACTGCAGTGAATCTCTTGGAATGTATCCCAATCCCTGGAAGTGAATGGCTGAGAAGATACAAGCATCATTAAAACATATGGGCCCCCCTTCCATCCCCGTGCTCTAGATTAATTCGCTTGTAGGACGTACATTTTACTATGGTTATTTGTTCAATAACTATTTACTAATGCTTATTTGTTTAAGATTTATTAGAACCAGGGGTCAGTTGACTTAAGTTTTAGTTTCATCTTTGATTTGCCAAAGCTTTCCCTTTTTGAAAAAGAGTAGACCTTGACAATCTTGCAAAGGCATTTTGACTTTCTTCTGTCAGTGACTAGGAGCCATGGAAGGAATTGAAGTGGTTGAATCACCCAAAACAAGTTTGGTAGAGGCAGTTCTCACTGGAAGCAATGGTCCGTGACTATAAGTGAATGAAAATAACATTCATTGTGCTAAAGGTGTTATCCATTTTACTGGATCTTTTCAGCACTATAATATAAGGATAATCACCCCCAAGATAGAGATAAGAAATTGAAAACTCATTAGGATTAAGCGATATGATCAAGGACACACAGGAGTAGGGAGTTAAATCCAGCACGTTCAACTTGCTGGTTTCTTTCCAGGCACAGAGGCTGGTTCAAAAGGTATGTCAGCAGTCTAGGTGGGATCAGTTTCTATTTGATGGTGAGAGGTACTAGCAAACTACATTCTTACAGCTGTAGCATTGGTTGCTGGCTGTCCCCAAGGGTTTTTCCCTATGAGTCATACACAGCAGGGGAATCCTGAGGGAAGCTCAGCTTCTGTTTCTTCAATTTCAGAGTCCAAACAGAATCTGTAGTGATTGCAGATAGAGATCTGCATCCTTGCCAGCAAAGAGATTGAAGGAAGGACCATGGGTAAGTCCCTTTCTCTCTGGACCTCAGATTTTTTATCCACAAAGGATTAAGTGATCTCTGAAGTTTTCTTTCATTCTCACACTCAAGGATCCTTCATCTTGCCTAATGTGATGTTGAGTTCTAGGTGGGACTTAATAGTGGTATTAGTGATTTGTAGGAATTGAACCAACAGAATATCATTACACATAGACATGGTTAAAATAGGCTGTAGGCAGGCAAAGGACCTGAATAGACTCTTCTCCAAAGAGGACATATAGATGGCCAATAGTCATATGACAAGATGCTCAATGTACTAATCATCAGAAGAATGCAAATTAAAACCACAATGAGATATCACCTCACACCTGTCAGAATGGCTATCATCAATAAGTCAACAAACAACAAGTGTTGGTGAGGATGTGGAGCAAAGGGAACCCTAGTACACTGCTGGTGGGAATGCATATTGGTGCAGCCACTATGGAAAACAGTATGGAGTTTCATAAAAATAAATTAAAAATGGAACTGCCCTATGACCTAGCATTTCCACTTCTGGGAATATATCTGAAGAAACCCAAAACACTGATTCAAAAGAATATATGCAGCACTATATTCATTGCAGCATTATTTACAAGAGCCAAGATTTGGAAGCAGCCCAAGTGCCCATCAGTAGATGAGTGGATACAAAAATCCGTGGTACATTTACACAATGGAATACCACTTGGCCATTAAAAAAAAAGAAATCTGCCTGGCCAGCATGGCTCAGTGGTTGAGCATCGATTTATGAACTAGGCGATCATGGTTCCATTCCCAGTCAGGGCACATGCCCAGGTTGTGGACTTGATCCCCAGTGTGGGGCATGCTGGAGGCAGCCCATCAATGATTCTCTTTCATCATTGATGTTTCTATCTCTCTCTCCCTCCCTAAAACCCATAAAAATATATTTAGAAAAGGAAGACACAACAATCCTAAATTGTACCCACTTAATAGAGATTTAAAATATATGACTCAAAAATGGACAGAACTGAAAGAAGAATTAGACAAATCCACAATTATATTTGGAGACGTCAACTTTCCTCTTATAATTGACAGAAAAATAGAATGCAACTAAAGCTATAGAAGAATTGAACAGCAGCATTCAAGTGGACCTAGCTGCCATTTATAGAACACTCTACCCATACAGCAGAATTTCGATTCTTCTCAAGAGCTCATGGAGCATTCACCAAGATAGACTGCACGCTGAACCATGAAACGATGCTCAACACATTTAAAAGGGCGGAGGAACAATGCAGAACATATAAGAAAATAGAAGAGCTAAATTAAAAGTCAAAATGATAATTCCTGAATATTTGAAAATTAAACACTTTCTATCTAATCTATGGATCTAAAAATATAATAGTACAAAGCCAACTAAAAAAACATTTTGAACTGAAACCAAGAGGTGTGTACTGCTTTCAAGTCAAGCACAGTATAAGGGAAGGCGTGCCCTCTCCATTTTTTCACTCCCTGCTTAACTGGAATGCTGATGTGATCGTGGGAGCTGAAGCAGCCATACTGGCCACAGTTGAAAACTATGTTAAGGACAGAAGAGCAACAAGGTAGTATCTGGATCTCTGATAGTTGTGGAGGCACCATGCCAGCTTTGGAAAAGTAAATAACATGTGACTTTGTTGGAACCACTGCTAATTTGGGTCTGTGTCACATCAGTCAAGCCTTTAATTGATCTAGTGCAGTCATAAAGCAGGTAGTAGCATTGTCATCTTGGGACAACAAGGATTGTTTCTAGAGATGAGGCTGTGAGGGTAGAGCTTTGCCAGTGAATGAAGCTCTGTCTAGGCCAGTGATGGCGAACCTATGACACGCGTGTCAGAGGTGACATGCGAACTCAATTTTTTGGTTGATTTTCCTTTGTTAAATGGCATTTAAATATATAAAATAAATATAAAAAATATAAGTATTTGTTTTACTTTGGTTGCAAATATCAAAAAATTTCTATATGTGACACGGCACCAGAGTTAAGTTAGGGTTTTTCAAAATGCTGACACGCCGATCTCAAAAGGTTCGCCATCACTGGTCTAGTCAGTGGTTCTCAACCTTCCTAATGCCGCGACCCTTTAATACAGTTCCTCATGTTGTGGTGACCCCCAACCATAAAATTACTTTCGTTGCTACTTCATAACTGTAATTTTGCTACTGTTATGAATCATAATGTAAATATCTGATATGCAGGATGTATTTTCAGGGGTCGTGACCCACAGGTTGAGAACCGCTGGTAGAGAGTCATAACTTCTCTGTCTCCCCAGTTTCAAGTCTCAACAGATGCATTCCTATGGCTCGGGGCTCACCCCCTGGCTTTTGCCTAGTGCTTTGGCAGACATAGCTCATGGTGGAGCAAAGGAAGACAAAGAGCACACAGAGACTTTTCCCTGCAGGTTTCAGTTTAAAAGCAGTTGGTCTTTTTTTTTCTTTTTCTTTTTTGAGAAAGTTTGAAATGATCTCTCAACCAGTAAGTCCAGAATTGAATAGCATTGTGGTGTATGTTACTCAAACCACATCCACATCATTACTAGTAAATGCCTCTTTGGGAACTTGGAGCTTTTCGTGATCCCTCTTGTGGAAAGTAGGAAAATAGCAAGATAATTCATAAGGAAATTACAGGAGATGCCTCTCTCCTCAGCTTTCCAACTGGGGCCCTGGGGGAAGAGAAGGTTACTTTTTGATTAAGTTGCATTAAGTCAGAGTCAAATTCTTTAGTTGTAAAATGGCAGGGCAAGAATTCTCTTCTCCAGTCATGCATTCCTCCCACCCCAACGAATGGCTGGAGCCCTCAGCTCTTTATCGAGGTGTGTTTATGTACCAAAATGTGTCTCTAAAGGGATTCTTCTTGATTGGAAAGATTACATGCTGAATCATCCTGAGTGGCAGGAGAGCCCTGAGGGGCTTTGTAGGAGCTCCAGCAAAAGAAAACATTGGAAGTTCGCAGTTGTGGTCCAGGCTGAGAATATAAGATGCACTAAGAGATGTCTCTCTCTATCAATGAGGGAGAGGAGGGATCAAGCAAATATAAGGGAGTGTGGGGAAGAGGGGCCAGGGAGATGGTCTATGACTGAGGAGTACTGGAGGTAACACCAGAGCCCCGTAGGCAGGTTCTGCAGGTTGTCACTGCTCAGGTGGCTGGCTGAGGGGGCGGGCGGGCGGGGCTGCAGTAACACCAGGGTCTGCCCTCCAATGCCTGCTCCCAAGCAGGGGGTGCCGCTGTGGCCTGACGGAGACTGGGGAAACCATCCCATGGGGATTCCCTCAAAGCAGGGCACAAAGGACTGTCCCAGGGGAGGATCACCTAATGTTCAACTTGAAGTGGTTGGTATGTAACCCTTTCCTCTCTCGTATGGACATCTTCAAGTAAGTGTATTATCCTTACCAGCTCTATGTGCGAGATGCCGCACGTGTGTGTATGCATGTGTGGAAATTGAGGAAGGGCTCGGTTTCTTGTCTGGTTTGTAGCAATGTTGAAAAAAAATAATGACATTTGCAGAATCAGTCACCCACCCCCGAAATCTGCAGGAATCTTACAGGCTTTGCTTTTCCGTGGAGTTAATGATCTGAACTTTACCTGGATTTTATAGGGCAGGGAGGAAGCAAGTAACATCAGGATTACAGTTCATCCTTTTGGTGCCTCCAGCAATGTCATTGGTAAGTTTATTGTCTATCTCTTGCTCAAGTGAACTGCTGTTGTATCATGGGTAGTTTACACTGCCCGTGGAGGTTTTAAGGAAGCAGTCTAAAACACCAATTATATGAGCAAATGGAGATCCTTATCTCTGGGATACAAAGGAGAATAGTTCATGTGTGCGCCATGCCTCTGGAATGTATTTTTATACACTGGAGTTGGATGAGGTAGCTGAGTGCAATGCATGGTATGGGAGGGTAAACAGTTAGAAGCCCTGGGTTCAAGACCCAGCTCTCATGCTAAGTTGCTGTGTGAACTTAAGCACTCTCTAGCCCTCTCTGATATATAATTGTCCTGTGACATAGGAGTGGTCTTCAGCATCTGTATTAAGACTAAAGTAGTAGTTCTCAGCTGGTGTGTCTAGGTGGTTGAGCATCAACCTATAAACCAGGACATGGTCATGGTTTGATTCCTGGTCAGGACACATGCCCAGGTTGCGGTCTCGATCCCCAGTGTAGGGCGTGCAGGAGGCAGCAGATCGATGTGACTCTCTCGTCAATGTGCCTGTCTCTCCATCTCCCTCCCTTCCTCTCTCTAAAATCAATAAATATTTTAAATAAGTAGTTTTTAAAAAGACTAAATTGGTTGTATGAAACTGACTTAACTAGGCTAGAAATGTTTTTTTTCCTCCTGTGGAGGTTTTACGGTGGGCTATAGATAGCACTCCTCTAAGAAATCCTAAAACCCAGGATCATTTTGTCTTTAAGGAGGTGCCAAAGAGGTCAAAGACAGAGACATCGGGACCTTCCTGGCCTCAGGAAGGATTAGCACAAATGAATACGGAGTGATGAGTATGTCATTTGTTCCAAGTGCTAATCTGAAGTGTGATTCCCTTATGTTTCTTTAATAATCTCATGGCTACTAGTAAATGCACTCAGCAGTGAGATGGGATGGGTAAACTCTGGGGCATGAGACAGGATGTAATGACTCGGCACTGAAATTGATATGACCACCGATCCCCAGGGACGTGGGCAGATGTCAACGCTGAGTTGCCCTTGAGCCAATAGGTCACCGTGAAGAACCCTCTGGGCTTTGAGATCATGAGCAAAATGCTCCGCTTTTGACTCCAGTTTCTTCACCTGCAAAGGCGAGATACTTGTGCTTGCCTAATGAACCCCACCAATCTGTTGTAAAGACCAAAGGATGTAATAGGGACATACATATTTCAGAAGAATGCATGGTATTAGGAACATACCTCTCAATTTTTCAAATGTCTCTTTGATATTAGCATGGATTAAGATAATCAGCCCACACCTAATTTAAATGCTGGGGTTATTTAACTCTGGGATTGTTTGAGGCAGAGGTATAGGCATTTGGGGATCTCCACCTTATCTTGGAGAACCCTGGCATAGCACCAGGGCCCTGGCTGAGGCCCCCAGACTGGGAGCCTGGTTCCCCCAGAACTGTGTGGGTGCGGGTATGTCCACTGGGAGCATTCCTAGGAGGAATGTTTGGGAAAGCTTGCCGCAGCTGCCCACCATCCGTCATTAACATTTTATGCCCAGCATGCAATCCACAAATTGGATATCCCAGGGTGGAGTCAGAGGAATGAGAGGAATGAGGAGGAGCATACAGATAAGCACACACATCCTGCACCCACTATTTCTGCATGGTGTGCCCACCATGTCCTGGTAAGTGTTTTCTCACACAGTTCAACAGCAGAGCAAGAATTTACAGCCAGCTGCATACATTCCGTTGTACCTTACTCTACCTGAGGAAAGACATTTGGGATTTGTAGGTCAGCCACAGCCGGGTAGGACAACATCAGTGTTAGACTTCCTGCCATTCACTGGGCACCTGGCTCTTTCGTGCCCAGCCCTGCACTGGGTACTCGGACGTGAACAAGGCCAGGCTCCCGGCTCCGGGGGTTTCAGAGCCAGTTGTAATTACCTTCCGAGTCCGTTCTGTGCAACTGTCCGCAACAAACAGGGTAAGCCTCAGTCACAGGGTGAGTCACCGTGGACTTCCCCACCTTGAGGCCTTTACTGTGCAGGTCCCTCTGCTTGCAGTGACCTCCTTCCAGTGCACGCATGCTCACCCCAGCGCCAGGACACCTTTGCAGGTTCCCAGTCTGACCTTCGGACCATTCCTCTGGGCAACTCTGACCCTCCTCCGTCTGCCTGGGGTTGGATTGAGCTGCACATGTATCTGCCTGCCCAGCGGGACTGGGAGCCCTGTGAGAGCAGAGCCTGAGGCTCTTTCGTTTCTGCGTCTCCTCAGATGCCCGCCATGGAGTGGATGCCACCCGAGTGCGCCTTTGTGCTGCGAGCAAGCTTGGCCCTCAGTGCATAGCGCTGTCTCCCCTCCTTCCTGAGGGTCCCCCTCCTCCGGAGGCCTGGATTCTAGAGGGGTCTCAGTGAGCAGCTGTCCACATGTGGCCAAGGAGTCCTGGCCAGAGCATCAGGACCTTGGGTTTCTATCCCTTCCTAGACCTGGGCCACTTTCCCTTTCTGGGCCTCAGTCTCCGCCTCTGTAATGGGGGCTTGTCCCTATAATTCTGAACAGATAAGAACCTGCTGTTATTTGCTCTGCTGCTTTCAGATCAAACCTCCCCTGTGTCTGTCTCAGTCTCTTTCCTTCCCCGCTGTCCTTCCTCTTAGATGCGTAATAAACCAAGAGTTTACAGTAAAAGCACAGGAAGAGCTGAATGATGTGTTCTCTTCAGGAAAGTACCTGGTCCACCAGGGAGCTGGCGGCGGTGGCGCAGGAGCCCGGGCCTCCTGAGCTGTGACTCTGAGGACCTTCAGTGTGGGCCCAGCAATCCAGTCTTTGGGGTGGCTTTGACCCGCATGCTACTCAGCGGTCCTGACTCAGAGCTGTGGGAAGGGCCAAACAGTGTTGCTGGGGACAGTGAGAAGGTCCACTGGGGAGATGGCATGGAACATGAGCCTCCAGGATCACACCCCACAGGATGCCCAGACATCAGGCAAGACTGACCTCTTCTCCACCAACGCTCTGCTAAAGAGGAGAACAGACAGGCCTGTGTGCGCCCCGAGAAGCCCAGAGATGCTCAGAAGGAACCCCTGGAGAGACAACACATAGCCCCCAAATCTTCAGAGGTTTTATAAAAGTACTCTTATAAAGTCCTGGGAATCCCCAGGTGGTTTATTCATGTCTTGCTTTTCTTAGTAGAAATAAAGGTGACGGAGGAACCTAAAGGTACAGTCTCAAGGCTTTTATTCTGTGCATTCACTTAGCAAAGATTTGAGGACCTATAATATATAAGGCAGTATGAGGGATGTGAAGGATACCATGTTTAGATGATTGATAGATAGATAGATAGATGATAGTTGATAGGTAGATGATAGATAGGTAGATAATTATAGATAGAGAGATAGATAAATGACAGATAGATGATAGATATGTAGGATGGGTATAAAGATACAGATATAGATATAGACACAGACACAGATACAACAGACATAGACGTAGACACAGACACAGACATAGACGTAGGTATAGCTATTGGGCCTTTGCAAAGCTCAGACTCTGGTAATGGACATGGTCATTGTCCAAACAGTGGCACACACAATTACCCAGAGGGAAAAGACTGGTGAACCACAAGCCTATAAAATGGGGAAATCTTGATTTATTCTGGGAGTCAGGAGAGGCTTCCTGCATAGAGTCATTTAATAGCTAAATCCAATGAAAGGAGACCACCCTTCCCAGCCCCCTACCACAAACACTTGTGAAACTCCTTGTAATGTGGGTCTGACTGCTTGAGTTTGTCTGTCTCTATGAAGGAAGAGTTTTACAAAGTCATTGAGGACCCAGGCTTCTTCCTTCTACCCTCCTGTCTCCAGCTTTGGGTCACAGAGTGGCTGCAGCTGCTCCAGGCATCACAGCTATTTTCAGGTGCAAAGAACAGAAGGACCAACCACCAAAGGGGGCATTTTCTTTCAAAGGGGTTACCCAGAGCTCCGCCCACTGGATCCTGCCTGCATCTCATTGGCCAGACCTGGGTCTTACTCTAGTATTTACTCCTAGTTGCAATGATGCCTGGGGGCAGGGAGGAGGACTTTAAACTGGGCACTTTGTCTCTTTGAACCAAAGCAGAGATGATTGGGTGGTACACAGGCTGTACCTGCTCCAGGTAGCATCGGGATTTACTTCATTTTGGTAATCTGTATCTTTTCTCCATGTTTGGCAACACTGACTGAATTTTCTCTCTGGAAACGAACCTGCTCCTACAATGGAGGATCCTGATATCCTGCCTTCCTGAACCCAAAGAATGGACCTTCAGAACTTTGAATCCGAGAAGGAGCGTGACAGAGATGGGAAAAGAGCTGGAGTGCATTCCTTCTAAGACATGGACAGGACCACTGGTTATTTCCTTCCTCCTGAACTCCGGAGCTGCCCAGTATTCCTTCTCTGACTTGGTTTTCTAGTTTCTCAGGCTCAGGGAGTCCAAGCCTCTGCACCCTCTTCCTGGATTCCTCCTGTCAGAAGCCAGAAGTGCTCTTACCCTATTCCCCACCCCCACCCTCAGCACCCGCTCTTCACTTGAAGCTCAACCTGGCACTCAGAATGGTGAGCTTTTCTGCTTTAGGTTATTGCTTATATGTCTGTGCCTCTCCCCGCCCCCACCCACTGGACTGCAAACTTTTTGAGGGCAGGGACTGGTCTAATACATTTTAGGGCCTCTAGCACCTAGCACAGCGATTAGCACATGGGGTTCCTCAATACATGTTAGTTGTTGCTTTTTATAGATCCAGCAAGCTGCCAGAATGATTACAGAGCAGACAAAGCAGTAGGCAAGAGTCTTGGCCATGGAGATTCCTGACCGGCTCTCCAGAACTTTTCTCCGAATCCTACTAGCTGGACAGACTTAGTGACAGACTTAGTGACTTATTCTTCAGTAAGTCCTGACTCATGGAGCCACCCTCCCCTCTACCACATATCCCCCTCCTCCTCCTCCCTCTGCCTCCTCCTCCTCCTTCCCCTCTCCCTCCTCCTCCACCTTCAATGTTATCATTATCTATTTCACCATCATTACTAACTCATATTGAGCATTTCCTATATGCCAGGCCTGTTCTCAGTTAAGCCTCTTGCCCAAGATTACAGATAATTCATGGCAGGGTTAGGACTCAAATTCAAGTCAGTTTGGCTCCAAACCTGTGTTCTTAAGCCTGCCGCCCTCCCTCCCTCCCTCCCTCCCTCCCTCCCTCCCTCCCTCCTCAGTCTCTCCTTTAGCCAGGGAGGCTCTGGGGAGCCTGGGGAACCTCTGTAGCCAGGCCTCACCTAAAAATCCTTCCCTGAACTTGCCCACTGTGGTGCCCATAGAACCCTTTGCCACAGTGGGCAAGTTCAGACTCCTCCCTCGATCTGTACAGAGCCCTCCTTCACCCTGACCTGTCTGCGTTCCCCTTCATATGCCTAAGTTCTCACCCAGCCACCCGCGTCATGCACCGAGCATGCGCTGTACTGTCCTAGCCAGATGCCTTTGCTATATGTACACCCTCCCACCTGAACCTCCCTCCCTCCCATCCATCTGTGGAAGTCATATCCTTCATTCAAGACCTATCTATGCCAGGTGATAGAGGCAATGAAATCCTCCGGGATCCACCCCACCCCCCTTTCAAATCCTAGCTCTCTCATCTCTGATCCTCCATATTTTCTTGGTGTAGAGGAAGCCCTGCCCCGGGGGTGTAAGGGGACGAAGGCTTGGAGACAGACACGCTCTGTTGAAACCCCTCTTCAGCCCCTTACTAGCTTTATGAATTTTGGCAAGTTACATAGCCTTTCTGAGTCTCTTAGTATCTGTGAAAAGGAAATAATAGTACATACTTTGGGAATATGAGACAATTCTCATAAAATGGCTTATACCCCCAAGCCTGACTATCACTTTTGTTACATCTGCCACCCATCCTCTTTGGGGCAAAGATACTAGGCAGCCTGCAGGCCTGACTCTCTATCACTTATCTTCCAGGGGATAAATCACCTTTAGAGATGACACCACTCTGGGCTGTTATCACCTCTGTCTTATCTGTAGGGTACACATTGCCCGCCTGGTAGTTTCCTGACCTCCGAATGTCTCAGCCCCCCGTGGCTGGTGAGCAGCACCTTAGACACAAAGACCTGCCCCTTCAAGGACAGAAATTCTCTCTCAGCGGCCTTGGTACTGGTTTAAATTGGTAGGTCAGGTAAAGGGCAGTGCAGACCATGGTGGAGGGAGGAGGAGGATGTATGCCCATGAAAAGGAAAGCAACCTGGTTCTAGTTAGGGCACTGCCTCTTACTCGTCCTCTGATTCCATCTAGCTTCTGCCTCTCTCTGGCCTCTGCTGCTATCCATACAATGGGAGGTGTGACTCACTCCCTATGCAAGGTCCACTTGGGTCAGCAATTGGGGTGTGTGAGCCTTGTTTCAGGGCGGTCAGCTTGGTTGGCTTTAGATGCCTTAGGGCAGTGGTCGGCAAACTGCAGCTCACGAGCCACATGCGGCTCTTTGGCCCCTTGAGTGTGGTTCTTCCACAAAATACCACGTGCAGGCGCACATGTACAGTGCAATTGAAACTTCGTGGCCCATGCGCAGAAGTCGGTATTTTGTGGAGTAGCCACACTCAAGGGGCCAAAGAGCCGCATGTGGCTCTCGAGCTGTGGTTTGCCAACCACTGCCTTAGGGTGATGGGGGATGGGTAGTTATTGGTTGTGGGTCATCCTGAACTAGAGAGTCTGAGGGGTGTGTGTGTGTGTGTGTGTGTGTATATGCATAGGGTGGGGGACCAGGACCAGTCCAGGGGATTTCTAAGGGGATGTGTGACATCTACCTAGGGATGGTCACTGGGCATTTAGTACCACTAGGAATTCATGAAGATACTTTGTAGATAACCCTAAAGACAAGCAGTTGATATTCATTGAGTACCTACTTTATACCTATGTGATACTGATAGGAGCTTTGCATTTAGAGTCATATTTTTTTATAGTTGGATAGTTGGATTACTCAAATACTTCATTTCAGAGCACAGCATCATCATCGTTCCAAACAGCCTCTTTGTTTTAATTATGCATATTACTTTTCTTCCCTGCACACTAGGTCCCTTCTCCCACCTTCCCCATCATAAAGATATCTGTATATTTTAAAAAAATGAATAGTGTTTGTGGTGAATGTACTTGCTTTTAATTAACATACATGAAGCTATCATATATGCCTCATTCAGTTTCTTCTTCCTTCACTCCACATTCCATTTTAAGACTCTAGCCACATGAGTGAACATAGTTATAATTGACATGTGCAACTGCTACATACTCTCTCAATGTGGAACTGTAACCAGACAATCAGTGAGCCCACACTGCCTGTCACCACTTGAGCCAATGAAGCAGAGACAGTGTTGAATCATATATGAGCGTTTATTCCAGTACAGCCGGCAGCATGGGAGAGCAGCAGGTCATCCACAAAAATCTGCTCTGCCTCTCCCCATAAGCCAGCTGCTTATATCGGGTAGAAGGACAAAGATTACATGGGGAAGAAGGCAAAAGGGCATGCCAATGGGCAGTTAATAGGCAACGCAGGCTGGAGATTTGCAAAGGCCTGTGGGATGCAAAAGGCTGGGGGTCTTCAAAGGACTGGCACCTCTGGTTTCTGCAACAAGGTTGTTAATCTTTCCATGATAATAGCAGATCCCTGATGGGGAGGATGGGCTGCATTTCCAGGTGAGCTCCCAGGTCCCATGTACAACACCCAGCCAGGTGAGAATGTGCCTTCTTTAATCAGAACAAAACAATCAGGGTTAACAGAGCATGATTAATATTTCTTACAATTATATCTGGTCCCCAATATTTTATTTCTGCCTCCTGTTGGAACCAGGACACTGTACTCCTCCCTTCTCCTAGGAATGGCAAGTGTATCGCCTCCAATTCCCAGACAAAGATGCAGGTCTTGTCTGTTGGGGTACTCGCTGCTTTTCCTCAGTGCTTTCCAAAGGCAGACACTGGCTGCCAATGGAAGTAGTTTTAGGTGCTGCATAGTGTGACCTAGGTAGGTCACTCACAGTTTTAAGTTTTAGGTGCTGCATAGTGTGACATTCTAGGTTGCATCATGAAGATCCTATCAGTTTAGTGCTAGTAAGTTATTGCTAACCCTCCTTGCTTGCTAAATTTCCCTTTTATAATAGAGTTAGAGCAGGTTTTATGCTAAGAGATTTGTGGGCAGCCCACCAGCTGAAATTCAATTATGTTGGAAATGAAATAAAACTGTAATTTAATAAAATATGTGTATTTAAATGGTTCCTTTTATTTTTAATAAGCAACCCTGGTTTTCTACTCAAAGAGGGGACATGACAGTGCATATTTAATATAAAATGTTACTGATTATAAAGCATTATTGTTACATGTTCTAGTAAGACAGAAAAATACTTTACTAATCATACCACCAGACATCATTGACTGTAAGACGCTTGCTACTTTCAATGATGCTAAAATGTGAGCCAATGTGCATCTACTGTGGTGTCCTTTAACAAATAGGCTGTTTGAGTAAAGAAGGGAGTTGATTCAATGACAAAATAGTAAATGAGTGACAATTTGGGTGTTTAAGTAAATTTAGCAGAAAGGAGGCCGCTGGTGTGGGAGTGGCTGGAGTTTGGGAAACAATGAAGGTCTCCTGTGGGTGGTCCCCACAACTGCTTTGTAAGGGAGGTTGCTTAGCAGGGAGAGGAGGCCTTCCCAAGGCCACAAGGTGAAGAGGACAGTTATACTCAGGCAGGTAGGTCAAAAGTTCCCACTTCCAGGTACCAAAAGTCCATAAAACTCGTGCTCTGACTCAGCATGGCCTGTCTCCTTCCCCTTCTGTCTGAGAGGCCTTAAGGAGCACCCAGTTCTTGTCCTGTTTCATTCAGTCTTGAGCCTCTGAAAGCAACCACCTGCTGGTCCTGCCTGAGCAGGCATGAGAAAGGTATTCCAGTACCTTTCTCACAGTGGCAACACCATCAACGGAAAAATCAAATAATGATGAGTGGACATTTCTGACATTGTGGCATCCAGTAAGGGATGTAAATCGAAGGCAAAGAATATCCTCTATTAGTTGCTGTAGTAACAGTAATTGCTTTGTTAGCTGCAGGCTCTTTGACTTTTATCTCCCTTTTGACCCTTCTCACAATCATATGGGTAGATATCATCCCCATTTTACAGCTGGAAAACTGACCACGTTAATTTGTCTCAAATCACAAAACTAATCATTGGTAGAGCTGTAAGTAGATCCACTGTCTTTTCCTTTTTATAAAATTAGACTTTTATTTTGAGATAATTGTAGATTCACTACTGTAAGAACTACTACAGGGAGATGCAAGAGATCTGGTGTATCCTCCCATTGGCAACATCTTGCAGAACTATGTGCCAAATCACATCGAGGATGCTAACACCCATACACCAAGGTGCAGGCCATTTCTGTGGATCCATCACTGGTGTTGCCCTTTTACAGGCACCCCCATCTCCCTCTCCTGCACCCCACCCATCCCCTGACTCCTGGCAACCACTGATCTGTTCTCCATTTCTATAATTTTAAAATGTTACATAAATGGAATCATGCAGTGATCAACATTTTGATCCCCTCCCCCCCAGCTTAATTCTCTGGAGACTCATGCAAGTTGTTCAGTATTATCAATAGCAGTTCCATTTTATTGCTGATTCGTATTCCATAGTATGGAGGTGTCACAGTTTGTTTAAATAATCGGCTGTTGAGGGACATCTGGCCTGTCCCACTTTGGAGCTCTTATACATAAAGCTTCTATGAACAATCATGTACAGGCTTCTGTGTGGCCACAAGTCTTCAGTTCTCTGGGATAAATGTCCCAAAGTGTCATTGCTGGGTTGCGTGGTAGTTGCATGTTTATTTTTGTAAGGACCTGCCAGACTGTTTTCCAGAGTGGCTGTACTATTTTATACCTCCCTCCACCGGGAATATATGAGTGACCCAGTTTCTCTGCATCTTCACCAACATTTGGTTTTTAGCCATTTTGATAGGTTTGTAATTAGATCTCATTGTGGTGTTAATTTGCTTTTCCCTAATGGCTAATGCTATTGAACATCTTTTCATGTGTTTGGTTGCCCTCTGTATATCCTCTTTGGTGAAATACTGCTTCATTTTCATTTTCCCCACTGTCCCTTTTTTTAAGTTGAAATTTGAATTGTGATAGTTGTAGATTCATATGCAACTGTAAGCCATAATACAGAGATCAATAATAAAAAGATGAATAGCCTAGTTAAAAAGTGGGTAAAGGATTTGAATTGACATTTATTTCTCCAAAGAAAACATACAAATGGCCAATGAGCATATGAAAACATATTCACCCTCAATAGCTATCAGGGAATGGATATTAAAACTACAATGAGATACCACTTCATACCCACTAGAATGCTTATAATTTGAAAAGAGAAATAATAGTAAGTGTTGGTGAGGGTATGGAGAAATCAGAACCCTCATACAGTGCTGGTAGGGATATAAATGATGCACCTGCTTTGAAAAACAATCTAGTAGTTTGTGAAAAACATAAACTTAGAATTCGTTCATAGATACACAAGAGAATTCAAAACATATGTCCATGCAAACACTTGAACATGAATATTCACAGAAGCATTACCCATAATAGCCAAAAAGTGGAAACAACCCAAAACCCAACAACTGACGAATAGATAAACAAAACATGGTCTATCCATACAATAGAATATTGTTCATCAATTAAAATAAATGAAACGTTGATACATACTAGAATAAATGCTCAGTGAAAGGAGCCAGTCACAAAAGACTACCTAGTGTATGATTTCATTATATAAAATCTCCAAAGCAGGCAAATCTATGGAGGGAATGTAGATTAGTGGTTACCTAGGGCTTGGGTGTGGGGAACTTGGGAATGGTAGGTAAATGATGTGGGGTTTCTTTTGGGGGATAATTAATATGTTCCAACATTGTGGTGATGGATGCACAACTCTGTGCATATACTAACGGCCACTGAACTGTGCACTTGACATGAGTGAATTGGGTGGTATGTGAACCATATCTCAATAAGCCTGTTTTGTAAAAAACAACTAACACAGAGAGATTCTGTATACCCTTTACCCAGTTTCCCCCAACAGTACTATTTTGAAAAACTGTAGAAGGATAGGATATTGAGACCAGGATTTTAAGATTGACAGAATGCAGTGATGTTTAGACTTCCCCAACTTTAGTCATTCTCATTTTGCTGTGTGTATGTATGTATGTATGTATGTATGTATGTATGTATTAAGCTCTGTATGTTTTATCTCATGGGCAGGTTTGTTTATCCACCATCATGGTCAAGATGGAATGGAATGCCGCCTCTTGAACCTCTGTTCACCCAGAGACCTTCAGCTCCTCCTCAGTGTCAATAACCCAACACAAGGCAGCCGCCCTTTCAGCCTCCGAAGCTGCCCAAGAGGGAGAGCATCCTGCTCCTTGCTGTCGAGGGCAGAAGTCATAGAGGGCCATGAATTCCCACCCACGCGGGAGGCGTGAAGGTCAGGATTGCGAGCACCATTCATCTAGATTCTAGAATCACCCACACTTAAGAAAGAGTAGGAAATCATCTTACCAAAAGGAGGACCATGAATTCTGGAAGGGGGATACGCCCCCGTGTCTCTGCTCCCCGCTTTCTCCTCCCACTAAGTTCCGAAGCCATCTCTCTAACTCCCAGGCGTGGCGGGTGACTTGTCAGCGCTTTCGGAGAGCTGGTATTTATTGGGTTGCCACCAGCACAGGCTCTCAGGGAGAGGCCTGGCAATGATTCATCTGTACTCATCCCTGTGTTTTCATCAGCCTGCTTCTGTGCAAGGGGACAGCCCCACTGGCTCTTCCATAGCATCATCACTTTGGTTTCTCTCAAAATGTTTGCTCAGAAAAAGCCCAGAGTTTGGCCTCAGTTTATTCTGGGCTTCCAGGGGAATTTCCCATCTTCCTCGGATGCTATGGGTGAAATTGCTAGAACATTCTCTCCTTACCTGGCAGGGCAGGAGGTAAATCTGGCTTCAGCACAGATTTATTTATTTATTTTGAATCAAAGACAAGCTCACTAGGATCACATCATTTGGTACAAGATAGATGGGAAGTAGTCGTCATTATTCTTCGTCTTTCAACTGTCAGCCTACTGCCCCCAAATCACTGGTCTTGTCATAGCTGACCACATGCAGTCCCAACTCTACCCTCCACCTGGATCTTAGAACCCAGCCATGATTTGGCCAACTCAAGCTTCAAACATTGTCCAAATCCACCCTATACAACCCCAACTGTGGCCTCTGAACTCTGGCTTGTCATCCAACCCCACCTCTGCAAAACCTCAAATTCCACTGCTCACAAGCCCAGTTGAACTTTGCATTGGGACTGATGCACGTTAACATCTCCAAAAGTGAGTACTACTATTAATGATAATTATGATAATCTTGCTTAGTTGAGCAACTTTGTGAGACAAATAGAAGCTCAGAGATGTGAAAAGACATGTCCAAGATCACACAGTATAATGGCAGTAAAAGTTTTGAATAGCAAATTTAAATTTCTCCTTTTTAACCATGCTTTCCCTGCAGTCTCCTTCCTCCTTCAAGATAATTTTCCCAGAGGATAGGTACTTGACTTCCTAAATAAGACCATAGCCTTTCAAACTGGGCCCTATAGAGAAGAAAAGGATGACCAGCAAGCTAGAGACCCCAGGAAGTGGTAATGTTGTAGCTTGAGTCTGAAGGAAGTCTTCTGGAAGTTTTCTCTTCTTTGAAAGAGAAGAAAAAACTTCTGGTATTCAACTGATTGGATGAGGCCCACCTAGATTATGGAGGGCAATCTGCTTTACTCAAAGTGTACTGATTTAAATGCTAATCTCATCTAAAAAAATACCTTCACAGCCGCACCCAGACATGTTTGATCAAATATCCGGGTACCATGGCCTAGTCAAACTGACACATAAATTTAGCTATTTCACCAGCCTAGGTTTCTATATAAAGGAGAACACTGGGAGGGAGGAATGAGAGGGGATTGAACCATCCCATGACCAAGAAAAGAGAAGTGCTTTAGATAAGTGAAAAGAACATCCAGAAGAGGGAGGTATTGCCTCTACCCTCCGCTTGGAGAGTTTCCAGGCAGAGCCACCTCACAGGATGTCCTAGTAATGTCACAGCAGCCATCTCGAAATTAGCAAGGCAGTGTAGCTTCTCTGAGGCTGAGGGAAGCTTAGAGGTTTAGCCCTCCCAACCTGTCCTCAGTTCCTGTGTGCTGTGGACAGCTGGGTGCTGGGGTGGAGTCCTGGCTAGGAGGTTCACCATAGCAGGACCAAGGTGGTTCTGTAGAGAAGGCTGCAAAGATAAGAAACCATTTGGGCTGAGGCTGAATGTATTCACAACAGCCCTCAGAAAGGTCTAGAGGTGGGAGGACTGAGTTAGCCAGAGAGCACCTGGACTTTGCTCAAGGAGAGAGAGAGAGAGAAAGAGAGAGAGAGAGAGAGAGGGAGAGAGGGAGAGAGAGAGAGAAACTCAGCAGACCTCCAGTCTCACCTGTTGCAGACTTCACTCGGTCAGTCTGCAATCAGGTAGACCAGGTGTTACTTCTGACACCAACTTCCAACTGGCTTGGTGCTTCAGGTCCCCAGTGTTTTATTTCCATCATAAGGTTGCATAGGCCACACCCATGCATCTTGGGTTGGAGTTGGGGATGGCAGGCAGGAAACCATCCTTTCAGAGATTATTTTTTTCTCCTAGAGCAGTGGTGGCAAACTGCAGCTCGCGAGCCACACTCGGCTCTTTGGCCCCTTGAGTGTGGCTCTTCCACAAAATACCATGTATGGGCGCGCACGTACAGTACGATTGAAACTTCATGGCCCCTGCGCAGAAGTTGGTATTTTGTGGAAGAGCCACACTCAAGGGGCCAAAGAGCCGCATGTGGCTTGCTAGCCGAAGTTTGCCGACCACTGTCCTAGAGCAACTGAGCCATTCCTAAAGATCTATTTAAACTATGGGCTCAAATTAAATGTAAATTATATAGACTTTACAGTCCACATCTTACTTACTAACTGGCATAGAGAACTGGATTCATTAGAGGAAGCAATCCATTGCAGAGCTGATGTGTGATTGCATTTGTTCTGGTAATAAGGGGTGACTCCAGGAAGGAAAACTAGGTCTTCATTTCCTCAGAGTTTTATACTGACCCCCAGATAGTGTCCATGTGATTAACGGATGTGCGTCATGATCCTCTACCACCTCTGGCTAACTCCTGCCAGCCTCAATTCTACCCTCTGACCATGGCCTTCCAACATTTACTCTGAGGTCAACTGAGGCTTGTTAAGGGAAGGGCACTTCCATCATTCTTTATACAACACATTGCTCTACTTTTACTTTGAGAAATGTAAAAAATGCAGAAAGGTATCAAGAATGATATCACATATAACACCACTATCCAAATCAACATGTCCCATTTGTTTCTAGTCTTTTTAAATATGAGTGGAATGTTACAGATGGACTTACAGTCCCCTTTGCCCATTTTTTTCCTGTCTTCCCCAGAAGCAGCCAGGTTCACGAGTTTGAGGTGAATTCTTCTAGCCCATTTAAAAAATACTTTTATACGCACACATTCATGAAAGATTCAAATTATTTTGCCTGTGTTTTAAAATCTAATGCACGTACCCAACCTTATACCTAATTTGGTAACTGCATTTCCCCTTGCTCTTAATGAGACTACATGTTAATGATTCTAGTTATTCATCTGCTATAATTGATTTGCTCTCCTATTGATTGACATTTTTTCCTAATTTTTACATTTATAGCCAGAATCCCAGTGGTCATCTGTACATGCTTCCCGGAGTCTCTAGCAGTGGGAATGCTGGTTTTCTTGTTTTGTGTGAAGTAGTTATCACACTAGGGCATCTCTCCACTGAGACGCTGAATTCCTTGAGGTCAGAGGCTGTGCTCAATTCATCACTGTGTCGCCAGTGCCTACACATCATGTGGAGATAAATGAATAGACACATCAATGAATGAAATGCCTTCATCCCTCCCCCTGCTTTCCCAAGCTAGCTTCCTCCTTCAGTCTAGCATGACGAGTCAAGGGAATTTCCTGCCACGGCTTACAGTGTGTGTTACCTGCATTTTCTTGTTTAATTGCCCCAACTTTCCGAGATATACCAGTTTACAAGTGATAAAATGAGGCTTAAAGAGGTGAAATGAATTCCTGTCATCACAGTCAGTTAGGAGTCAAGGTGGAATTTGAACCCAGGTCTGTGCAAATCCAGAGCCTGTGGCCACTCCACCCTCTTCCGCTATGTCTCAAACAGTGGGGTTCGCTAATATGGAGCCGCCTGATCTTTTGCCTTTATTAACATGACCTCAGCTTCTACAGTTCTCTTCCCTTCAATGAAATCTTTTTCCTCTCAGACTCTGGGGAAGTCACCTTCATTAATTATCCCACAGCTTTGACTAATTAACCGACATCTTTCTCTCTCCGGCCTTGCGTCTCCAGTAGAATCCTCAAGTATTAGCAGGATGCTTTATATGAGTGGGGCCAGCCCCATGTTTCTAGAGATGGGAAAGCCAGACCAAGGAGCTAAAGAAAAGTGCTCAAGGTGCTATAGTGAAATAGAAACCAAGCTAAGGCCAGCACTGGGTCTCCTGTGACCAGGTCTGGTCCCTTCCATCTGGCGTTTGGATTATCTGATGGGGCTGGTTCTTCTCTAACAGGGAGGGAAGTTGAGTGGTGTGTGGCTTTGCCATCTCACTGACTTCAGGGGAAGTGAAGAAGGGCGCTGGCAGGACTTGGGCCGGGAATGGACGACCCAGAAATGAAGGGCTGTGCACCCGGTGAGTCCAGCATGGGAAGCACCAGAGGGAAGCTCCAGGCGCTGCTGACTCTATTGATGAGGTACAGGAGGCAGCCACCTTGACGCAGAGAGCCTGCACTCATCAGGGTTGGCCACTGCTGGCACAGACAACTCCAGGTGCTCAGCAGCAAAACTAAAATTAACTGCTTCACATCATGGTCCAGAGCTACCAGTGGGTTTGATCTCTGCTCTCTGGGCTTGTTCAGGGAGTCAGTTTCCTTCCACCTTTGATCTATTCCCTCTCTAACAAGCAGCCTGCAAAGTCAGTATCCAGGGTGGATAGGGAGCCGAGCTAAGTCAAGGGCAGAGCTTAGGCTAGAGCGTGCACTCCTGGTTCCACAGCCAGTGGCTGGGATTTCTGCCATACTGTCCTTCCTGCCTCTCAGCCTCTCGGAGCTTGCTTGCTCCTGTCTGAAATGGGAGTCACACAGCCTGCTCTGCCCATCCTCAAAGCTCTAGAACAGTGGTCACCAACCGGTGGTCTATGGACCTCTGGTGTTCCATGAGGTCCAAAAGGTTGGTGACCACTGCTCTACAATATGTTTTGTAAATGGGAACGCTCTCTGCAGACTGCCCACCTCAACCTGAAGTCCTTCTCCTTCAGGCCCTGAGTGTAGATGACAGATCTGAGAAAGGTTCTTCAGGAACGGAAGGACAGCTGCAGGGCGACGACACAGGACACGGTCGCTGTTACTGCGAGGTGAAGGCAAAGGGAGCACCTCTCTCCAGACGAGGCTGGCGACTCAGGCTGTGGTGCGCTCGGACACCCAGACTCAGTGCCTATCTCCTGGCCCCTCCTGCCAGCAGCCAGCAAGCTCACATCTGCAGGGTCAGTTGTTGACCTTGAACTTGGGCTGCAGCACTACTGGAGCCTGTCAGGAGAGTAGGTTGGCTAGAGAATGGACCTGGGAATCATTAGCTCTGGATGTGAGTCTTGGTTCTAGTGCTTAGTGGGCTCGCTCTCCTCCTCTATAAAATGGGGAGAATGACTTATGTGGTTGTTTTGACAACTACGTGAGCTCATTATGAAAACTGCTTAGCAGATTGAAAACAAGCAGCACGCAGGAAAGCTGCGGTTCTTTTCATGCCCTATCCAATGTGCGAGAGATGACTGCCAGGCACTTGCATAAGAGTTGAGTCAGAACTTCCCCTGTGGCTTCCCTCGTGGCCCCATTTCGATGAGCAGCCTTTTGCCTCAGTGTTCCCTTTCTGCTCATCCCGATCCTTTTCCTGAATCTTAGCCGGCTTAGCAGAGGCTCAAAGACTCCAGCTAGGCACCCCCCCAAGGCCAGGTCCCCAGCCACCCCTGCCTCCCATGTCCTCGGCTGGATTCCCAGGCTGGGCTCTACCATCCTGAGCACCTCGGCAGTGACGTCTAAAATCTAACCTTTTTGTGATTGTATTGATCATGGGCCGATATCGATCTCCTGGATTTGTTCTTATATCACATCCTGATTCCCACTAGAACTGCAGTGAGCTTCCTAGGCTGATGAGGTCTAGAGCAGAGCCTGAGGCCAGGGCTTGGGAGGGGACCCCAGGATGTGGGGTTGATGGTGTGGGCAGGGGAGGCAGGGAGGAAGGAGAGGCCAGTGTGGGCCGAGAGTCACGTTCCCCCTGGGCTCCTGGGAGAAGCATGGGCAACGTGCTCCGGTGTTGTCCCGTGGAAGGACTGGAGCCTGGGGCGATCGCCCAGAGCCCCCACCTCTCATTGGTTGAGGGTCCCCAGGGACCCCCCACCTCCCACTTTGAAAGGTCCCTGGGTTAGGTATGAGTGGGCTTCCCAGGCTCAGAAGAAAGCCCGGAGGCAGAGAGGTGGAGAGACTTAGAGGCATGTGCTTGCAGGAGACCGTGTTCATGGACATGGGGGATGCTGCTGCTGAAGCCGCTTTACCTAGCGAGCTGCTTCCCACTCTGGAGTGTGCCCGGAACACTCTCAAGGTCTAGGTTCAAGTGTCACCCTCTCCAAGGGGGCTTTCCTGGTGTCTTATGTGAGGGAGCCAACCTGGGGTAACTCCATCCTGTGCTGTTTTTCTCTTCACGACCCTCCTCTGGCAGCCTGGCCCGGAGCTTGAGACCTCCAAGTCCATGAGTGTGTCCGGGTGTTGGGCTCTGTTCAAGTCAGACCTGCATTAGACTTGGACTGGGGTCATCACAGACAAACAGGGTCTAATCCCAGGACACAGATGCCAAAAAAGTGCCAGTGCTTTGGGTGATTGGTAGCTGTCGGGGTGGAAGATGTCAGAGTTGGGCCCAGCCGGCAAGGTAAGCAACTAGCCCAAGGTAACTAGCAGCAGGAAGTGGGGACCTCGGGGAGACAGACAGAGGTCCACTGTCATTTCTGCAGAGTCGGGTGGGCGGGAGGCCATCTCAGGAGCAGACAAGGTGCTCCTCCTGGGCCCGCGTGGCAGGTCAGGGCACTTCTCTGGGCCTGGTTTCCATTCCCTCACTGTGGCCACAGCGATGGTGTCACTACAGGGTGGGAGGAGAGGAGTGGCGAGTTTAGGGCCTGCCTCAAGGAAGACGCATTTTTTTTAATTTTTTTTTTATTTTTTTTTTATTTTTTTTTTATTTTTCGCTTAAAGTATTACAAAGGGTATTACATAAGTGTCCTTTTTTCCCCCCCGCCCTTGACAAACCCCTACCCTCCCTTACCCCCCAGTGTCTTATGTCCATTAGTTATGCTTATATGCATGCATACAAGTCCTTCGGTTGAACTCTTACTCCCCTCCCTCCTGCCCCCCAACTCTCTCTGGCCTTCCCACTGCAGTTTGACAATCAGTTTGAGGCAGCTCTGCCTCTGTATCTATTATTGTTCAAAAGTTTGTAATGGTCTTTATTATCCATGAATGAGTGAGATCATGTGGTATTTTTCCTTCATTGACTGGCTTGTTTCACTTAGCATAATGCTCTCCAGTTCCATCCATGATGTTGCAAATGGTAGGAGTTCCTTCTTTTTAACAGCAGCATAGTATTCCATCGTGTAGATGTACCACAGTTTTCTAATCCATTCATCTACTGATGGGCACTTAGGCTGTTTCCAGATCTTAGCTATGGTGAATTGTGCTGCTATGAACATCTGGTTACATATATCCTTTCTGATTGGTGTTTCTGGTTTCTTGGGATATATTCCTAGTAGTGGGATCACAGGGTCAAATGGGAGTTCCATTTCCAATTTTTTGAGGAACCTCCATACTGCCTTCCATAGTGGCTGCACCAGTCTGCATTCCCACCAGCAGTGCACAAGTGTTCCTTTTTCTCCACATCCTCTCCAGCACTTGTCCTTTGTTGATTTGTTGATGGTGGCCATTCTGACAGGTGTGAGATGGTACCTCATTGTTGTTTTGATTTGCATCTCTCGGATGATTAGTGACTTTGAGCATGTTTTCATATGTCTCTTGGCTTTCTGAATGTCCTCTTTTGAAAGGTGTCTATTTAGATCCTTTGCCCATTTTTTGATTGGATTGTTTATCTTCTTTTTGTTAAGTTGTATGAGTTCCCTATAAATTTTGGAGATTAAGCCCTTATCAGATATGACGTTGGCAAATATGTTTTCCCACGAGGTGGGTTTTCTTGTTGTTTTGTTGATGGTTTCTTTTGCTGTGCAGAAGCTTTTTATTTTGATGTAGTCCCATTTGTTCAGTTTCTCTTTAGTTTCAACTGCCCTAGGAGCTGTATCAGTGAAGAAATTGTTTTGGCATAAGTCTGAGATTTTGTTGCCTTTGTATTCTTCTAGAATTTTTATGGTTTCCTGTCGTACATTTAAGTCCTTTATCCATTTTGAGTTTATTCTTGTGTATGGTGTAAGTTGGTGGTCTAGTTTCATTTTCTTGCATATATCTGTCCAATTTTCCCAACACCATTTATTGAAGAGACTATCTTGGCTCCATTGTATGTTCTTGCCTCCTTTGTCAAAAATTAATTGAGCATATTGGTTCGGGCTAATTTCTGGACTCTCTATTCTATTCCATTGGTCTATATGTCTGTTCTTGTGCCAGTACCAGGCAGTTTTGAGAACAGTGGCTTTGTAATACAGTTTGATATCTGGCATTGAGATCCCACCTACTTTGTTCTTTCTCAGGATCGCTGCAGCTATTCGGGGTCTTTTTTTATTCCAGATGAATTTTTGGAGAGTTCGTTCTAGATCTTTGAAGAAGGCCATTGGTATTTTAATGGGAAGTGCGTTGAATGTATAGATTGCTTTGGGTAGTATGGACATTTTAATGATGTTGATTCTACCAATCCAAGAACATGGTATGTTCTTCCATCTGTTTATGTCTTCCTCTATCTCTTTTTTCAACGTCCTGTAGTTTTCTGAGTAGAGGTCTTTAACCTCTTTAGTTAAGTTTATTCCTAGGTATCTTAATTTTTTTGGTGCGATGGTAAATGGGATTGTTTTTCTAATCTCTCTTTCTGAAAGTTCACTATTGGTGTATAGAAATGCCTCAGATTTCTTGGGGTTAATTTTGTATCCTGCTACATTGCCAAATTCATGTATTAAGTCTAGTAGCTTTTTGATGGAGTCTCTAGGGTTTTGTATGTATAATATCATGTCATCTGCAAATAAGGACAGTTTTACTTCCTCTTTTCCAATTTGGATGCCTTTTATTTCTTCTTCTTGCCTAATTGCAATGGCTAATACTTCCAGTACTATGTTGAACAGGAGTGGTGAGAGTGGGCATCCCTGTCTTGTTCCTGTTCTTAGGGGAAATGGTGTTAGTTTTTGTCCATTGAGTATGATGTTGGCTGTGGGCCTGTCATATATGGCTTTTATTATGTTGAGGTATGATCCTTCTATTCCCACCTTGCTGAGAGTTTTTATCAAAAATGGGTGTTGGATTTTGTCGAATGCTTTTTCTGCATCAATTGATATGACCATGTGGTTTTTTTCTTTCAATTTGTTTATGTGATGTATCACATTTATTGATTTACGGATGTTGTACCATCCTTGCATCTCTGGGATAAATCCTACTTGGTCATGGTGTATGATCCTTCTGATGTACTGCTGGATCCGATTTGCTAAGATTTTGTTGAGGATTTTGGCATCTATGTTCATGAGGGATATTGGCCTGTAATTCTCTTTCATTGTGATGTCTTTACCTGGTTTTGGTATTAGGGTGATGCTGGCTTCATAGAATGAGCTTGGAAGTGTTCCTTCCTCTTGAATTTTTTGTAGTAGTCTGAGGAGGGTAGGTTTTAGTTCTTCCTTGAATGTTTGGTAGAACTCCCCTGTGAAGCCGTCTGGCCCTGGGCTTTTGTTTGCTGGAAGCTTTCTGATGACTGCTTCAATTTCTTCCATAGTTATTGGCCTATTGAGGTTTTTAGATTCTTCCTGATTGAGTTTTGGAATGTTGTATTTTTCTAGGAATTTGTCCATTTCCTCCAGGTTGTCTAGTTTGTTGGAGTAGAGTTGCCCGTAGTATTGTTTAACAATCATTTGTATTTCTGTGGGGTCTGTTGTTATTTCGCCTCTATCATTTCTGATTTGGTTTATTTGGGACCTTTCTCTTTGCTTCTTGGTGAGCCTGGCGAGGGGTTTGTCAATCTTGTTTATCCTTTCAAAGAACCAGCTCTTGGTTTCATTGATTTTCTGTATTGTTTTTTTGGTCTCTATGTCATTGATTTGTGCTCTAATCTTTATTATCTCCTAAGGAAGACGCATTTTTATCCGGCTGCAGCTCATTCCAAAACTGGACGAGGCAGCCCGCAGTTTAGTGCTGTTGTCCCTGGAATTCTGGAGACTATGTGTTCAGAGCAGCAGGGCAGACCCTTCCGCTGAGCATGGTTTTTCGAGCCTCAGGGGAGAACAGCCATGTCCCCATGAGGCCAGCTCAGCAGGACCACTTGCCTGGACAGTGTGAGTCACTGACTATGGACCTTGCCACCCCTTCTTGCTTCTCCACACTGCGGGCAGACAGGCACTAGGCGAGGGGGAGCACGAGGGAGGTGTCTGCCTTGCAGTCAGAGGAAACACTGGTGCACCCCTTTGCCTCATGGATCTTTTCTCCAGGAACGTGGTTGCAGCAGTAAATAACCTCTCGACTCCCATTGTTTCGATAGTTGCTGGAAATGGAACGTCAGTGGTGGCAGGGAAATCGGATTTATTTCTTATCCTTCTAGTCAGTGACTGCATGGGGTGGGCTGGCTCCCTGCTGGCGTTTGCAAGGTGCTAATTATATTTACCGCTGTCTTCATGGTTCCCCTATGATAGGGCTCTAAATAAAGCTTTTAGTTTGAGTCTAGTGCACTAAAGAAAGTGCCTCCTCAAGAGTGAGCTTTGAAGTTACCCAACCTTCCCGTGCCTCAGTTTCTCCTCTGTGCAATGGGTATGTGGTATTACTCACGCTGTAACCTTTTCCTGAGGACTGAATGAGTTTCTCCACGGGCAGCACTTATCACAGGGCCCGGCATGTACCTAGACTGTGGCAAGCGCTTCATGTTGTTGTTTTCAGCACCATCACTCATCTAAAGACAGGGAATCTGAGGGAGGGAAGTCAGGGATTGCTTTCGAAGTGGGAGTCCAAATTGGGAGTCTCTGCAATTTCATGTTCTCAGTGCTCCTGTATCTTACCTTTCTGCAGAAAGATGTGCAGTGGCTTATGGATCAAACACAAACAAAATCGCACCAGTGGGATGAAAGCAGAGCGCAGTGGAAGGGACCAGAAGGAACAGAGCCGTGATGACTGGAGAAGGTGGGCGATGAGTTTGTTCTTACTCTGCTTGCCCCGGAGGAAGGGAGAGAGCATACTGTCCACTTCCGGATCCCAGCACCAGGTACACATTCCTTTTCTGCTAAAGCTCCTCGGGTGTAGGGGCGGGGACTGGACACAGTAGGAGTGGGGTTCCTTGAGGCAGAGTGATGCTGAGTACAGTTTACTGTGTCTGTGTGTCCAGCTCTACCAATGAAGAACTGTTAAAGGTGTGACTTCTGTGACTTCTATGACTCCACTAGAAGATCTAGCACTGTGTTTTTTAAAGATTAAAAAAAAATATTTTTTTAGAGAAAGAAGAAGGGAGAGAGAGAGAGAGAAACATTGATGTGAGAGTAAAACATCGATCAGCTGCCCCTGCATGGCCTCTACTGGGGGGTCGAGCCCACGACCTGGGCATGTGCCCTGACTGGGAACCAAACCGGGGACCTTTTGGTGCATGGGACACCACCCAGGGGCAAGATCTGGGACTTTGCTTTTTGGAGCTGAAATGGCAAAGCAGAAATTGGGGTGTGAACCACCAATGGCAGATAGAGTGTTGGCTGCCCCTCCCAAGTGATACACTTAAATCTTAGATTTCCTCTCCTTTCTGCCCTAAACCCTGCCATGGAGCAGCTACCTGCACATAAAGCTCATGGATTCACCTGTCTGAGTTTCTTCATAAATTAACTGAGAACATTCATCTGAGCTTCATCTTTGGATACTCTGGGCAAGTGTTTACTGATCTTTGCTTCGTGTGAAGTATGGTTCTAGGGACTAGGGTGGGCACAGCACTCACTGAGCACCCCCTACATGCCAGACACTCTGTGCGACACTTCAAACACTAGCGCACTGACCGCAATCATACGGGGTAGCTGTTATTCTTGCTGATTTATAGACGAAATGACCTGAGGCTCAGGGAAGTTATGTGACGTAGCCAAGGCGGCACCTGAAGCAGAGTCAGAGCCTAGACCCTAGACCGTGGAGGGATTGATTCCACCGTCAACTTGGCACACTGCCCTCTCCCTTGCCTGGTGCTGTTGCTGCGGTGTCAGCTAAGGAATGTTCCTGCCCCCAGCACCCTGCAGTCTGTTCGGGGAGGCAGTTTCCTGACTCCATGTCTAGTAGTCTTGTTATAATCAACCTCAGACTTTAGTATTAAAGCATGTTATAGCCCGGCCGGTGTGGCTCAATCGATTCAGCATCATCCCATGAACCAAGAGGTCATGGGTTCAATTCCTGGTCAGGGCACATGCCCAGGTGGCAGGCTCGATCCCAGTAGGGGGCATGCAGGAGGCAGCTGATCAATGTTTCTCTCTCATTGATGTTTCTACCACTCTCTCCCTCTCCCTTCCTCTCTCTCTAAAATCAATTAAAACATATTAAAAAAACCCCACATACATTATTATAGCTGTACATGAAGCTGTTTCAGTTTCATTCAAATTGGCATTTAGGTGAAGTGGGAGAAAGAATTAACTGGTGACAGCTTGGCGCTGAATGATAATAACATCTCTTTTTACAAGTAAGATAGAGGTTCCCGCCACCTCCTAAGGCAGTGATTCCCAAAGTGGGCGCTGCAGCGATCCAGGGGGGCGGTGATGGCCACAGGTGCATTTGTTTTAACTTTTTTTGTATTACCTTTCTATTCTGAGTTCAATAAATAGTTTCATAATTTCAAACTTCAATGTTTCTAATTTACACCTTTCTTTACTATATTTTACGAAAAAGGTAGAAACATTAATACATATATCTTTCTGTTTAATTGCTATTAAAATAAAAAAAAATTAATTTCCAGGGGGTGCTGAGTAATATTTTTTCTGGAAAGGGGGCAGTAGGCCAAATAAGTTTGGGAACCACTGTCCTAAGGGAAGGTTGGAAAGTGAAATGTGGTTCCCGCAGCCTGGGAGGCGGTGAGATTCTCTGGCTGTAAGTCACGGGGGCTGCAGATTTCTCTTTCTGGAAGGAGCTCGCTTCGGAGAAACGAATGAAACCTACAGTTTTGAGGGGTTTGGGGTGCTGCCAACGTGCCGGGTCCCTGGAGGAAGGGCTCTCTCTGTGCCCGGGAAGAGGCACCACTTTCATTTCACTTCCTGTCTCAAGGGGTCACGTTCTTAAGGGTAAACATCTGTTTCTTGATGTCGCAACTCTTTCAGGGTTTCCTTTCCTTTTGCATTTGGGCCTCAGGCTGGAGCAGACCCAGTTTGGACAGCTCATGCTGACTGAGCGGAGGTGCAGAGTCAGTCCATTTTAGGGCTGGCGGGGACATGCCGACACCACTTTAGGTTGCCAGGCCCACGGACCCTCCAGTGCTGGGTGCTCATGGCTGCGCTGGCGGCCCTCTCGCCCTCTGGGCAGCTTTGGCCATGAGAAGTTCTCGTCTTACTTGAGTGCAGTGTGTCCGTGGGGACCTTTCACCACTGAATCCAAGTTCTTCTCTCTGTCCCCCAATAGACATCTCCTCTCTCCCTGCCGGGAGAGACCTTCAGAGACTTTGAGACAGAGATTGTGCCCCCGCGTGTTATCCCAGCTTTCTCTCTCCAGGGAGGCCTTCGCATCATCCCGATTGTTGAAATAGGCGCCGTGCTAAGGATGACAAGTTTATTAACAAGACATCTACTAATTGAGTGCAACTCTTTTTTCTTTAAACCGGGATTGGTTGTGACCCAGGAATCTTTCCCAATAACTTGCAGACAGTTACTATACATTAATTGCTTCATAAAGAACTCCTAATTGGGCAGCGACTATGTTTGAGCACCATGGGGAGAAATGAATGGAACCTAGCATTTTGAGGAGATTTGGGGTTCTGCCAATGTACCGGGTCTCTGGAGGACTGTGGGCGCAGCCCTGGAGACACAGTGGAGTTTGTAGCCTGCCCTGGAGCTAACCCCGTGAGGCACTGAGTTAAAAGCCCTTTGCTATCTTGGCGCTGGGCTTTTGGGCGGAAATAGAAGCCTTTTCACATCTGACTCTGAGGCTTACCTGAAGGGCGTCCAGGTGGCTGGTCCTCAGGCTCCCCTGAGCTGAGTCCCTGTGTGGTTCCCTCCCTGGCCCCTTTCACACCCCTGGGCCTGCTAACTGTTTTGAGGGCCTCGAGTGCAGAGAGAAGCTGAATGCCTGTGGTGATGATCCGGCCTCATTTTTATTGGAAAGCAGAGGTGCTTTATGGAAAAGCTCTGGGGCTCACAACTAGGTGAATCCAGTGCAGCGATGCTCCCCCTATCCCTGGAAAACGCCCTCTGATTCTCTCTGCTGTCACTTGAGTAATTTTTTAAAAGTTAGTGCATGTAAATAGAAGGCTGGGGAGGTCAGCTAATTTTGCTCATTTCCCATCAATCCTTGAGAAATGATGGCTCTGGGCATGGTGGGGTGGCAAGGCCTGTCCAAACTCGGGGGGCTGCTCTTCGAGCCGCCACGTGTGTGGAAAGTCCCTGGAGAAGGGATTTGGGTTGGACATACACCATGTTCTGTCTTTCAAATGACTGATGCGTATGGTGCTTTTCCCTCCAAATGTCTGCTGGATTTCTCCCTCCTTGGCTGGAGGACAATTTCGGTTGTGGCCTGCCCTAGGAGAGGCTGCTGCCCGGGGCTCTCCATACGGCACTTCCTTTGCTGTTTCTCTAAATCGCACTGTTAGGTTCTGACCTCTTGAGGTAACCATGTGGGTGAGCAGGAATTGAATTTGAATCCACACTGATTGCCTGGCAGCTTTGGGAAAATGGTGTCCTCTCTGAGCTCATTTCTTTTTTTTTTTTTTTTTAAATATATATTTTATTGATTTTTTTACAGAGAGGAAGGGAGAGGGCTAGAGAGTTAGAAACATCAATGAGAGAGAGAGAAACATCGATCAGCTGCCTCCTGCACACCCCCTACTGGGGATGTTGCCTGCAACCAAGGTACATGCCCTTGACCGGAATCGAACCTGGGACCTTTCAGTCTGCAGGCCGACGCTCTATCCACTGACCCAAACCGGTTAGGGCTCTGAGCTCATTTCTGCTTAAAATGATGATCTGGGGACAGAGTTGACACTCGATGCATTAAGTAGAAAATGAGGCAAGGCTAACAAGGTCTCCGTGCCTCTCCTCCCAGGTCTGGGCAGCCAGGTAGCATGCAGTGACTGAGAGACGATAGCATAGGCTCTCCTATGGGGGCTGGAAATACGGTGGAGCGGACACTCATATGGCTCCTGCTGTTCCAGGGCTTGGTTTCTAGAAAACATGCACCTACATAAGTAAACCAGCGGCCTATCTGGTGGAAATATGTGCTATGGAGAACAAAGAGAGGAGTACTGGGCACAGGGCTGTATGTGCATGTATGTGCACACGCATGTGTTTTTGCATGTGTGTGTGTGCATGTGCATGCTTCTGTGGGTGGTGAGGGAAAGTCTTGCTGAGAGGTGACATTGGGAAGATGCCTGAAGGAAGTGAGAGTGAGCCACGCGTGTGTTGGGGAAAGGGCGTTCCAGGTGAAGTCTGAAGGGGCGGCATGTTTGTGGGTTTGAAGGACAGCAGGAAGGCCGGCGTGCCGAGAGCATCCTGGGAGTGGAGTTGAGGTCATGAAAGTATGAGAGGGATCACACAGGTCCTCAAAAGCCACTGTAGCTCTGTGGGGTTGGGCTAAGCCAGGAGGCAAGCTTTGGGGGCTGTGAGCAGCGGGATGAAATGACTTGGCATTTTAACACATTGCGTACCGCATAGAAATCTCTAAGACATACGCCAGGGACCGCACGTTTTTGGACAAACTGCACGTTATTTAAATCATCATAATGCACTTTAGGTGTTATTTTTCAATAATTATAACATTTTTATTTACAAAAACAAACAATTAAAGTTCCTAGTACTTTTTTAACGTATGGTACTGTGTAAAACATTTTCCTCTATGAAGAGGGACCAAACAAAATTTACATAAGTATCTAGATTCGCTCCTTTTTCCATGGGCGTGAAAAACGAGAACACTCATGAGCGGTCCTTAACAGATGGCGCGCGAAACACGAGAAAACTCCTGAGCGGTACAAAATGTGTTAAGAGGATCCCCCTACAACTCTCTGGGGGCAGAGATGCGCTCTAGGAGGCAAGCGTTGGGGGCACAAGGCCCTGACTTTGTTTTCAATACTGCCCAAGCTGCTCGGGATAATCTGGAGGTATCGCCATCTAACCCAGGTGTTAGGGGTGAAGAGAAAGTAAACATCAGGGCAACAGGAACTGGCCCCATCGCTAGGTGTGCCTCGCTCTGCGCTGGAAAGTTGAGCTGTAGGAACTGAGGGGCCCAGGACTAGCCCAAAGGAACAAGTGTGGGACAGCAGGAAAGGGAGAGCTTGGCCTTCACAAGCAGCAGTGAGAGAGGAGAAAGCAAACGTAAGTTAGTGGTGGGGCGTTAATACAACGGAGCCCTTAACCACGCCCGAGAAGGCTGGTCAGTAGTCCTGGCCAGGAGGTCCTTGCAGAATCTGAGTGAGATTGGACACGTGGTCAGAAACTCTGTCCCTGCCCCCCACCCCAATGCAGATTTGCAGGTGGTGACAAACCAAGGGTGTGTGGTTGTCTACAGGAGGCTTTGTGCAGCGCCTGCCACGCCCAGGGCAGAACTCGAGCCCCTTATGGAGAGAGGGATTAGAGTGGAGGTGAAGTGTTTTCTCGAAAGGGTCTGTGAGTCTGGGAGCCCAGTTGGCATCTGTCCACATCACCAGGTTCACAGGGAGCTCCTACCCCCTAAAGCCAGGGGAGACTGCCATCTGCTGGAAGACTTAAGTATTGCACCCAGACGCAACTTCAGAAACAAACTTGTATTGATTGGCATTTCCTCCCTGCCAGGCACTGTCAGTTTCTCTTTTAAATCAACTCAGATTCTCTTCAGGGTCGGAGGTCACCTTCATTCTCATCTTTAGAGGTACTCTGGGAAATTAAGCAAGTAGACCAAGATTGTTTGGTCATCAGAAAACCTGGGGTTCAAGCTCAGCTCCAACTGCAAGGATTACTTTGCAGAAGTTGCTGTGATCACACCTGCTTTGCAAACTGTAAAAAGCATGATGTGGGAACTGGCAAGTGGCAGGTGTTCTGGGTGCACCGAGTGAGATGGCGCTCCTCACGGCTCTGTGGCTGAAGGGCTCAGAAGTCCTGGGCTTTAGTCCCAGCTCTGGCACCTCAAGGCCCGTGAACTTCACTGCTCTGAACACATTTAACCTGTAACTGCAAATATACTGGGCTAATGTGGCAGCTGCTGATTTGCACTGTGTGTGTGTGTTTCCTATAGTATACTGAGATCTACTTTCCAGTCTTGGGGTTGGAGCAGTGATCAAGGAGAGACCCGATTTCTGCTTCCTTTCTGAGCTTTCAATTCATTTTGGGGGCTCACTGGGAAGGAAAGAGGAGGTGGAGGAGGAGGAGGAGGAGGAGGAGGAAAGGGAGCCCTCTGCTGGCCACTGATATAGCACACCTGCTCACATCCTGGCCTGTGCACATGGAGGCTCCCAGCACCCACTGGGCCAGGGGACACAGGTTGGGGGAGTTGCCCTTCTGAAGAGCAACACTGATTATGTCAGTCCTGCCTTAAATACCTTCCACAATGCTCAGCTGCGTTCAGAGAACACACGCCTACAAGGCCAGGCTTTGTACTACCTTCAACCTTTGCAGTGTTAACATAAGAAACGTTCAAACCTGTAAATAATTTTTGTGAGTTTATTTGAACCAAACTGTTGACAATTGCTGGGGAGCAGAATGTCAACATTCTCGGGAGAGTGGCATTACTTATATTTTATTTAAATTACAATCAAAGGAGGAGACATAAGTGGGTTACATGAAATCCTTTGGTGATAGATTAGGGAAGTGGAAGATAGCAAAGCTGGGAAACTCCTGGGATTGTTTAAAAAGTAAAATGATAGACATTTGCTTCTTTTACATAGGTGGGCACAGGATACATAGGTGTTAGCAGTCAGCAATTAACACGATAAAATAACAATGAGGGAATTTGTGGTCTCTACCCTGGTGCATTGATTGTGCCCTGTGGGGTCCGGATAAAGGGAAGTCACATGTTACCCTGACATTCCGAAGGTACCTTATAATAAATGCAGGAGACAATAGGCTCATTAAGCTCAAAGTTGATCTTTGTCAGGGAAGATATTGGCCTAGGACATGACTACTCATCATAAACTGCTTTTTTATGTAAAAAGTTTTCATTTCAGACCATCCTTTGTGGTTACTCTAGGTCTCTTGAGTTTGCAAGGCCGCCATGCAGGCCTTCCCTGAGCTAGTCAGGTTAGCAGGTGGCCCCTTTTGGTTCACAGCAGCCAGCCACAGCCTGGTCTTGGTCTTACCATTGTTTTCATTTTAACCAGGGAGCCTCCTCTGAGTCCCCCTCCCCTCTTACCCACATTCCGAGGAGCCATGCCCTACCTAGTGCCCCAGGGCCCTGCAGCCCCCCATTCCTACAGTTAGTGGGGCCTTGACTCTGGCTCCCACATCTCTAATTAGGCTCGCCCTATCGAAATGGCACCATGTCTAGGGAAGATGCCCTGTCAGAATTGAGGGCAGCTCAGGAACGGGGTGTGGATATGGAGAAGCTCTCTGGAACCCCAAGTCCTATGGCTGTTACCTTCTAAACCTTGCAGAATCATGAGCACCAGCTTAGCCCCATCTATCTTTTTTGGGAGGGGATAGGGCTGGCGCTCAGAGACCTCCGGGCAGCAGCCTTCAGAGGGTTAAGGCTTGCACTAAGGCTTGGCGGTTGCAGGGCACCCTTTGTTTGGGTGTATGGAGCAAAGCAGGTGTTGCTATGGCTGAATTGCAGGCAACAAGTCTGTGATCTGAGCAGCAAATTGTGTCTGTGACATGACAGCGCTCATTAAAGCGCGATAAACTGTGCGGCAAAGCGCCTGGCCAGAGCCTCGATGCTCTGATCCTCTCTCTGAGCCATCACATTCCATTTGAATGAGGCCTATCAGCCCCAACGTTTTCATTAAATAAGTCAATTTGCTGAAAGTGCCTCAGGGAATGAACTGGGGATTGCTTTCCCCATCCTGGTTCTAAAAGAGAAATGTGTCAAGTGTGGTTCTGACTCATAGTCACTGGGTGTGAACAGATCTGCCTGGTGTGCTGGGCAGTGAGCTCCCTATTACCAGACGTCTTCAGGCTGAGGCTGGGGGGTGGGGGACACTGGGCTCTCTCTTCCTTTCGGGGGGCTTTGAGTAGGGGAGAAGGAGGAGATATTCCTAACAGGTATTCTTTGTAGTTCTAAGATTCGGGATTGTGAACCCTGATGAAGGATCCCTGTGAACCATCCTCATTCTGCAACCTGTCCGTTGTCCTCATGACACACCTTTCCCCAGGGAAGAGGGCAGTTTCATCAGGGGTAGGGGTGGGGGAGCAGGGACATTGGGCCCTGAGTTTAAATCCTGGTTCTATTATTAACTGGGTAAGTAGTCACACACAAGTCATCGCTCTTGTAGGAACCCCAACCCATCATATGTAAAGTAATAGTAGGATAACTACTGCCTATTAGCACTTAGTGTGCCGGGCACTGTGCTGAGGGCCTCCTGTGGGTGATATCATTCATTTCTCACGGAAATGCTCTGATGTGAAGACGTGTGTGAGCACCCCCACTCAGACAGTGCTGCCTCTGGGAATGATAACAATTCTCGCCTCATCTATGTCATAACATTGTTAGGCGATCACATAGGAAAATGCGTGTACAAAACAGCTTTTAAACCATAAACAACTAGTCTTGGAAATATTGAGCAAGAAGCTGAATCTAACGCGTAAGCTTTTCCGACCTTGTTCAACTTTGTCCAGAAAAGTGTTTCCCTCCCTTCTGGCCCTTCTTTCCCACATGACCAGCACCCTCCTCACCTTCCTGTTCCAGCACCCCCTGGTGTTCCAGCACCCCCTGGTGTACAAATACTTTGGCTTTGATGGGATTTAAGCTCAACAATGGAAGGTGAAACAACAGCCCAATTTAAAAGTACTTGTGCTTTTATTAAAAAAAAATACAATCAGGTACTGTCCACATGTGTTTCGGGAAGGAAAGTCTCTTTAAAAATCCTTAGTTTTTATCATCATCCTTATTATTATATTAATAATTATTAATTATATCCTTAACATTGAAACAGGGTTGCTTTTCTGGGTTCTGTTGTATGAAATGTAAAAAATGGGGATGGCTCCCAATAACACACACTGAATCACTGGGAACAAAAATAACATTAATTATGCAGCTTTGTGTAAAAGACAGCCGGTTCTAAAACTATCACTGTACAGTGGATACCCCCACCCCCTGCCCACAGCCACCCGCGAGAAGAAAGACCATTGGCTGCTGTCCCTGGAAGGCTTTTGCAGATTCGAACAACACAACAGAAACCTGTTGGAGAGGTTGTCTTTGGTGCGAAGGAAGGAATCGCAGAGGGGGAGGCCCGTGCTGCTGCCGTTGGCCCGAGGCGCCATGGTCCACGTGAACTCCCGCCAGATGCCCAGGTGTGGCTTGATGGTTGGACGGGTTGCACTGTGCTTTGGTAAAATTCTCTTCTTCCTCTGGGCCCTACACCTCTCAGCCAGGTGTCCCTGCAATTCACGCCCGCTTGCGCCTGCCTTCGAGGTTTCGGAAGTTGCTGGGTCTCACCTTCATCTCAGCAAACTGGATGGAATGTTCGTGGCCCTTCCAGTGGAACCAGTTAACACCCTGTAGAACAAGAGAAGAGCTCCCAGTTGGTTCCCAGTAGGCACTGACTATTGCTCTCTAGCTCAGTGATGGTGAACCTTTTGAGCTCGGCGTGCCAGCATTTTGAAAAACCCTAACTTAACTCTGGTGCATGTCACATATAGAAATTTTTTGATATTTGCAACCATAGTAAAACACTTATATTTTTTATATTTATTTTATATATTTAAATGCCATTTAACAAAGAAAAATCAACCAAAAAAATGAGTTTGCATGTCACCTCTGACATACGTGTCATAGGTTTGCCATCACTGCTCTAGCTGACGGGGTGAGTTCTGTTCCAGCGTGACTGCCGTGCAGTTCAGCTGTCTCTGTCTGTTGACCTTTGCGGTGAAAAGTGCCAGAGGGGCTAGCGGAATCCGACTCAGCTGTGTTACTCTAGTCACAAGCCACCTGACGTTGGCTCTGCCAGCTGGGAACTAAGTGGTGGCCGATGGCACTTGCCATCACGAGGAAAAGTGTGAAAGAATTCAGGTCAGGACTGGAGGTAACAGAATTGAGTAGCTCCGTGCGGGGGCGTCTATAATCCACAGGATTCCTACCAAGGATCTGACTGGGGGTCGGAATGGAATGGGAGAATGTGAAGGAGCAAGCACAGCGGCTGGAGCAGAGCCAGAGCTAGGGCCCTCCCTGCTCTCCTTACGGCCTTTTATATCATCATCTCCTTCTTCCACAGCTGAAAGGAAGGATGGAAAAAGAAGTTTCCTTTGGCACACAGCTGTCTTAATTTTCTGGAAGACCTTGTATTGCACTGAAGTTAGGGGACAAGGCGGTGAATAATGCTCAGAGTGGAAGTGTAACTGAGGCGACGTAGTAAGACGCAGGAACACCTGCGCTCACCCCACTTCACCTCAGGGTCTCCCCTTTGTCTGCTCTCCTTGTGGGGTCAGATGAAGATTTTGTCCGAGGAAAGCTCTCTGTGTTGGAATCCACCTGACCAGTGGTTTCCCTCATGTGCTATTTCTTTTTTTTTTTTTTAATAATATATTTTATTGATTTTTTACAGAGAGGAAGGGAGAGGGATAGAGAGTTAGAAACATCAATGAGAGAGAAACATCGATCAGCTGCCACTTGCACACCTCCCACTGGGGATATGCCCGCAACCCAGGTACATGCCCTTGATCAGAATCGAACCTGGGACCTTTCAGTCTGCAGGCTGACGCTCCATCCACTGAGCCAAACCGGCTAGGGCTATTTCTATGACTCACCTGACCTGCATGTCACTGAGGTTCCCCCTGCTGTGCTGGGAAAAACATGTCATCTACTGAGGTTGCTGCCCCTAGTCTCACCCCCAACCGGCTTTCAAGCTTGGTCCTGGGCCCTCTCGGTCCGCTCACCTGACTGTGGTTATTGTCCCCATATCTGCCCATCAGGTTGACACGGTGACAGTTCTTGTACCAGAAGGCCCCCTTGTAGGACAGAGCACAGTTGGTGATGGCTGAGTCTGTGTCCTTGTCGAAGGTGGAGAAGGACCTGCCATTGTGGTAGGCCATCGAGTCACCTGGGAGAGAGAAAGAATGCACCTGAGAAATCCCAGCTGGAATCTCCTCTGGGATGTGAAGGACACAACTGGAGGTGACAAGGGAACGGGCCTAGTTGGGCCAGCCTTGAACACTAGGCCAGATTTAGAATCACACATGGGACTAGATGGGATATGAGTGTCATCCCTCATATCTGACGGATGCATTTCTGACAGAAGCAGCATGTGGTAGAAAGAGGGCTGCGGGTGACTTTGTGGTCCAGCTTCAAGTCTCATCTCTTTCACTCCCTAGCTGTGACCTTGCACAGGTCAAGTTGCTTGTTGCACCTCAGTTTTCTATGCTATAAAATGGGACTAGTACATTGATTCTATCCACCTCAGAGTGCTGCTGGGATCATATATAAGGTGTTTGCTGAAAAGAGTTGAGCAAATAGTTATGATTGGTGCTATTTTTATGATGTTTTGCATTCCCTTTCCATAAAGGCACTCACTGAGAAATGCGAGAAATCTGCATTTAAGAATGCTTTCCCCTAAATACAAATCTTTAGAACCATACTTGGAAGCAAACCCTTCAGCTATCAGATTTCTAAGTGTTTATGGGACCAGCGTTCCCTGACTCTTGGACAAAAAGCCCACTCATGGAGTGCTTTTGGGGAATCTAGTTTATAAATGAACACGGAGTTTTGGGAAGATTTCAGTGCCGTTCTTTCTGTGCACCCTCACTCCCCACCGGGCCAGCGCAGTGCATCAAAGCATCAGGATGCCCTGGCACCTACCCTGGCCTTTAGGAGCAGGTTGTCAGAGGCAGCAGGTGCCTGTCTCAGCTGCCGAGCATGAGCGTGGCAGGTGGACCCTGATAAACGAGGTGTCTCCTGTGAGGGATGCATCCCAGCTCATCTCCGCTGGAATTACAGAGAGGGGCGGAGGCTCACTCACTCCTGCTGCTCAGTCAGCTTGTCTTTGTTTGCCATGTAACTGTATCCCTCTTGCTTGAAGCCATCTCCACCAAAGAGGTATTTATGGCCAGGTAATAAAATGTCAGGCTTCTTTGAGGGGCCTCTCTCTTCTCTAAAGAGCTTTGTCTCTTCTTCCACTGAGCCTGGCTTTCGGCAAACTTTTATCTGGAGTTTTTTTTTTTTTAAAAAATCATAGATGTTTTCTTTCAGGGCTCAGAGAGGCTGTAAATAGACCACAGCATCTCTTCTGTTTTCATCCACATCACTGAGAGCCACCCAAAGTGGGCAGGGTGGCACGGGCTGGGCACACTCTCAGACCTGATCCCTCTTGTTCCCAAGAACACCTTCTGCAGCCCGGCTTATACCTGGGCCCGCTCTCTACAAGCTGTGTCACTTGGGCAAATCGCCGAACTTTTCTGAGCCTCGTTTTCCTCCTCTGTGCCTTCCTGGCATGGCTTCTGTGAGAGCTGAGTGGGGGTAATGTGTGGGAATATCTGCACCAAAGGATGCGACCCAGGAGCCCTGATTGCATGCTGTGTCCTTGTTTATTTCTCCTCTAATGTGGCGCCAGACACCACACAGAGGCTGTGTCAAGTCAAGAAATTTGCACTAGGTTGGGGACCAAAGAACAAAAACAGTGCTGCGGAAGTCTTCTGCCCTGGGGTGTTCAGGCTGAGGCTGGTTGGCCATGTGGCAGGGATGTCTTCCAAGAGACTCGAGCAGTTGGTGATGGACTGAATTGTTTGCTACTCAGAGTGCAACATCACCCACAGCGGCATCACCAGGGAGCTTGTAAGAAACACTGAATCTCGGTGGCTGTGTCAGCACCTGGCATCCCTTGAGGGCTCATCCTATATAATAAAAGGCTAATATGCAAATCAAACAGCAGATCGACTGGTCTCTATGATGTGCACTGACCACCAGGGGGCAGACGCTCAGCACAGGAGCTTCCCTTTGGTGGTCAGTGCACTCCCACAAGGGGAGTGCCACTCAGCCAGAAGCTGGGCTCACGGCTGGTGAGCATAGTGGCGGTAGCAGGAGCCTCTCCTGCCTCCCCGGCAGTCGGACATCCCCCAAGGGGTCCCAGACTGCCAGAAGGCGTAGGCTGGGCTGAGGCCTCCCCCCCCACAATTGTACGAATTCCGTGCACTGGGCCTCTAGTATGTACATAACAGATTGAGAAGCACTGGGTTACACAAGTATGAAGGCCCCTGAGAGACTTTTTCTGTCAGTCTATGCTGAAATCTAAACATTTCTAAGTGATGGCAGCTCCAGATAAGCCCTGAATGTCCGCTTCCCAACCTTCTCTGTTTCAGTGACCAAAATACCTTCCCAGATCAGTCCAATAGTAGCTCTTCCAGATTAGCGCCCAGTAGGGATTCAAATACTCAATAAATGGATGACCCAATAAATGGATGGATGAATGAAGGAAGGGAGGGATGATGCAGGGAGGAATCAGCTGAGAACACAGGAAGGTCCTGTGGTTCCTTGGGCTCTGAGTGGCCGTCCGTACCTGCTGTCCCGCTGTACCCCTCCACCTTCAGCTTGTAGCGAGTCTTGGCGTCTCCCACGCTGAACTTGTCATAGACGGCATAGGCTGTCTTCCCGTGGTCCCGCAGGTCCACCCGCAACTCGTACTGCCCCTGAGACGTGATTTTGTTCAGGTTGTCCAGCCCTGTGGACGACAGGCAAGGGATGATGCAGAAGCACCAGCGACAGAGGCTATTGTTTCTACTCCACCCGCATCAGGGCAGCGGCTGATGAGGAGGGTCGAGTCTTAGACCCGGGCTTGCAGCTTGGTCTGTTCCTTGCTGGGGCAACACCAGGCAAAACAGATGATGTTTCTAAGCCTCAGGCTAACTCGGGTTGAGAGCTTTGCCCTGCCAACCCCTAGTGTTGTGAAGATCAGAGGAGGTGAGGTGGAGAAAGCCCCTGGTAAACTCTAAAGCTCCATACAAGTGAAAGGGAGGGGATGATAGCTGGATAGACATTCCCCGCCAGACAGTCCCTTTGCAGGCAGGTTATGGGAAGGTGTGAGCATGTGGATGGATGGAGGAGGGCATTGTAGTGCTGCCTCAGGACATTTCACATTGCAGCTCAGATGCTCACAGTATTGGCTAGATTCTCCTCCAAGACTCTGGTTTCCTATGTGCAAGACAGGAACTTTGTACCTTGTAGGGGTGCTTAGAGGTTATGGCTATAAGACCCCATCTCACCACCAGGAGCCCAGGGCAGAAGCAGTTAACGGTTCAGGAGGACAATTCTTAAGTGGCCAGTGAATGACTAAAGGCGAGGCTCATTCTTAAGGCCTGACTGTTGGCTCTCCCTTGACCAGAGTTTTATTTTTCATGACCCAGAGAATTTAAAATATTTTCCAATGAGAAGTTGAAATTTAGTGTGTACTACCAGAGCTGTTTCCCCCTCATCCATTTCTCTCCCAGAGGTCGCTGTGGGTTGGGACAAGTGACGAGGGGGCAGAAATGGACGTTTGGGACATAAGCATGCAGGGCGGCCTCACCGAGCCAGAACTCTTCTCTTCGGTCCCCAAACCCAGCGGCATAGGCTTTCCAGTTGCGATAGAAGTCCTCGCGTCCGTTTTTGCGCCTCAGGAACACCTGTGAACACAACCAGTGAGGCTGGGTGCACTCAAACTACTGGAGGAAAGAGAAGGCACCTTTCTGAGAGGAAGAACATCGGGCTGTGGGAAAGCACCTGTCCCAGCTCTGTCCTCACTAATTTGCCAGGTAACTTGGGCAGCTCACCTCCTTTCTCTGAGCCTCAGTGTTCTCACCTGAAGCGTAGGGACTAAAAACACCACCCACTGCCCCATGATGATGCTATGTCAGTGTAGGGTCACTTGTAACTAATGCACACCCGGGGCGGGATGCTGATGGCGGGAGAGGCTGTGCCTGTGGGGACCAGGGCCTGGGGGCACTCACTGTACCATATGCTCAATTTTTTTAAAAAAAATAGTGTTGCATTTTATTATTTATTATTATTTTTTATTCCCCATCCTAAGTTATTTTTTTCCCATTGATTTTTAGAAAGAGTGGAAGAGAGAGGGACAGACAGAGAGAAACACATAGATTGGTTGCCTCCTGCTCATGCCCTGACTAGGGCCAGGACCAGGGAGGAGCCATCAACCAAGGTACATGCCCTTGACTGGAATCGAACCTGGGACTCTTCCATCCACAGGCTGATGCTCTATCCACTGAGCCAGACCGGCTAGGGCCATATGCTCAGTTTTGTTGTAAACATAAAACTGCTCTAAAAAAATAGTGTGTCAATTAAAAAAAATACTATCCAGCTCATATGGTAATGCAATTGACATAATTCATATAAAATTCTTAGCACAATGCCTGGTAGAGAGCAAATGGTAAGTAATATACACAGTGGGTATATGACCACTGTCATTTTTGTGCATCACAGAGCTAAGGATCAGAAGACATAAATTACAAGAAAAATATTTTCTTCTTTTTGTCCCCATTCTTTTGTTTAAGAGATAATCTTTGAGTGTCTGCTTGTGGCAGGCACTATCTTACAAACCTCATGCACCTTGGGGTCAGAGTGCAGGGGCAGGGCCTCCAGCCCTCCTGCCCGCCCCCCCCCCCCCCCCCGCCCTCTGCCCCAGCCCCCGTGCTGGGGTTTCGGGGATACTCACTATCCATCCGCCCCCATCAGAGGTCATGTCACAGAAGACTTCCAGAGCCTGGGCCTTATCGCCGTTCAGGTAAATAGTGTAGAGGCCAGAGGTCGTGTCTCCGTTCAGCATTGCCTGGGAGCAGTCCCTGGGGAATGGGTACAGGAGTCCAACTGGGGGGTAGAAGAAAGAGTGGCGTCAGAGCAGGGAGACTGGGGTGGGAGCTCGTGGATTTCAGCTCTACTCTTTGGGGCTGGATGACTGACCCTCTCTGAGGCTCTGTTCCCTCAGATGCAAGAGGGAACAAAACCTATCGGCGTGGGTGCAGTGTGGCTTAGAGGTTGTGGATCTAAGGGACACGTCCATCTCAGTCCCTTAGATTGATAGAAGCTGTCAATGATGTCAGTGGGAGGAGGGCTGAACCACTGTGATGTCCGTGTGTGAGGTTGGCCTCGATCTACCTCGAGTGGCCAGGCTGTCTAGGTCCCCAGCACGCAGTGGGTGGCTCACTGTGGATCAGGGCACTCTGTTAGGCCGGTTGCATCTCAGTGTCACCAGATAATTCAGGAGTTCAGTCCTGAATTCCTCTTTCTTGCCTTAGGATGCTGGAGATGGCATTTACTGCCCTGAGCCTAGGGATCTTAGACAGGTGGGGTCGGGGAGAACAAGAATGCTTGGGGAATTTCCAAGTGCAGTAATGTGATGCAAAAACTTAAAACCATGATAGATACAGACAATCTTGGGCCTGTGCTTAGCAGGTGGCAAGGAGAACTGATGGCCACAGCTGTCCTTTTTCTGATCTGACTCCTTACTGTACTTGACCTTCACCTGAAGTTGCATCATTAGCTGTTGTCTATTTCACAGCCTTCATCTGAAGTCATATTTAGGGCACACTCATATTTTTGTGTTCCCAACACCTGGTGTAAGTTCTGGCAAAGAGGTGTGTTTGCCTGTGACCCTCCCTCAGCAGGTGTGTGCAGAGTAACCAGAGTGAAGAGTGCGGGCAGGAGGCATCTCTGGGGTCCGCTCCATGCAATCCAGGTTCAGGGCTCCCCAAAGGCAGACTCCTCCCTTCCCAGGAACGGCTGCTTCCTTTTATTCACCAATGGAACACCTTGCATGCCTAACATCTGCAGAAGGTACGCAGTGGCAGGGTGCAGGGGCAGTTCCCTGGTCCTGGAGCACTGAGCCCAAAGCTGACTCTGAGTCATGGTGTAGCCTTGAGAAATCAAGGGAGCCTCTGGGAGCCTCTGTTTCTCCACCAAAAAACTGGGGATGGCATTCCTGGCCCACCACACCAGTTTGGTGGGAGGCTGTGCATGAGTGAATATGGACAGGCTTTGCAAATGTTGAGAAGCTGAAGAAAAAGAGGGGCCCTAAGTGTATAATGAGCCCTGAGAATGGACCACACAATGGGCTAGGAGTTCAAATGCAATACAAGGACTCTCACAGAGTTCTTGTGAAAAAGGGGTTGTTATCAAGCCCAGAGGTGAAAAAATTGAGGCTCGTAGAATGGCAGTGATTTCCCAAGTCACACAGAGCAAATGGTGGAGATGAGGACTGAATCCAGTAGTTCTCACTACTGACCCTCCTTCCCTTTCACCATGAGCCCTGTCATCTCTTGCACCCACATTCCTCAGGCTTTCAGGGAGTGGCAAGGAACTGATCCTTGTCAGAGGTTTGATGGGTGAATTTAATGTAGCAGTCAGAGGAGAGGAGGGCTGGTTCAGTCTCACAGGTTTGATCCCTGCGCCCCTTACTTGTGGTGAAGATGGTCTGGACCAGCTTGCTCCTCAGGGGCCCATTCAATGCTTGGATCTTTGCTGTGTAGTGAGTGGATGGGCTCAGCTCTGCCAGGCTGTAGGAGGTGGTGTCTGGACCCACAATAACTTCCTAAGGACAGAAGAAAGAACATAATAGAATTTGGCCACATAAATCCTTAGGACACAGATGATGTATTCATTCATTCACCCATCTGTTTATTTCTTTAATCAATAAGAAGCCACTGAGTCTCACTCTGTGCCAGGCTCCATGCTCCCTTCTAAGATGTCAGAGATGGAGAGAATGCAGCATGAGCAAAGGTCCTGGGGCCAGAAGAGGCAGAACTAATTAAAATAATATGAAAAGGCAATGACCTACCTCAACCATACTTGGTATTTGGTGGGGGAGTGATGATAGAAGAGATGGGCAGAGGGCTTAAAAGCCATGCTATTGGAATTTAAAGTTAATCAGGATTAGGAATGGAGATTCCTCAAAGGGTTTTGAACAAGTGAATGACACAAACCCAACTTAATCTGGTGGCCACCTGAGCTACACAAAGGAGAAAAGGTTTAGATTTTGAGGCAGTTATATCAGTGGTCCCTAAATATGGCTTTTTTTTCACAGCCCTCTGGGAATTTTTTAAATAATGCAACACCTGGGCTCCACCCCATACTGCCTGGATCATACGGGCTAGAAGTGGGCCTGGCCAGGTGCATATTCAAGAAACTCCCCAGGTGATCTCTTAAGTCAGGAGATGGTTATGGGGCTCAGTGGGCATGGTCTGATGACGCCTGGTGCTGACCCCCATGCCCCTTTTCTAGAACAGAGATGTCCAGGGGAGGCAGAGTGTGCTGTTGTGGCAAGGCCTGCACTGACTGCGCTGTGGCTTGTGCCTGGTGGCTGCCCTGCTGTCCGGAGGAGGGGATCAGTTTCAGTTTGCAGGAAATGCTCTTTCTTTTCAAATCTTCTTTCCAGCTTCCAATGCCTGTGAAATCACCTTTTAGCTGGTGTCTGGGATTGGAATTCAACCTAAATTCCTAGCTAACCAAACACAGTGGTGCTCTCTACAATCTGCAAACACAGCCGACTGTGTTTAGGCAGGAATGAGTCAGTGTGGAGGCCCCTGGAAGGTCCTCTTCCACCCTCGCAACTGGGCAGGTGAAGTTATTCTGGTTTTTCCAATGGGGGTGGAGTTTTGCTCTCACTCAGCATTTATTGGTGGCAGAGGATGGTCTTGCCTTTTGTCTTCCAAGGTCCTGTCCAGGACTCTTTCATCCTATACCAGGATGCTTTAAGTCCGTCTTCCCTCCCTCCCTCCCTCCCTCCCTCCCTCCTTCCCTCCCTCCCTCCCATTTTATTGATTTTAGAGAGGAATGGAGAGGGAAAGATAGGAGCATCATTTAGCTGCCTCCTGCACGCCCCCTACTGGGGACCAAGCCAGCAACTTGGGCATGTGCCCTGACCCAAAATCAAACAGTGACCTCCTAGAGCAGTGGTTCTCAACCTTCCTAATGCCGCGACCCTTTAATACAGTTCGTCATGTTGTGGTGACCCCCAACCATAAAATTATTTTCGTTGCTACTTCATAACTGTAATTTTGCTACTGTTATGAATCATAATGTAAATATCTGATATGCAGGATGTATTTTCATTGTTACAAATTGAACATAATTAAAGCATAGTGATTAATCACAAAAAAAATAGGTAATTATATATGTGTTTTCTGATGGTCTTAGGCGACCCCCAAAGGGGTCGCGACCCACAGGTTGAGAACCATTGTCCTAGAACAGTGATGGCGAACCTTTTGAGCTCGGCATGTCAGCATTTTGAAAACCCTAACTTAACTCTGGTGCCGTGTCACATATAGAAATTTTTGATAATTGTAAACATAGTAAAACAAAGATTTATATTTTTGATATTTATTTTATATATTTAAATGCCATTTAACAAAGAAAAATCAACCAAAAAAATGAGTTTATGTATCACCTCTGACACGCGTGTCATAGGTTCGGCATCACTGTCCTAGAGCATGGGTCAGTGCTCAACCACTGAGCACACTGGCCAGGCCTGCTTTTCTGGAGTGAAACGCATAAAGCGGGGATTGGACGTACAGGAAAGTCAACCAGGGTAAGTGCTCAAGCTTTGATACCAGTGATCCAGTGACCTTCGTGTGGCCCCTAGGTCTGGCCCTTGGGGAAGGATCAAGTATAAAGCTGGGTTCATTGAATTACTTGGGGATACAATTACCTATCAGCTCTCTAGGCTGCTGTGCAAAGTCATCTTCCAGGCAATTAGGATGCACTGAAATGAGGCTCAGGACTTCAGGTAAACACCAAGTCCTGGAATGCCTGACCAAGAAGGGACCTGAGAGACCGTGGTCCCAATGCGCTCATTTTAAGGATGTGGACACTGCCACCCAGAGAGAGCAGGACATGCCTCTGTTCACACAGGGAGGGAGTGCATTGTTATACTGACTCTGAGAAGGGCCATGAGAGTAACTAGAAATGAGTGTCTCCTTTTGGTTAAGCACGGCAGAGTAGACATGCCAGTTTATCTCTACTTGCTTCTGATGCCCAGTAAAATGATGGTAAATGGATATAAACTATAAACCCCCAAGGTGAGGGAAATGGCTGAGGAAATGGCTACAGGCATGTGATGTCAACAGGATCTTGGTAGACAGAAAGCATGTGGTGCCATGACATGGAGGGACAGAATGGAGAGAGCCGGGGGTAGAGGCGGGGCAGAGTCTGGCAGAGGCTGCATGATGAATGCCCCAGAGCCCAGCAAGTTCAGGAATGGAATGTATGCAAAAGCAAAGATGCCGCTGAAGGCCAGCATGGGGCAGGGCTGAATAACAGTTTGTTTAAAACTGTATGAGAAACAGATCTCCAGCTCTGACAGTCTGCACACTGTCCTTCACATCCAGAAGGAAGGCTGATGTTTAGTCCCTGGAAAGGCTGAGCCAGGCAGAGACTCTGGATTCAAGTCCACCAGGGCCAGCTGCAGAGGAGGCTGCGGCATCATCCTAGACCCAGGCCTGCACAGTGGGAGCCACGCTTTCTCCAGCGAGGCTTCCGGCAGTCGGGCCTGTAGGAGTTGGAGGATCCTCTGAGTAGCTCAAGAGAAAAGGCTGACAGCACTGATACTAGGGAGCCCCCCAAAGATTGCTGGTCACTTGCCCCATCACTCTACCGTGAGCCCCAACATTGGTAAGCCTGTAGTGCGATTGGAATTCCCAATCAGCTTCCTTCTTGGCTCCAGCACAAAAGGACAGACAGACATTGCGGGACGTCTCCAACAGGAACAGTGGAGACCTCAACCAAACCAGCAGCAGCGAAACAGAAGGAAGAGCTACGCAGGTTGTGGAACAAAATCACGGTAACATGTATCTTCCTAGATAAAGATAAGACGATGCAGGGAACACAAACAATACACTAGAAACGGATGAATGTGCAGAGAATAAGTATAAGATCCTGGGAATATAAAGAACAATGACTGAAATTAAAAACTCAGTAATAAGTTCAGTTTGGAAAATCTCACTTGTGGGAAGGTCTGAAGTTATTTCAAATTACAAAGTAAAAGAAAAAAGTTTGTGGGTAGAGAAAGTAAATAGTATGAACCATTTCTGTAAACAGTATTAACAGCTAATGTCATAAGAACATGCTGATGTGTATTTCAATATAGCATGGAGTGATGCCATCTGGGAGACAATAGATGTACAAATGGCCAGAACACAGAAGAAGCCTTTAGCTTTTGCTCAATCAAATAATAAAGGACCAAGACTCCAGCACCTAAAATGTCCTCATCTTCTGAGCATGGCTCTTGACCTGGGCTGGCTATCGACTCTGGAGCCTGGTAAAAATGAGAGGCTGGAGCCCGTGATTCAGAAGGTCTGGCATCCAGCCCTGTTCGTGTTTTTTCAGTTTCCCAGTTGCACTGGGTAGAGAAACACACCCAGATCATTCTTCCCTACTTTGAGGATAATGTAAACATTTCAACCAGCCGTGGGGAGTTGTTTATATACTTTAACGTACCTTGACTGTACCGTCCACGGATTCATACACCAATAAGTAACCGGTGACAGGAGCCCGGGGGGATCGCCAGGTGAGGAGGGCAGTTTCCGACTGGACCTCAGTAGCAGTCAAGTCTCTGGGAGAATCGAGGTCTGGAGAAGAGAAGACAATCCATAGCAAATAAGTCAGCAATGTACAACAAAAATCCCTGGCTGGGTATCAGGAGGCCTGGGGCCACGTCCTTCCCCACCATTGTCCTGGATGACCTTGGGTGGAACCTTCCCCATCTGTACGTGAGGAGGTTGAGCCATATCATCTCCAAAGACATAGATTCTCTGGGGTTCTTCTCATCCCAGGGGCCATGTTTTCCTGAGCCCAGCATGGCCTTGGTTGGATGGGGAGAGAGAGACAGAGCTGTGAACACACTCACTAATGTCCCTTATTCCTAAACAAGAGGACAGATGGATGCTGATGGTGCTCATCCCTGAGAGGAGGCCTCCTTCAAGGCCCTCCTCCCTACAGTGTGTAAAAGGATCTGCGTATAGAAACCCAACGGCCATCTAGGAAAACTTGCCTGGAAAAATCCTTCTCTTAGAATATTTCCCTGCTTAGAACATGGATCATTAAATACTGGATTTCCACTGGGGGTCTGGTTTTCCACTTAAAAGCTCTGGTTTTAAAATCGCTTCCTAGTCCCTGGGGAGAGCAGGTCATTTTGGTTCACAAGGACCTGGTGTGCTGCTTCAGGTCCTGGTGGAACTGGCAGTGGTGGATGTGGCTGACGCTGAGCATCCCACTGCCAGGATCTGTCTTAGGAAGGAAGTTGGAGAGAGTGGCTGTTTCGGAGGGGCCATGGCTGGGCATCTTCCCGCTCTCGGTGTCTCTTTACCTGTTGTGAACTTGGTGCTGATGGTGGAGCTCTTCTGGGGCCCTTTCTCTGCAAAGACGCTCAGCGTGTACTCCGTGGCAGGCTCCAGGTTGGTCAGCACGTACTCCACCGTGTTCCCGGACACTGTCCGTGTGATCTCTGGCACTGAACACGAAATACACAAACCCAGGCAGTTACTGCTTCTGGTTGGAGCCATCAGCTGGCTCGGCCAATGACGCACACACCTCCTTCTAACACACTTTCAGTGACCCCGCAGACATGCCTCACGCCCCTTTCTCTCTCTTGAGCACTCACTTCACATACAAAAGATTTATGATACGGAGACTGAATTTTTCCAGGCACCAAATCAGAAGGAAGGGGAACTGGGGGTCAGGAGAATTTTCCAGCTGCTGTCGCTGGGACAAGGACTGGCCAGGGGAGAGGAGCAGGTGATATCTCCGAGCCTGGGGCTACCCACGTTTAATCTGTCCCATGCCTTGTCCCTCTCTCTTTTACTTCCTTACATGTGCTTTTATAATTTGCCAAATGTTGTCAAATCATTAGGTGGGGGGACCTCAAAAGTCAGGCAGCAGGCACGCCAGAGCGGGGTTACTGCCTCTTGAGACCCGTCATTAGGTCTGATGTGGACACCAAACACCAGGGCCCAGGTATCTGTGTTCATTTCCACCCACTGGACCAACAACCCAGGCAAGCCAGGGACTGAGGGGTTCCCCAGGCTGTGAGGCTTTTAGCGCTAAAACTGGGAAAGCCCTGGACAAATTGGTAGAGGTGGTCACCCTACCACAACATGTATGAACCTCCCACGCCACCCTCTAGTCCAGGGGTGGGCAAACTTTTTGACTCGAGGGCCACAATGGGCTCTTAAACTGGACCGGAGGGCCGGAACAAAAGCATGGATGGAGTGTTTGTGTGAACTAATATAAATTCAAAGTAAACATCATTACATGAAAGGGTACGGTCTTTTTTTTTTTAGTTTTATTCATTTCAAACGGGCCGTAGTTTGCCCACGGCTGCCCTAGACCAAGCCCTTTTCCAGGCAGCCAGCATTTCCGTGATTCCACTGAGCTGTACCCTGATATATTTTTGCTGAGACAATACCATCTTCTCGGACTCTGTAGAGTCTCCACATAGAGAATATTTACGACTTGAAGAATAAAAAGAATACACGCAGCCTGGTAGTTATGGCTCAGTTGTTGAGCGTTGACGCATGGACCAGGAGGTCACGGTTCGATTCCTGGTGAGGGCATATGCCCAGGTTGCAGGCTCGATCCCCAGTAGGGGAGAGGCAGGAGGCAGCCGATCAATGATGTTCCTCTGTCATCATTGATGTTTCTGTCTCTCTCCCTCTCCCTTCCTCTCAGAAATCAATAAAAATATATTTTTAAGAAGAATAAATGCAAAAACTGCTCCTCCCCTTCATCCCCCAGGCTCTGTCCTCACAAAGAACTCTCTTAGGTGGCTGCTCGGTCTGAGTTAAGATGCTCAGAGGCCCAGGACACAGATTATGGTGCCTTCTATTGTCACTGAAGGTAAAATAATACTGAGCCCCCAGATATAAAACTTGCATTTGCATTGAGATGAAAATAGTAACACTTTTTCCTGGAGGAGCTCATTACAAAAGTATGGGTTAATTCAGTGGAAAGGAATCTATTGCTCTTTCTTTCCTCTCTTATTTGGATTTGAGTTTAATGTTCTGGCAGCTGTGTGCTAGTGCCCCAAAACAAGTGTTTAATTTGCGAACTGAGTAAATTAGCAGAGATGCTTGCAAAGACAAGGATTTCGCAGTCAAATTTGCTACTCCTGGCTTCCCCTGAGGCCTCTGAGAAGCCCAGGCTCCCCAGTGCCACCCGACGCAGCCTGTTTAAGATGTGAGGTCTGGACTCCTTCCTTGTAAGAGATGAGAGCTGCCTCCTAGGGAGGGTGCTCATGCCTACAGGGGGAGACCCTCGCAGAAGAGGAGGACAGGCTGGGAAAGCATGGACAGGCTCGGGTGGTCCATTTTGTTTTTCTTAAATGCCTACTGGATTCCCTTGATGTAACTACAACATGGAAGCTTTTTCACTTGACAACAAGCAGAGGAATATGGGCAGGGCCTTTTTGCCTCCCCCTGACCAGGCCCCTCCACACCTACCCCCAGCCCCTGTTCTGAGGTGGCAATTGAGAGCCACAAGGGCACTGCTGGCCTTCCCAGCCTCCCATGCATTTCTGTCATCCTTTACTGAATGTGGCCAGAGAAGGGAGAATGGGGAGAGTTTACAGCAGAACAGACATCTCAGAGTGGGGAGGGCCTTGGACACAAGCTTACCTCTCTCCCCTGTGTAGGAGATGATGTAGCTGTCCACGGGGGCGATGGCTGGCTGCCACATGGCCAAGGCTTCAGAGTCGGTGATGTTGGCTGTCACCAGGCCAGATGGGCTGTCCAGAGCTGCAGAGAGAGACGGTAATGTGTTAGAGAGATAAGCAGCCATAGGTAGGACCTCAGACCACAGCTGTCTATGCTACTTGCGACTCCTGGTTTGGGACACAGTGTCAGCTGCATGGAAAGTTTCCAGTCCTAAGCTTGGCACCAAGGGGACCTGGGTTTGAGTCACAACTTCCTTCCTTGCTGGCCTTGAGTCTCTATTTCCCCATCTGTAAAATGGGGATAGTAATTCTGCCTGGTTGTATCCTCAGTGTTCTTCTGATTGTCATATGATGTTATATGTCGAGAGACGCTGTATAAAATGGAAAGGCTGAACACACGATGAGGGTTATCATCATAGTAGAACCCAAGGGAAAGAACCTACAAAAACAGAGGGAACTTTTGGAGTGAAGGCTGCCTGAGGCTTTTCTGGGCTTTGAGTAAGAGCCCTGATTAGATGGCTTGTAGATGATACGGACCTGGACTCTGGAGGCTGGGGGTCTGTGTTCTACCTGGGCTTCTCTGTCTAGGGTCTGTGTGGCCTATGTCATTTCCCTTCTCCAAACATCTTTTTCTTCAGTCGTCCAAGGCTGGCTGCTGTAAACATGAACTAGGCAAAGTGTGTGATATGTGCTAGTGGGTGTTATTAATAGACTATTAAAGTTATTTGATATCATCATAGTCTCAAAGAGTTTATGATAAAGTAGACATGATCTCCAAGTGACTCGTCCTGAGAAAGGATGGATATTCACAGGGCCCAGGCCCATGTGACTGATCACTGTTGCTACCAGCACCGCTTTCTCAGAAAGCAAGCTCAGCACGACTCTCTTCCTGCGTTCCCATTCACCACTCAACTATTCCAGGACCACAGCCTGGAGCACGGAGGCCGCCATCAGGAGCTCGTTTGCAGATGATGTGCCTGAGCCCCAAGAGATGCCAGGACTGGCCTCCCAGTCAGGAGGGCAGAGTACTTTGGGGAACCCACTCTGTCCGCTCCAAGTTCCTTCCTGCTTCACCAGGCCTGTTCAGACCCTCCTGCCACTGACCAGGACAACGGGGCCTCGCAAAGAAAGGCATCTGGCTCTTGCCATGTGTTGCTGTGAGAATCCATGAATGAAAAATTTCGATGGGGAAATAAGGGTAGACAGGACTCTGCGTTCAGATGGGATGTTTTAATTGCATATTATAAACTCTTTGAGGCTATGAGGATATTTTTAAAAACTTCTACAAGGCCCATTCTTTGCATCCTTGAATGGATTAGGCTGGATAATTGCTCATCTATCAAAGGATCAATTGTTTAGAGACATGGCTGCCTGAAGAGAAATTTTCCACTTCATTCTCCTTCAATGCAATTCATTATTTCCCCTCCTTATAGTGTGTTGCCCAGATCAGGTTATAATAGGAAAATGATCCTTTATTTTAGGAGAATGCAGAGTTTGGAGTGCGACTGAACTCAGTTCAAATTTGTTTCCAGCACTTATGACTTATAGGGCCCTGGGGCTCAGTGGTTTCCTCTGTAAAATGGGAATGATAGCAGCCATTTTAATAGTGCAACCACAAAGGGATTAGTAACAGTGCCTGGAACACAGTAGCTGCTCAGTTGAGAGCAGTTACTTTGCAGCTGTCACCATTGCAGATCTCTTGTGATTCTGGAGTACCAGGCCAGGGAGGGGAGGAGGCTGATTGTGCAAAGTCCTCATATTACAGATGCTTTACCTATATAGTTCCACATGATCCTTACAGCAAAGGAAGCAGAATTGTACCCATTTCCTAGAGAAGGAAAGTAGAGCCCAAAGAAATGAACTGACCGCTCATGTACCTACAAGTGGTTGACTTGAGATTTCAACCCAGGTCAGGCTGACTCCCAAACTTGTGCTTTTTCTTCCATATGGCCCCAGGAATGGGAAGCCCAGCGAGGTTAAGGATGAAGTCAAGGATCCGCAGCCCATGAGAGGCTGGGGATGGACCAGAAATGAGGGCTGTGGTGCTCCAAGTTCAGTCCATTCCCCACTAAGATTTTCTAAATAGAAACATTTCCTGGCTGCTGAGCATCAAGCAATAATGCTGAAGGCGAGAGCCTCACCTGTGGTGAACGTCCCCGAGACGGGCTCGCTCTCCTCGAAGCCTTTCATGGCCACGATGCTGACAAGGTACTCGGCTCCGGGTAAGAGTGTTGTCAGCTTGGTCTGAGTCTTGGTTCCATCCACAGTGACTGTGGAGGGTGTACCTGGAACACAGTGAAAGCAACATGGGGACTGCTGAGCCTCACTGAAACCTACTCACTGTTGCCGCCACGAATGGGCGTATCCAACTTGGAAATGACACTGCATCTTTATCCAACACCATTTTCTTAACTTCTCATTTGCTCCTACCGTCTGGCATAAGAGAAGAGTTCTTACTTTTTGTATAATGTTTTTTTTCCATCCAAGCAGATGCCAAAAATCAAGCCAGGAGAGGAAAAACATGGTCACAATGTGCTAAAAGTGGCAAATTTCCATTCAGTAGAGAGCTGTCATGTTGAGTAAATTTCATATCTTTTTCTCACAGAGAATATGGCAAACTCACTATGTGATGTATATCTAATATATTTAACCCCTGTTGTCTTAGGTTAGGGATAAATAGGCTCCCTTACTAGCCGAGGTTCTACTCTTTAAGAAAAGAAGTCAGTCATGGTCAAGTTTGTACTCCTATAGATATTAAAAAGTCCAAAATTTATATTTCTTAGAATTTCAGGGCTGGTGAGGAGCTTAGACATCACCTGGCCAAACTCCCCACAGAGATGCTACAGCATAGCATTCCTCCGAAGAGGTTGTCTAGCATTCTCTCTGTATACACTGCCACTAACAGGGAGCTCACTACCTGGCAGATGGTTTTATACAGACTGGACTGTGTTTCCTCCATGGTCTCTGTTACAGCCCATGTGCTCTAAAGGAGAACACCCAGTTCTACTGAGTCACAACTTCCCATCCTTTCCTGAGAGACAGACCCAAGGGCAAGACCTCACATACAGCCAGGTCAAGACCAGCTTTCCGGATGAGCGTGCTCAGAGAGAGAAGGTCATTGTGTGGACGCAATAACGGGGACCTATTTCTCAGAGATGTTAGAGTGTCAACGCTGGAAGGTGTCTTCCTAAAATGACCCTCCCAAGGTTGTGTCTTCTAAGGACCTTGAAGTCTATCCAGATGGCCTCAAGCATAAGGGTGGCCATGATGCTGGGAAGGAGAGGAGAGGAATGGTCTCTCTACTATTCTACCCAAACCCTCCAGGCTCCTCCTCCCGTCCCCTCCCCTGTCCGTTACCTCCGGCAATGGGCACATAGGTAATCCGGAAGCTCTCCACCTGCGAGGTGGGCGCCATCCAGCTGACAGTAGCCGAGTTTTCAGTGATGTCAGAGAAAAGAATTTCCTTTGGGGAGCCCATGGCTGTCAGGGAGAAAACACAGGAGAAACCCAGAAAAGTTAATTACCTTGCTCACCAAAGATGCTTCCTGGATTTCTTATCCAGAAAAATTCAGCCCCTCATCTGTGTCTGGGCCAAGCCTTTAGGATGGAGAGTGTAGTGCTCTGTGGTCAAGTTATGACTTGATAGGAACAACCCTCCTTTCATTCAAGTACAGGGCCCAGGGCTGTAGACCTCCACTTGGTTTCATTCAGGGAGAATGTTAGCCCCGCAGCTGATGTCTAAGGAAGTGTGGGTAATACGCACTCCTTTAATTCTAGATTTTAGCATTTTGAAAAATCTTGGCTTTCTAGCTCCTTTCATTAAAGGGTACCAAGACTTGACAACTGTATAGTTCTTTGAAGCTGATAAGGGTTAGCCCTCACTCAGAAAGCCCTGAGAGGAAGGTATGGTTACCCATTTGACATCGGAGGAAACCGAGGCTCAGTTTTCCAATGAACATTCTTTTGGTGTGACCTTCCTGGAGCCCAAGACTGGGCAGCAGAACTGAGCGCAACCCCAGGATTCTGGAAATAATGTTCACATGGACACTGACCCCGGCAAACCCATTCCCAGAACTGGATGGGGGTCGAGAGCCAGGGGAGGAACCTTGGGCCCATCACCAAGGCAAACACCCTGGACACTGGGTCCACCTGTGGGAGAACTGTGCCTCCCTGACACCCCGTGTCCTTTGGCTTTTTCTCTGTGTTTTTTGGCTTGGTGTCCTGCCCTCTTTAGCAGACTGTGCTTCACCAGAGAATCCAGGAAACAGTTTTCAGGTCTCCAGGGATCTCGCTTCATCTATCTGTTCCCCTCTCCAACCCACGTTGATCATGAAGTTCTGAAGCCCACAGACCGCTTTGGAGAGGGTGTTTTTCCCTCTCCCCATTTCTGTCCTTTTCTCTTCTCCTATGGCTTCCTCTTGCAACCTGGTAGCCACCCTCAGACTCGGCGGCTGCCTTGGGCTCTGTCCTCTCTAGAGAGCTTTGGAAACCACAAGAGCTCTGGAGCCTGTATGATCTGATTGTCCAAATACCACGAGAGCCTAAACAACCTGGCCAGGACCCTTCACTTCAGGGAGCTTCAATTGCTCTATCTGTTCCATGATAAAGGGTGCCGACCTTCAGGAATGTTTGAGGATAAACAGACACAACGGGTATATCTGGCATGCAGCAAGAACTCGGTAAACACGGTCGCTCTTTCCTTCATTTCTTTCCCATGTGACTCTGCTATGGGCCACCCTGGATTCTGAGGCAGCCCCCAGGGAAGATGTAGGCGAGGCCAGCTGAGAAGGTGTAAGCTCAGGCACTATGGCTCTCCTGCCAACCTCACTGATGCAGGTCCTGGCCCGTTTTAGAAGGTTTATCTTGAGACCACAGCTTTCTTCGCTAGACCCCAGTGTTCTCACTTGGAAAGTGGCAATGTGATCTGGCCTATCTTAGAAACCACAGGCATCAGTAGCCTCGTCCATCATGCACTCCTGAATCCACAGTAATGGTGGAATTTCGGGGTCAGTGTGTGTGGTATTTTTGGACCACAGGCCTACCTAAGTGTGGGCGGCTGTTTGTTACTGTAGCGTGTCTCCTTCTGCAGGAAGAGCTGGGTCAGATAGAAGGCAGGACTGCCAAACAAGTGTCTCTGCAGACACATTGACCCAGGCCCCAGACACAATGTCATTGCAGCACCGAGGTATGTGGTTTCAAATGCATCTGAACTAGAACTGAGTGGAGGAGTTAAGAGGCTGTTTGGCTGGGAAGGGTGGGGTGCAGTGGGAAGGGGAACATTCTGGGAGTTGGGAAAAGGGGCATTGACTACCCCCATTGGCCTTGGGGGTGCATGTCTGGGACTCGCAAAGGGGACAGGTTAAAGAGCCTCCAGAAAAGAATGACAAAGTCATTTTACTCTGTGACTGGAATTTAAACTGTTTTCTGTCTATTCTGGCGCCCCCCAAGCTGGTGCCCAGACGCATGTTGGTATTGAACTTCCCAGAGGAAAAAGAAGCCCCGGGAAACCCTGGACCTCCCAAAGGGAGGCTGCAGTGAAGGAAGGGCTCAAACCACACAAGGGAAGAGGTGCCATTGTAAATGCAGGGAGTGACAGCTAGAAGGAGTACACAAGTCATAACCTAAGTTATGTAAATAAGGTGTATGTGATTTCTCTGAGATCTATTAGTAAGCAACGAACACAATCACACACACACTTCTCTTTGTGATCTACAGGGCCACAGAGAAAGAAATCAAAGCAAGGGCTTTCCAAAAAAAAGTAGGGTCTGCCTTTTCTTTTGTTATTTAAGAGAAATCATGATTATTCATTCTTCTTTTGGCTTTGGAACTGCAGGGCCTCCAGAAAAGACCAGCAAAACAAAATCAGCAATCCGAAGTAAACTTTGAGGAACTGTTTATAAACCAAGGTCAAAACCAGGCTCTGCCTCTGATCTGCAGTTGCTTTATGGGCAACCACGGGCGGGGGGTGGGGTTGGGGTGGGGGGAGGAAGGAAACACAGATCCACATCCCGGGGGTGGGGTGTCCTTGTTAATAAGGAATGGGCTTTCCCCCTTGGCTGAATGGCTGCCTGGATTCAGCATTTCTTCCACATGTACAAATATTGGTTGTGATTTCTATAGGGGCTTCTTGGAGCTCAATAGGCCCTGAAACTTTACATCACAAAATACCCATCTCTTGTAAAGAGAAGGTTTGGGCCAGTGTTACACCCCATGCCTGTCAGAGATGGCAAGTATGTGCGGGGTGGACAAAAAGTAGGTTCACAGTTCTGTGTATGGTAAATAATAATTAATTTTAATAATAATTAATAAATATTGCAAGAATAAACTGTTGTTTCTGTACTCACAACTGTGAACCTACTTTGCCCACTCCTGTATAGTCATTGATTATCTGTCATCCAGCCTGCTTATGGTTAATAGTATTAAAATAAGTTGGAATTTGGGTCTACCCCCAATTTGGCTATGTGACCTTAGACTAATCGCTTTACCTTTCTGGGCCTCAGATTCTTCACGAGATGCACAACCAGAAGAGGCTGGATTACATCAGTTCTCTGGTCTCTCAGATCACTTCTGTGGTTTTGTGATTCTTTCCCTCTGCTTCCTCTTTCAACAGCCATCTCTATGCTCCATTCCCCTCAGTCCTGAGAAGGAATTCACCCACCTGCGTAGGTCTTTCCTTTTCCTTCTAAAGAGCCTTCTTAGTTTTCATATTATCATTATAATAAAGTCATGCTAGTAACCATCTTCCTTTATTCTCCTTGAAACAACTCGTATGGAAAGGGGTTTTCATTTCCCCCTCTTGTGCCTTTTAGAGCTGCTGTAAGTATCCAATAAAACCAGCAAGCTTCCTGAAGAGCAGCTCCTAACCTTGCCAGCTTCCTCCTTCCCTCCTGTTCACAGTACTGATCATTCACACATGCACTTTATACATATTAATTTTTATAGGTGAAGGTACTATTCCCCATTATCCTTGCAGAGTATAGTTTGAACATTTGACCAAAGAATCAGGAAGTGTATCTCTGGGTAAAAAATGATGAGATAATAGGTAGAAGGAGAAGTCTTTGGAATGGAAAAAAATGCAATCATTGTAATGATGATGATGTAGTAATGATAATGAATATGTAAATATATCTCATTTGCTGAGCCTTTGCTATGTGCCAGCCCTCTGCTTTGAGCTTTTCATGAATTATCTCATTTAATCCTCACAACACTATTAATTTAATGGCATCAGACTCTTTTTGTGTAAAGACTTAGCCAAACTGCCCACAATCATCCCTTCTGTAATCAAGAGAGCCAGGATCTCAACGCGAGCTTGTCTAGCCCAAAGCCCCTGTGATTTCCCAGCCCTGTGAGGAGAAGCCCCCAGGTGGGGACTCCGCTCCGTCCTCTCCTGTTTCTGAACGGTACCTGTGGTTGCTATAGCACTGACTGGCTGGGATCGCCTTCCACTGCTTATTCCATAGAGCTCAATTTCGTAGGCGGTGGCCTCTCTGAGACCTGTTATGTCCCTGGTACGTTCGGGGGCAAGGAGGGTTATTTCCAGTGGCTCAGACTGCTTTTTGGTGTCTCTGATTTTGAGAACAAAACTGTCGAAGACCCCTTCATCAGCTGTCCAGGACAGACGGAACCCGTCTGGGGTGGCATCTGAAACCAGAAGGTTGTCGACTTCTGGCTCGGCTTCTAGAAGGGGAGAAAATGGCGGTAGGAGGAAAGAAAACATCATTTATCAGTATGTGTCATCGTCTCTCCAAGGGTCCAAGGGGGATGTCAGTATGTAGTGATGTCCTGAGAGATGGGAAGGAAAATCATTCAACATGAGCAAGTCTAGCAGGCCTAGGAGAAGGAAAAGATGGTCTTGACACATTTAATACAAACTGAGTGGATGCTTGCGTATGTGAGTTTTGTCTAACAGCAATCCTATAAATCCACATCTGGACTCAGCATTGGCCCCTTCCCTGTGTTATTAAACAAGTTCAAAGCTAGGAACTTGTTTACATTTGCTCTCTGTCTTCCAGTGGCCGAGTGCCCATCCTCCTCTGTGAGATCTTTTTCTTTTCTTTTTGAAAAGACAAATAAACCAGCTTTAACGATCTGTAGAGCTGCCTATGATGATACCGCTGATTATATTTCCCTTGATCATGAGCAAAATGGCTTTTAAAATGATGTCAATGTTATGATCTTTTGGCTTTTTTCTTGGAGCGGTTTTACTGAAGGCTCCTACTCTTGACTCGCTTGCTTTAACCATTAGATATGTGTTAAGCTGGTAGAACTAAGGCTTGGAACCTCTTGTGCTAGATACTTTGGATGCAAGGTATTATCTGGGATTGCCTGAACTAGACAAAACTCAATGTCAAGATAAATTTACAGCTGAGTTTCCCAAAGTGTACTCACAGCACACTGTTCCTATTTGATCTTCCTTAAAAGGTACCCACCAACCAAGAAGCTTGGGAAATACTGCCTTAATCAGCCCCTCTTGGAGAGACACATGCACATTTGGATGTTCTGTGAAGCCTTGTGGTCAAGGATCCTATTTTAAGTCAGTGTTTCCGAAACTTACTTAAACATGGTTTCACCAAGTGGGGCTTGAAAAATTCTACAGAAGTAGTAAGCTCTAGAAAGACTTTGGGAAACACAGATTTTTGAATGTTAATGTTGTTAATGCTCTACTTTTCTAGGAATGACTAGTCTTGAGAAAATTATGGATTTAGTCTGTGTTGAAGAATATCTATGATATTAGTGATTACCAAGATAACAAGTTGGTAATTGGTTTTCCAATGATGAGCCCACCTGGTAAGTTTGTCAAGATTATAGTTGAACCTTGGAGATGGTAAGTGTTGTAAGTTTCTGAAATATACTCATTGGTATATTTCCTCTGAGAAGGCTGGAATGTAGCTGGGAACCAGCCAGGATGAGTGCAGGGGAAGGTGATGTGGAGTAAACACAGAAGTGCTAGGGATAAGTCATGGTCTAAAGGATTTGGAACACCAAGTGGAAAAATTTGGAAACATCTCATTTCTGGAGTGGGAGAAGGGGAGTGCTCATTAGAGACATACGACGAGGGAGAATGTGGGGTGGGGGACATAAAAGAATAGGCCACATCTATGGATTAAGTAGAGCACATGGACAAGGATGTTAAAACTGTGGTGATCCGGTACATAGATTACATGGTAGTAAACCAGGAAGGGAAGAAAATGGCTCACTTGAATCAAAATACCTGTAACAATCTCAGCCCTCAAGGGCTTGGTTTGGTGCCCTTGGGTGAAGCCAGAGACCACAACCTCATAGCCAATGCCGGTTATGAGGCCTCTGAGCTCCAGCTTTCTTTGGGTTCCTGAAAGTGTGAATTCCTGGGGATCCAGCAGCTTCCCTGAATCCACCACCGTTACTAGGAAGCTGTCAAAGGCATTCTCCGATGCCATCCAGGAAACTGTGAACCCGTAGGGATTAATGTCGGAAATGGTTAGGTTTTCCAGAAGGGGCAGAGCCTCTGAAAGAAGGGAGGAGTGAAAGGAACTCAGGTTAGCAGCACTGACTCCGCCGGACAGCACAAGTCTCCGCAAACACTGCAGATACCCCGTCAACCAGTACATGTATTACATGCTTAGCAAATGCATGTCAGGAGTTTAGATGCCAGATGATGGTATCTTGTGTAATCTCATAAGAAGCCTATGAGGTAGATATTATTTGCATTATAGTGGTAAGAAAATTGAGCTTCAAAGAGATTGATTGGCTTGGCCAACTCACCTAGCTAAGTATGTGATAGAGCAAGGTCTTTCAGGAGTGTCTGACTCCAATGACCATGAATCGAGTTGATTAGGCCAATTAGTGACACATATTCACAACTTGAGAAAAAAGGAGGAAGTAAGATTTTTATGGTTATGGCCAGTAAAGAATACTAAGACTTACTAATTCCTTTGATGTTTGTTTTTCTGGATAAAAGTAGGAAATAAGGACATGTCTGCATCTTCAGTACGTTCTGTTAGCGTCATTTGTTCATTCATTCACCAAACACCTGCACCCCGGGCACTATTACTTTTTAGGTGCCAAGGGATCTTTCCACACACTGGGATTCCCAAGAGGAGTGAGCTTTTAACAGCTGAGTTTCTGTCAATACTTCCCTCCCCATAACATCTAAAGAAACAGAGAGGTCATTGACTTGTCCAAGATCACATATCTACTAGGTGGCTCAGCTAAGATCCAACCCAGGTCATCACACTCCAAGTTCAATGTTCTTTCCACCCCCTTAGCCAACATCTAATTAGTCAGCCCAAGTGCTGGCAAGTCCCAAGGCATAAGCAGGATTAGTGAAGGCCCAAAGCCTCCCCTCCAGCAAAACAATAACGGCGAGTGTATTTATTTTTTACCGGAGGGGCATGGGCCCGGGAATTCCAAGGCCAAGGCTGCTTTAGCTGCATCTAGTTTAGAGCCTTCTTTCTCACTGCAGCTAAATGGAAACTTTCAGAGAGATAAATGACCACTACACTAATGCCCACAGTCTAATCCACGGGATGTAAAGAAAAATGTTTTAAAAAGAAGTGCTTGGTGAGTGAATGAACAAGTAAATAAATGCCCTCATCCCCTAAGCAGAGACTGAAATTTTATTGTGGCTTGGACTTTTCTGAACTTATGTTGAAACACTTGGTGTTTATTTTGAGACATTTTTTTTTAACATGTAAAGATCTCCCCAGAATCATAACTCTATCAAAGGCAAAGATGAAATCACATGGGCTGTGCAAACAGGCTTCCTTGTCGGTAAGACAAGGGGCTCAAATTCCGTGGCTGAGTCTTGTTTAGACAAGCGGCGCCTCGCTTTGAGAGCTGCCTCTTTACACCTCCACGCTGTCAAAGCAGCGCATTCTGATAAAAAGGAGGGCGTGAGGGCTAATTAGTCCATCAAAGGCCTGCTATTTGTAGTCCCTGTATTAGGCCCCCCCCCATCTCTTATTAAAATATACTTCTTTTCAAATGCAGTCTTTTCTCTTCAAGGATTAGCTGAGACAATGCTGTAACTGGATCTAGGATTCCCAAAGCCAGCTTTCCCTACCTCCTTCTCTTCTCTCTGTTCTGTGGGAGGTCCTTCAAGAGGCTACAAGTCAGGGCCTGATGGGACCTGTGGCTGGCCATTCCTCCCCTCCCAGGCAGTGGGATTCTCATGTCATAGCTACCCCTGCCTCCCTGCCTGCCCCCCCATGCCCCACTAAGCAGGTACCATAGTCTGTGTTTGGAGACCATATGATGGATTGGATTTACATTAGATAGTGGGACAATATATAACCACTTTTTGATCTCACATTAAAACATGTCTGGGATTCTCTTTAAAATAATAGGGAAGTCCCGATTGCACGGGTCTTTGTTTCTATCTAGGTTTACCACTTATTTTAAGATCACCACTTTCCTCATAGTGTTGGGAGAAAGCAGAGAGGACCCGGCATCTGTGAAATGGGTGCCAGGCAGTTAAATCTCATCATGGCCACTTAGTTCCTGTGACAAGGCTGCCAGTGGGCCCTGTGGTATCCTCTCCCCATACATAAGGAAACTGGGGTTCAGGCAGTTAAGAACTAAATGAGGTTATATAACTCAGAAGATGCGGGAGAGCTTTAGGAACCACGCAGGCCTGGTCTCAAAATCCTCGCTCTTGTAGCCGATGTTGCCTCCAATTCAATACTTATTTGAACTTATTAACATCTCTTATTTACCACAATTTAGACCCTAGGAAGGTCCTGGTTTAATGTGAAAACTGGATGGCAAAGTTGGTTCTCCTCTTTTTTAGACTAGATATTTGGTAAATCGACACTATTTGCAGCCTTTGCCACTGATTTAGGATGATCTCAGGAGAGGAAATAGAAAAGTATTTCTTTATGTAACTCAAAGAGAAGTTAGAAGTCAAGTTTAATGAATGGGTAAGGTTTAATTAAGCTTGGAATGTATCTACTATCCTAGGTTGAGCCTTCATTAATCTGTTATGTAGTCAATTTTAAAGAAGTATTTTTTTTAGAAGAAAACGATAAATTATTATATTTCTGAGGCAGGTAGGTCATGGTCTGCCTGCCTTACATAGCATGATCTATGGACAAATTCCTGCCCTAGGCCACATTAACGTAGAAGTCACTCTTTAGCCAGAATCTCCAAACTGTGGATCAGACAGCCTATAAAACTGAGCATAAACATCCATGGATGTTTTATACTGTTGACTTCATTGTCTCAAGTTCCTACACATGGCTGCATAAGATCCCTCTTTGCTCTCCATTTAGACACTTATATATGGAGTAAAGACTATATTTTGGGTTCAACTTCTCTTTCGAATGTCTCTCACCTCCCTCCTCACCCCCCTTCCCATCTCAGAATTCTAAGCAGACAAGTGAGAACCTTTGAATGAGTACCTGTCACGACAAAGGCAGTGAGGGGTCTGGTAGGTTCCCCTGCCCAGGTGGTCCCTGTCACGCTAACGTCATAGCCAGTGTTCTCCACCAAGCCGGTGACGTGAGCATGCCGAGCGTCTCCTGAGACTGTGATTTGCTGGGGCTCATGCAGCCCATGGGAATCACTAACATTGATAACAATCTTTGCAAAGGGCCCAGCTGGAGCGGTCCATGACACGTGGAAGCTGTCGGAAGTAATATTGCTAAGAATTAGCATGCCCAACTCTGGCTCTGGCTCTGAAGAGGAAGAAGGAACATGGGCAGAGAGAAAGGGAGAGACATTATTAGAGGAAGCAGTAGACCTCTCAGAATATAGCTGCAGAACATGAAAGTATCCATCCCTCCAAATAGTTGCTGAAAGGTAGTACATTAGGCTCCATTGCTTCATCGGCAGGCACAGATTTGCATTCTTTTTAAGTGTAGACATGAGCATCTGCCAGTCATGTATGAAGAAAAGCAAAGAAGCCACAAGAGCAGTACACAGGATTAATGCAAAGGGTGTCAAGGACACAGGCTGTCACGGGGCCTTAGCTCTGAAAGCTGTTCCAAGAAGATAGCTTCTTGGTGAAGTATACGTGGCAAACACAGAAGACTACACCTCACCTTAGGGATTCACATTTTAAAGACTCTGAAATGCTGACTCGGTTCAAAAATAAACAAACAACAAAAACACCTTCATTTTGGTTAGCCCAGCATCTCATAAACATTGATTTATGGGTACCCTTTATGAGGGATATTCTTTGAACATCTCAAGGAGCTGGTGTGCCATTGAACGTGCCTTAGAAAATCTACTTTGAAGTTTCCTTACTCAGTCTTCTGTATATCTATTTGGATTGTACACATTAAAGGTTACTATCCATTCAAAAGAAATTCTTAACAGTACTTAGAAACCCAAAGGTATATGCCATAGGGAAACCTACATCTTACCCCAAATGCTTTAAATGTGGAAGTGACTTTCATTAAGAAATTCCTGGTGTATGCAAATATGAGAGAAACTTGACGTTTGGCGTTGCCTTTTTCTGATTAGGAAATTCCCCTCGTGGGTAATCTGGAAAGGTGGATGGTTCCACTGAGGTTAAGTTTCTCTTGTCCCTTAAAGTCTAGACAATCAGGAATAAAAGCAACTTATTTTTAAAGCAGGGGGCCTGTACCATTGCTTTCAACCGGGATGCATATGGTCTGGTCTCCTAAATGCATATTTATCAAATACTACTACCACTAGAGTAAGTTCAACCCAGCCTGTATTTTGAGAGAGGCAGCAGCCTTGGAAGGTAAGATATGAGGATGAAGATTTAGGGTTGGGAGGAAGCAGACCAATCCTCCCACGGACTTAGGCGTTGTTTGGCTGCAGCTACTATATTTGCAGGAAGGAGGGGACTCATTTGTATAAACTTTAGCTGGACAACTGCACAACATAACTTGATGCCCAAAGTCCCTCAGGACAAAAAAGATCTGGCTCAGAAATGGAATGTAGCCCTAGGTAAGGGCATGGGATTTCCTACTTAGCAGCCAGCTTGAGAAGCTAATGATGGCATAATTTGCAGCCACAACACTGGAAGATTCCTTCAGCCCCACAAAAGATAAAGTCCTCCAAGCGGGACTCTGTTTGTCCTGTATTTGGCTGTGGAAGCAACCTCTTGGATTAAGGATGCACGCTAGGACTCTACTCATGCGACCAGACAGAGACCGGCAGTGCCAACACAGTCACATGCTGAGTAGGGCCTGGCTCCTCGCTGCAGGTCTCCTTACTGCCAGCTATCTCCCAAAGGGTGCAACCAAGCTGAAAAGTGAGATGCAAGAAAAGACGCAGAGAGAGAATGGTAGGTAGTGTTCCATGCAAGCCAGGGACGTTTTTCTCCCACCACATCTAACCCTTCGGAACAATGCCTTGACATGCTGCCTGCTTCCAGGAAAGACAGACATTTCCCCAAATTGAATTGCTCTGAATATTCACCACATGCACCAAGATTCTGACAAGGTGATGGATGAAAGGGAGACTCTAACTCTTTGTGACAGATTTCAGTGGATGACAAAACATGCTTGATCGAGTAAATGTCAAAAAAGGACAGTCTGTAGGGAATGCAGGCACAGGGAAGGCTCAAGGACAAGGTGAGCCCACTGGGTCCTCTCACATGGTTCTTGGGTTGTGCTTTAGGGTCTTTTCTCTGCCTGTTAGTGGTGCTACTTTTAAAATCTTTGTGGAGAGAAAGAGAATATCGAGCATTCTGACCAAGGAACCAGAGGCAGCATGCACATACCTTTTTGAATGTTACACAGGCAAACTCTGATTAGAAAGACCACAGGCAGATGATAATGGCAGGAACTGGAAATGATTATTCAAGATCAGATGAAAAGATGGGTTAGATATTCAACCAAAGCCAGTCAGGTTAACTCTTTCCAAACAGAGCAACTCCAGATGTGAATGCATATTAAGGAAATTGCAGTTGACACTGAAGTTCCTTAACTGGGGGTAAGAGTATTTTTTTATATTTAAAGCTCTGATCTGGGTGGCTCTATCACATTTTGAGAAAGACCTAGAACTAGGAGGATGAAAAATGGGGAATGAATGATTTTTGGGGGGATGCTCCTCAAAGGAAGTTCAAGGAGAGTGAAGAATTGGTCACAGGAAGTGCCTGTGGTTCTTGGACCGCCAGGGTCTGCGCGCACTGCCCGCCCATCAGCCCATGAAGGTGGGCAGGATAATTGGAAGGAACTCTGAGGGCGGTGATGACAGAGATGCGGGACACAGAATGTGCCATGGTCCTCGGAGGTGGTCAGAATGCCTAACTTCTATAAGAAAGCCCTCAAAGGCAGACTCCCAGCTTTCCACGAGAGGGACACACTGCCCTAGGTCACATGTGAGAGAGTGAGCTGGCTAAGGGGAGGTTTGGCTACAAATCGAGGAGGAAAAATAATAGGAAAGTGTGTCAATCAGAAACGCTCTCACAGGGTCCAAATCAAAACACATACGACTAAACTGTGAGGTTTTACACTTTGCCCTCTTGAATTCCCCAGAATGAGATTGGGAACCATAAGAAGAAATTATCCTAAGCTTATTCCACAAATAACGTTTTTTTCCAGTTTGTGATGTCTTACGTTATCTGTCAAAAGAAGGCATTGTCCCCCAATGTGCTGAGGATGCTATTTTGAATGGAAAAGGCTCTCCTTTCCAAGTTCATTTAGATTATTCTCTTTTGCGGCACACCACGGGACACCTGCTGTCGAGTGTGTCATGGGCACACTACGGATTTAAAGTGAGAGCCAGTTCTCTTCTGCTAAGCAAGCTCCTGGTTGAAACATGACTATCTTCTGTGTTTGCCATCTACCATTTGCTGCTCTGGGGGCCAGACAGCATGTTCTGGTCTTTTCTCTTAGAGGTGGCATTGGAATTGGGGTGTTCTGAATGGCATGGTTTCCTCTGCACGCGTCTGATGAGGAACCTGCTCTTTCTCATTGTTTTCCCAATTAAAAAAATAGCACCAACACAATTTCATGAAATCATCAGGATGTTTGGGTATTAAGAGGTCAAAGGCACTAGGAAGAGAAAGACACTAGGATAACAAAAATGATTTTTAAGGCCTCTTTGATGGATGTGGATGTCATGCCAACTCAGGGACAATGCTCATTATGGGTATTTTTTGCTCTGTTTTGTTGCTGAAGGTGATAATGCTTTTCTCCAGATTCTATATGGCAATCTGGACCAAAATACATTCTACTCTGTAAATGTGCTTGCTGGTCAGTGATAACGCAGGCAAGGCGAATGCACCACTTGGGCCGCTGTTGGAAGAGAGTTTTGTTAAATAACCTTGAGCCTGGCATGATGGAGGAGTCACTGCACTGTGGCTCACGGGTCAATGGGCCAGGAGTGGCTGCACCCTGCAAGGAAGACCCTGGAGAGAGAGGGTGTTAGACATGGGAGCGTGCACGTGTACCTGTGGTGACTGTGACATTGATGGTTTGGGTCCGGATGCCGGGAGCAAGTCCAGAGAGGTAGACAATAAAATCATTACTAGGGCGGAGCCCTGAGATGTAGGCAGTTCGTGCAGCACCAGAAATTTTGTATGGCACCATCTCCAGTAACCTATTGGAATCAATAATTTCAATGGTAAAGGTCTCGAAGGCGCCATCGGTAGCTGTCCAGGACAGATTGAAGCTCTCAGGGGTTATGCTGGAAACATTTAAGTTTCCAATTTCAGGTTCTCCGGCTGAAAAAAAAAAAGGGGGTGGGGTTGGAGAGAAGAAACAAATAAATTTGAGTTAACCATTTGGCTGTGTTTTAAGGTTGAGATTGTTAATAGAACCGCAGTTGGGTAGAAAGATCTGATACCTGAGGGTTATGGTGAAATGCAGCAGTGTTACCAATCAGCGCCCATGAGGGAGGAAAGGCGGCAGGGGCGGGGGGGATTGTTAAAAGAAAAATACAAAAAGGAAGGTACGGCAGTTAGAGTTCCCCGCCATGGAGCTGCCCCACATGGCCAGGCTGCCGGATCTGGAGCGTGAGAAAACATGCTCAATGACTGGGGCTGGACCTGCTGTGCCTAAGTCCAGACGTTCCCAGGAGCCCCACCTCGGGGATGCTGGCCATCGGTCAAAAGATAGGAGTGCTGGCAGCTTCCCTGCTCTGGATTTGCACTCAGGAGACCAAGTTACTGCAGGCGCCCTTTTCTTTGAGGGAGCTCCCATCTATTCAAATGAAGACTAAATAATTCTGACGCCATTACCCTCCCAAGATGGTACCTGGAGGCTTCTGATTTTGTGACTAGAAGGAAATTGGCAATGTGTCAGTGCCATTCTTAGGACTTTCTTTATCCTTCTGACAAGGGCCAGCCATTCTCACAGTCTGTTAAAATAGCTTGTCCTCTCTTAACTGCTTTCTATGTGGGCCAAGAAGGCTAGTATAGCATTGCCAACGAGGAGACAAGAGCCAAGGCAAGAAATAACATTTTGTCTTGGAGGTGGTCCTGCCCAAGCTTTTCTGAGCAACAGGAATAACCCATGCGGAGGGCAGGCAGGAGCGGGGATTGAAAAGCTAATACTGTCTCCCTGGCAAGGAAGGAGAGGGCCTTCCCGTCCCAGTGGATTTGGTGAAACACAGAGCAGATGGAATTATGACCCTCCCCCCGCCCCCCCCCCCCCATACTGACTCATCAGAAGCAAGAATGTTGTTGTCACTGAAAAGAAAAACAACCATAAAAATATGAAGAACATCCAAACCACAAGATCCGCAGGAAAGATCAGAAGTGGAGGGCGATTGCTCTGCCTTCTGAGGAGGATGGTCTATGGATGTGAGATGAAATGAGCTGCAGGTCCATCCAGAGCAGCCGAGGTGGCACTATTGAGATGTCTCAGGGCCCGTTAATGCAGCGGTTGCCTGTGTTGTATGTGTATCTTAGCGAGAGTTACTAAAATGACTGAGGCTAGAATGTGGAGCTATATTTTTGATAGAACCAACTAGGACAAAAAGATTTGCATGAAAGTTTCGTTGCAATAATTATCTAAAAATGGGGCATATGCAAAACCAAACAACACAGCCTCTACTGAGCTTCCAGGCAATGGCAGCCCTTAGGAAGGTGAACAATGGCAAACATGCTGGAAGGCTGCTCACAAGCAGGCTCGTGGGAAACACTGGACGCCTTGTCACTCAGAGGAGTGATGAGCCGACTGTGAGGCACCGTCCTGGGTCTAGGCTGGGAGTGTGCCATCCAAAGGCCAACACTCCAGGGCGCAACTCTTGATTAAAAGAACAAAAAGGGCACCAGGTCACTGACACTCATGGCCTGGACATTCTTTGCTTCAGATGCTGCTGGGTGTACTTCTGTTAATGAATGGCTTTTTCTTTGGTACTGTCTCCAGTCCTAATCGTGTGATTTTCTTTCTCCCTTTTTGGTCTAGCTATTGGCTAATTTTGTGTTCTAACAATGACTCAGTATCTGAGAGAATTCCCCAGAGGAGGGTAATTCAGTTCTCTTATTATACCTAGTGCATTTTAAAGAAACATTTAAGTTAAAACATTTTTTGAAATGCAAGAATGACGGTGTCCATACCCTTGCGGGTTCGGGATAGGAAAGGATAATTTCCACCTAACAAAAAGGCTCTCTAAAATAAGTAATCTGTGCTCCACCATAACTCACACATGGGAGGGGTTGGCTTTTAGTTATATTCAAGCACTGGAGAGAATGCAATAGAGATGAGAGATGTGTTGTAGAATTAGGTGAAGTCTGGGGGAGGCTGGAAGCTGAAGGTAAGAAAAGGCAACATCTGTATTGCTCATTCTCGGGATGCAAAGGCATCTGGACCAAGGCACAGCCCCAGGGAGGTCGCTGACCATGCACAGCCGGCAGCTAAGGGGCCAGGGAAGGGATTCAGACATGGAGAGAAGCTGACTCCCTGATCGCTCAGAGAGAAAGTAGGGAACCTGGGGAGAGAGCGTTGACATGGAGAGGAGGTACCTGTGGAGGCCTCAGCGGAGAGCACTGGTGTCCTATAGCCCCGGATCACCCCATAGATGGTAACTCTATAAGGGGTGGCGGCCTTGAGGCCCGGGATGTCCACAGCCCGCAGGCTGCCAGGCACTGTGAGGTTCTGAGCTGCCTCCACCTTGTTGGCCTCCTGCACCTGAATGACAAAGTGCTCATAGGCCTGGTCAGCTGCGGTCCAGTTGAGTTTGAGGCCATCCCAGCCCACCTCGGTCACGGCTAAGTCTCCCAGCTTGGGGAGCTCCTCTGAAGAAGGATAGATAGGTATGTGTCAGTTCTGTAAACCAAAAATGAGGAAACCAAATGTCCCACAGCCCAGGGAAGAGAGAAGGGGATGAGAGAATAGTGTGTGTGTGTGTGTGGGGTCATCCTTGGTCTCTGGGTATTTCCCATTTGGACTGTGGTAACCTGGCCACAGCAGTTATAAATGGGCCGAAAGGGAACATCTGCATTGTTCATCCCTGCGTTAGCAATGCCATCTGGACGACTGCACAACCCAACGGGAGGTCTCTGAGCAAGTAGAGCCAGAACGCAGGAAAAGGTGGGATTGTGGGTCAGGATACAGGAAGAAAGAATGGTTACAGGTGTAGTCTTTGGAGGCTGCTGGGTCTTGGTGAGAATTCCATTACTGATGTTTACTAGCTGTGTAATCTTGGCATGTCACCCAACTCATCTCTGAGCCTCTCTCCTCACCTTTAAAAGGAGCTGACAGCACCATTTCCTTGGACTGTGTGATGATTAAGTGACACTGTTTATAAACCTCTGAGTGTCCTACCTGACATGGAGTGAGTGCCTGGTAATTGGCAGCCTAACAGATACATCGTTGTCTTGATGTTGTAACTGCACAGGAACTCCATTTCTTTAAAATGACCTTTTTCCTAATCCCAGCCAGCTTCGCCCTGTCTGACAGCACCGTGACTCCCTTGCCTCCTTTTGACCAGACCCTTCCACCTTCACACACTGCCATCCACTCCTTTCTCCTGGAGCCCTCAGGACTAGTTCTGGTCAGCATCAAACTCCCTTAAAGAACAAAGCCTCAGGTTTGTTGATCAAGAGAGGCTTTGTCAAACTAAAGATAACATCTTGACCTCAGTTATGTTTCAGCCCCAGACCCGTGAAGGTGGAACAAACCCTACTGACCACATCCTTTCAAAATCAGACAGAGCGACGCCATGGCTGACGTCAGGACCAGATGCAATGATCAACTACATCCTGCCCTGGCCCTGACCAGGCAAGTAGAGCCCATGCCCTTAACTTCCTTAGTCGCCATGATTAATGCTTTCCCCCCTATATAACCATCTTCCAGAAGCCACTGGGGAGCCAGGTTTTAGAGCATTAGCTCACCTGTGTCACCAGGCTTGGTGCCATTTCCTTAAATAAACCTTTCCTTTCCTTGCTGCAAACTCCCATTTGCATCTTATTGGGCTTTGATTTGCACAGGCAAACCAACCTTCAATTTCTCCCCTTGGGAATTCTTATTGCTATGGGAGATAATTCCCACTTTATTTCATTTCTGACCTTGGAGAGATCATCTCATTGCTGGCCATAGGCTATCTGACTGGGTTTATAAAGCCTCAGGTTTAAACAAGGCTGATGTCTTATCTCTGGTCTTTTCCCAGCTTTGGGGGATCAAAGGTTCTGTATGGGATTCTTGGTCCGGCTCTTTCCTTCTCACCGGTCTTCTGCTAGAACTTTGTCTGAATGAAGAATGCCTGCACCATGAAGCAAGGCCCTTTGTGTGAAGGGAGGACCCACTTTTAATGAGAAGTGGTTGTTGCTTGGTAAATGGTGCAGAGCAGGGCCTGCTATTTACTTCTCTACAATGTAGGAAGGACATTTGATGTAGTTACTGTGGCTGATTTTAGAAAGTTTAGATTCAAATATGGAAAAAATGAAACCCTGCTTCTCAGGGTTAAATGGAATCTCTCAGCCTCTCTTTTGAAGGCTGAAGTGGCCATGGATTCAAAGTTAGAAGTGAAAATAGCTGCAGGAATTTTACCACGAGAGTCTGAGCAAACCCAGCCATTTAGAGGGGCTGTTTCCAAACTCTGTTCCACATAGACTTGGTGTTTTTTGGAAGAACTGGGTTGTGGCCGTGGGACTAGGCAGCCCCCTGCTCCTTCCCAGCTCACCAAGATCAGCTGTTTGTTTAGCTGTTATAAATGGGGTTCCTTGTAAGATTTCATGTGCCAAGGAATTCTGCTAAAAATGAAAGTTTGCCAACTACAGATGCAGATGGTAGCATCTTGCACCCAGATTACGTATGTCTCAAAGGCCCTCTTTGCTCTTTGGTTTGAAGCTACTCCAGGGAACCCAGGACAATGACAGCTTGGCCATCTCAGGTGGATTGTAACATTACCTTTCTGACTTTTGGAATTGTGTGCAGTTTCTAGCAAGGACCAACTTTATTTGTTCTATATGAGCAAGAAAAACAATTCTTTGAATTAGCTTATTTAGACAGTGTTATCAAAACAGAACCTGTAGAAAATATCATGGGCTTAAGGCTCGATATAAACATCCTACTATCAAATAATATCTGCCCCATTTCCCACAGCTCCTTTGAAGGCTGTTTCAAGAAACTTCATGAAGAGTATGGAGTTTTTTATAACAGATGGAGCAGCATAGTTTCAGGGAACAAATTGAGATGAATTGTTTTTCCTCCCCAAATCAAAGAAAAACATTGAAGTTGAATGTGGCTGTCCTTTCTTGGATATGTTCCTGCCTTGAGTGTCTGCTAAGGAGAGGGAGACTTGCCCACTGGTGTGGCTCAATGGTTGAACATCAACCTATAAACCAGGAGGTCACGGTTTGATTCCCAGTCAGGGCACATGCCCTGATTGTGGGCTTGATCCTCAGTAGGGGGCATGCAGGAGGCAGCCAATCAATGATTCTTTCTCATCGATGTTTCTCTCTTCTCTCTCCCTCTCCCTTCCTCTCTTAAGTCAGTAAAAATATATTTTTAAAAAAGAAGAGAGAGACTTGATAATTTTAGATCATTTCAAAGGTCACTCTGTAGAGATCTGACTCCAAGGTGGATGGCCGTGAGTGACTCTGAGGCCACCAACAATACGATTTCTCTAGAAAGTTCTGAATTTTATTCTTGTGCGACACCCCCACAGTCTGTGCTGTTTTTATCATGAGATGTTGCTACCTGATAAATGTAGCTATTTGCTGTTCAATGTTTATTACAGGATGGGCGCTTTCATGATCTCATTTACTGCTCAGAACAGTGTTCTGAGGTAGGGGTGTTGTCTGGGATTTGAAGGTGAGAAACGAAGGCTCAGAGATGGGAAATGACACCCCCAAGAATACTCAGCCAGTTAAGGTGGAATTCCAAACCAGACCTCCCTGAGTTACAGCTTGCGTTCACACTGCCTCTCAACAGCCCTGGCTCTTGCCACAAGGGTTTTCTCTGTTCCCAAGACAGGCTGGCTCAATAGCATCCCTGATCTGAAAGGAGGGTCCAATACCTGTGACGACCTCTGCGGCAAGGGGTCGAGTGCTGCGGCCCCTGACCTCACCATGCAGGGTGACTGTGTAAGGGGTACCAGCCGTGAGGCCAGGGATTTCCACGGAGCGCAGGCTGCCAGGAACCGTGAGGCTGTGCACTTCTTTGGCTTGGCCAGCCTCCTGTACCTCAATGACAAACTGCTCATAGATCCCATCTGGGGTGGTCCAGTGTAGCCTGAGTGCGTCCCAGCTAACCTCGGTCACTGTGAGGTTTCCCAGATCTGGAACCTCTTCTGCATAAGGACACAGAGTTCCTGAGTTACTAAAAGGGCATTTGCACACTTAATTCAGGTAAGGTGGCATTTGGGCGAGGGATGAGCTGTCCGGGGAGTGTTGATTCCAGTAATTTATTTACTGCGGCTGTTGAGCTCACTCCAATAGTTGGCACTAAAGCCAGGGTTTTCCTATTCAGCCTTTGGAGATGAAAGATAGTTCTAGGAATTGTTCACAACTTCTATTTTGACATACAAATGGGGCTTTGGGGAGTCCTTTGGTGTGTGCTTAAGATGAGCTCAGACCAATATTTTTTCCATTTGCAAATTGTGCTTTCCAACTTCTGAAATACTGTCACTGAAACTTGCTTTGAAAGAGAAGTCACCTCTCACTTTTGTAAAGGAAGAGCAGGTGGAGTTCTCCGTGGACCTGGCTACCCGGCTAGGACTGGGACTTGGCCGTATAAGGGATATGCCATTTGGATGGAACAGGCTGATTCATGGGTTTTCCCCAAGTGTAGGGGCTGAGCCGGGTTCGCAGCAGGGAGCAGCTGTGTCCCTCCTGAGCAGAGACAGTGGGAGGAAGCAAATGAGTAAATGAGTTTAGAATACCTGTCCAGACTTCAACAGAGAGAGGGGCTGTGCTGGAGTCCCCAGTGACCCCGCGGATGGTGACACTATAGTGAGTGGCTGCTTTGAGCCCGGGCAGGTCCACAGACCTCAGCCCTCCCGGGACTGTGAGGTTCTGGGCTGCCTCTCCTGTGCCAGCCTCCTGCACCTGGATAAAAAACTGCGCATAGGCTCCTTCCGGAGCAGTCCAGTTGAGCTTGAGGGCGTCCCAGCCCACCTCGGACACGGTGACCTCTCCCAAACTGGGAATTTCCCCTGGAGAAGGACAAAGAACCAGTTTCATACTCAAATCACATGAGATCCAGGGACGCTTTGACACAAGAATAGGCATTATCTTGCTTTAAAAAAATGTGACTTTCTTTAGATAAATGTACATCATGCAGCTTCCTAAATTTGTGAAATAGCGTGTAGGAAAATATTGGTTATCTTACTTCATTAACAAATTGCTCTAATCTCCAGTAGACAAGGAGATTAGTTTTTTACTTTGAAGTAAAATGCCTTAACTTTCATTACCAAGAGGGAGCCTGTTTGTGAAGCTCAAGGTCCCTGCCACGGGGGCTGCATGTGTGATCCCCAGACCGGGCCCTGCAGGACTCCACAGGGTGTGGCCCACATGGGTGCAGTGTGAAAGCTGTCCCTGGACACTGCAGCCTGGCGGCTCCTCATTCTTAGACACCAAGGTGCTATACCTTGGGGCAGAACTAGTTCATTCAAAAGCAAGCCCGTCTGATTATCCTTGGCAGTTTCCTGTTGGGAAAACAGAAGCTACAGACAGAAAGGTAAGAGGTACCTGTGGAGGCCTCAGCGGAGAGCACTGGTGTCCTATAGCCCCGGATCACCCCATAGATGGTAACTCTATAAGGGGTGGTGGCCTTGAGGCCCGGGATGTCCACAGCCCGCAGGCTGCCAGGCACTGTGAGGTTCTGAGCTGCCTCCACCTTGTTGGCCTCCTGCACCTGAATGACAAAGTGCTCATAGGCCTGGTCAGCTGCGGTCCAGTTGAGTTTGAGGCCATCCCAGCCCACCTCGGTCACGGTGAGGTTTTCCAGTTCAGGGGTGTGGTCTGAATAAGGACAGAGAGGGGGTCAGTTAAGCCATTCCTGCAAATGCTTTCCTTCTGGGGACCCAGAAATGGCAAGCCGATGCTGAAGGCCATGAGGGCCTGCGTGCTGCACGTCACGACCGCATCCCCGAATGGTGCTGTTGCATAAAAACACCATCAGAAAAACCAATGTAAGACTTATTTTGCCTTGTTGCATATTTGGGCTTGTGTTTTTGAAATGGCATTTTCCTATTGACTTGTTGTTTAGAAAACTCTACCCGTCTAGGTTAGTACCTCTCTGGGCTTCAGTTTCCATTTTGGAAAGTGTCTCAGGAGGATGAGATCTGAAGGAACAGCCTTCGGCTATTCCTCGGGTTCTTGGTCTGAGCTGTCCAGCCGTCTGTATTTTGAGAAAATTGGCTCCTCTTAGATTTCCTTCCTTTTCCTGCTTCCTTCATCTCCTCTATATTATTGTCACTTTGTGTTGGAATTTTTTCAAGTTTCTGGGGCTCTAATCAGTTTACTTAAACCACTTCAGGAAGATGAGAGGTAAATTAACAGGGTACGAGTGAGGCTGAATTGAGCCAGGCGGCAAGTCTTTGCAAAACTGCCCCTTACTGGATAGAAAGACAGACTGAGGCCCTATGGAATGTGCCATCATTATTCATCCAAACACACAAGGTACAGTAAAATCGCTCTTGTCTAAATATACCTTCAAGGTAATTACATGCCCATGGCTGAGCTCACATGGACCTTGCATCGCCTGGGAAGAAAGGACTTTCTCTGGAAATGGATCCTGTAAACAACAAAGTAAGAACTGCTTTAAGTTTATTTAAAAGAATGTTTTTCCCCTCTATTTATGTCTCATACTGGTTGCTAATTTCAAATGAGCTATGCATGTCCATGAAAGCAGGCTTCTAGCTTGAAAATCTTAGTTGCAATTGGATGGAAGATAGCCTTTCAGAGGGGAAAATGCATCTTTTCAAGAATATTTTTAATTCAGACTTTTCCACCTTATGGAGAATGTTCTTTCTAATTCTCATTGGCAAAGCTTACACTCCTGCAAATCTTGCTGATCTAGGACAGGGGTCTGTAAACTGCCATCTGAGGTCTGCTGCCTATTTTGGTAATGAGCAAGCTCACAGTACTTTTTATATTTTTAAATGGTTGGGAAAACAAGCCAAACAAGAAGAATACTTCATGATGTAAGAAAATAGATGAAATTAAGATTGTATCGGGACATAGCCATGCTCGTCATTTCTGCATGGCTGCTTGTGAGCTCCAAAGACACAGCTGAGCAGTTGTGACAGAAACTGTATGGCCTGAAATTATCTGGCCCATTTCAAAAAATATTAAGGACACCTGATCTTGAACTACATTCTATGGACTCAATCCAAATTCGGGTCCTGAAGTGCATACCCAAAGCTTCATAGCAGTTCTAACCACACCCAGATGGCCTTGATGAGAAAGAGAGGACCCTGAACTCAAAGTGATGTATCCAGTTTGGGCAAAAGAAAAGGAGAGTCCGCCATCCTTAAATCCCTTGGGCCTTGTGAGGCCAGGAGCAGCAGTCTAGTTTTAACAATGGTCTCCTTGACCTTGGGAGCATATCCCTGTCAAGTGCTCCAGCAGTCCTCTTGCTTAAAAAGACATGGTACAAATCCAGGCTAAGCAGAACGGCAAGGTTAAGGAAACTGATCCTCTGGCTCATAAACTCTCCTTAGCCCATTTTCTTTTGTTTCTACTCCTGCTATCAAAACTGCTGCTCAGCAACTTAGCTGACACTGACAATTCCCCCCTTAATGTGAATTAAATCACTGTCTTTCCTCGCTAGCTTCTAAAGCTCTCTCTCTCATATTCTGACATGAAACATCTTTCTTTCCATGAAAGAAATACCAGATACCAGGTTGTAAGAAATCTGAGAGTCACCTCACTGGGCAGGGAGGAGGTAATTATTGATTATCTATTAAACTATGGCAATAAAGATTAGTGGAGAGATGAGAGGAGATCTACAATGGAAAATCTCTTCCTGATGAGAACCATCTTTTCTCCTTGAATCAGGTTTTCATATGCCACTGACAGTCTTGCACAATCTGCTTCAGCTGCTCATACAGCTGAGAGATTAACTTCCATCTAATGTTATGTTGCTCAGTAAATAGTAATCATGGTAATGGTACTGCCACCTCAATTTTTGTCTATTCTTCCATTTTTTTGTTTTCTGGGGGGTTGGTCAATCAAGAAAGACCATCGGTTTATACTTAGTGAGCAATGCTGTGACTGTTTCTGGGTGCTCTTGGCACCCCACCTGACCCTTCACTAAACAAATGCTAGTCAGATAAGTCACAGTATAACTTAATGAGTAAAATCAGTAGATAAATGACAAGAAGAGGGATAAGAATGATAAAGAGAGAGAATAATATTAATAAAAATTCTGCAGACAAAAGTCGAGGTAGGGACCAAGTGGCATCCCATAATAAATGCAGACTCTACATTTCACTGGTAAATGACACACTGTGGGCTTACTGCTTCAGAAGCCCAGGGTTTCTGCAGTGTAGTTCCACACTCAATTTCCTGGCATTTCTTTATGAAAAGGCTGTTGTCTTTTTCTTACAGCTGTGCACTGGCATCTACCCTCTGAAAAATGTCAGTGGGCCTGGGAAATCAGGATTTCCAAATCCCTTTCTGTGCTGATGGTGGGTTGACCAGCTGGCCTGGAGGAATTTCTGGCTCTGCCAACTTTAAATCTTTAGATTCCCAACGTCGTGTAGATGGTACTGCAGGGCAGCTTGCTGCCTTAAAATATGCCTCTTTGGAAAGTTTGTTATTCTAAAATAGTTATTTTTAAGGAACTAAAGACTCAAGAAGAACCTTTGACCTTCTCTCTAGCTGCTTAAGAAAATTAGATAGAGGACTTTCTCCAGGAAGGGAGCTATCATCATAAATGACCACAATTTAATATGAACTAGGTGTGACAGACAAGGAGCAACATAGCAAGGCCCCTTTGGTCAAAGTCCTTTGTGTGTCCCATTGTTCAAGGTAGCCCAGCAAACATTCATTTACCAAATATTTGCTTCTGCATCTCCATGTGAACTTTCTCCCCTTTCATGGCCCAAATCACTACCCCTCCTTTCTTTTTAGCTTAAGATGGCGTATAAGCCTCTACTGCCAAATTGTTCTTGAGCCAAATATCCATTTGGAACATACATAAATTTGGTGATTGTCACCTGTTAATCTGTCTTCTGTCATTTTAGTTATTCCACCAGCCAGAAGAACTAAGAGGGAAATCTCTCCCTCCCCAACACTGGCATGGAAAGATGCTTCAGTGGCTTTGTGTTTCTTTGTATTCTCCAGGTTTTATGTCCCTATTGCTCGCAGCAAATTCCTGGCCTCCACTCCAAGCAGGGTTCCCCTGAGGTTATCAGGGTCAAATGCAGAGAGGTGGGCTGGGAAGGATATGCCTGATACACACTCAATTTTTTCAATGCTAACAGGCATAGTACCCTCCTTTCCTCCCTTCCTCCCACCTACCCCCTCCCTCCCTGCGTCTCTTTTCTCTCCAGATTAAGCTTAACTGAGACCTTCCAGGGGAATGACTTCCCTTTCCTTCTCCTTAATCCTTAAGAAGGAGAATTTGGGCTGCTAGTACTGAGGTGGGAGAGGCCAGAGGATACAATGGAAATGCTGCCTCTGGAACAACTGAGGTCCACAGTGCTCATTAAAGCACATGTCTTGTGCTTGGCTGTGTCCAAGGCCCTAGGGATGCAGCACTGGGTAGAGGCAGAGTGCTTCCATTTTGGTTGGCAGTAGGAGGTAGGCCATGGATAATTAAACCAACTGCTGAATGATATCAGGCCAGATAAGTGTCATGAACTTTGGAGCAGCATGGAGGGGTAAACTAGGATGGGGGCACCATTTTATATCAGTGGCCAGAAAAGGCTTTTGAATAACACACAAGTTGAATGCAACCAGGAAAAGGCCATGGGAAAAACTAAGAGAAAAGTGGTTCCCTGGCAGCAGGAATAGCATGTGTCCATGGTGAAATGAGTATGAGGACAAGGGTGGAATGAGGTCAGAGTGATGGGATGGGTCAGATTCTGCAGGGCCTTGTAGCCTGTGGTAGGGTCTTTGGATTTTATTTTAGGTGTGATGGGCAGCTGGGTTGTGCATACTTTTAATTGGGTGCCACATCAAGGAAAAGGCTTGCACTTTGGCTCAATTCCATGGCTAGAGCCCTGGATTTCCTTGGGAAAAATGCTTTTGGGCAGCCAATTCCACATCTGCTCTGTGAAACCCACAGAGGATGAGTGGCTCTTTCTTTGAGGACTTCTGCTTTTGAGAATCTAGTGATGCAGAACTGGAAGTCCCTTTCTTCTGAGGTTTGAACCTACAACCCTTTGACATTTCAAGACTTGTAGCTACATGGTACGTCTACCCAAGAGCTCCCACTTCATTTTTCTTTTCCTGTGCTTACCAAGGCCAAGTGCCTGGACTTCTGTTTCTTTACATATTCCACAACATAGTCCTGTTTGTCTCTAGGTGTCTGTCCAACAGCTTCCTCCCATTTTATTTATTTTATTTTTAGCTTCCTCCTATTTTAAATCTTTCCTGATGCTCAAAGTCATTCTGTGCTCCTGCTGCCTGCTCTGCACCCCTAATTCCAGCAAGTGGAGTATCGTGCTTTCTTTTTTTAAAAAAAATATATATTTTATTGATTTTTTACAGAGAGGAAGGGAGAGGGATAGAGAGTTAGAAGCATCGATGAGAGAGAAACATCAATCAGCTGCCTACTGCACACCCCCTACTGGGGATGTGCCTGCAACCAAGGTACATGCTCTTGACCGGAATCGAACCTGGGACCCTTGAGTCTGCAGGCCAACGCTCTATCCACTGAGCCAAACCGGTTAGAGCTCGTGCTTTCTTGTTACTAGGTAGTGAATTCCTCAGAGCACAGACCTGTCTTAATTGATCTAGCATCCCCAGAACTTAGCACACAGCACACTTGTACTATATTATTGTCTGTAGTAAATGTAAGAGACTTGGGAGGACAGAATTCAGGAGAAGGAATTTTAATAAAATAGAACAGTTCTATGGAGAAAGCTATAGAGAGATATATTATGGAGACAGTGGGCAAAGAACCAATAAAAGGGACTTTGCACATTTTTCTTATAAGACAATGTCCTTAAATATACAAATGATTTCTTTGAAACAGTGTTAAGGAGGCATGCCTGGGAAATGAAATCATGAGCCTTTGGGATGCCAAAATGGGGCTCTCAGTCAGACACAAAGTAACCCCAGCCTGTGGTTCACTTGAAAGCTTGCCTCTCTCTGAGCTGTGAGGCCTGTGCTTCCCTCCTGGAGAGTGGGATAATGTGGCTGTAGCCAGAGCTAATATGATTGAATGGAGCTATAAAACTCACTTTGGTACAGCATTTGTCAAAGTCGGGGAAAAACAGAGAGAGAGACAGAGAGAAAGAAGGAGAAGAAGAAGAGGAGGAGGAGGAGGAGTAGTGAGGGAGTGGGAGAAAAAGGAAGAGGAGGAGTTTCCTCTTTTTTTGTTTTTCTGATTCTTTGTTATCCCTTGATAACAAACTGCCACATTCTAATCTCTACCATGGATGTATTCCTTCCTGATTCTGTCCTGCCCGCCTTCATCTGTGATTAGGCTTCCCCTCCAGAGCACCCCGATGGTCAGCTCATAGCTGGTGGGAAGCAGATGCTCAGTCAGTGGAACTGACTGCCGGGGCTCACTTCAGACTCTGAACAGGCTGCTGTGGTATACCAGATGCCCCTTCTCTCTCCTCCTCACAAACAACCACACTTTCATTTGGCAGCGACATGCTCAGCCAGAGACTACTTAGTCTTTCCTAGACTTCACTTACAGCCAGGAACAACCGATGAATGTGAGTAGAAGGCATTAGGGAGGTTTCCAGAAAGACTCATCTAGTAGGTTCTCTTTTTTGATTCTTTTTTCCCCTCCGTTATGTTGCCTAGAACACAGGTGTGAGGGCTGTACTGCAGCAGCCGTGTTGTGACATGGAGGAGACTTTGAGAATGGAAGCCAAGAAGAGTGGATCAGAAAGAGAGAAGGAGCCTGAGTCACTGATAATTTGGATCTGCTATGCTATCCCTGAATCACCTAACCTCTGATTCACTCTATGAGAGAGGAAAGCAGGTTCCAAGTGACTGTTATTTGAGATTTATGTTATATGCTGGTGAAAGTATTCAGACGTGACAAAGACTCAAAGGCATTTCCATATTTGCCCATCATTACAACCTCTTTTCTGTTTATGGAGATTCAGCTGGAGTAACATCTCTGTCATGACACTCTGGCTGCTCCTGATTCTCCCAATCATTCCCTGTCCTTGGTTGAGTTCCATCTAACACTCTGAATATCTAGTCTTCCCCACGGTCTGTGAGCAGGAGCACCTGAGCCAGAGTGACAGTGACAAGTACATGACCCGCTTGCCCCTCAAATACTAGCACACTACAGTGTATTCAGTAGGTTCTCAATACTTACTAGTTACATTGAAACTAAAGACTATTACTTGTCAAACCCTGAAGAATTAACATTTTCCATTATAATCTTTATTAGGGGGCCAAAATATGTGTATATTTTCCATATAGGAAGAACTGATTTGTTATTTTTGTGTTTTTTTTTTTTCGTTTTAGCCACCAAGGAAATGTGGCAGCAGGTACAAAGAACAGAATCACAGGGCTGGCAGGGACACTGAGGTCAGGATCAGCAGCCATGGGAAGATGAAGTTCACTCTTAATGACTAAGAGGAGCTAGAAAATAAGAAGGGTACTTTGAAAAAAGGCTCCAAGGACCATGTGCAACGTTTCAGGTAACCTAAAGGAAAGCAAAAACCTGGAACAGAAACACTGAATGAGAAATAACCAAAGAATTATTACCAACATTCCCGGTCATCTTGAAGAGAAATAAAACTAAAGGTAAATTAATCGTTAGGCTAAAGGAGGCGGGGACAAGAAACAATTTGAACACAAAATTAAAAGAAAGAAAAGAACCAAAGACAAACACAAATCCTGATGCTTTAAGTTCTCCTGGGAGGAAATAGTTAAAAACCACTATTCATCACCCAGCAAGGAAACTGCTGACTCAGTTGACAAGAGGGAAAGGTTAGTAAGTTGCTCTTTGAAAATGGCATTTAGAGGCTTCAAGAGTGGAGAGAGTAGCAGGACTTCCCACCAGGTGTTCTCGTGTGAAGGCAGCCTGGCTGCTGGGTGTGCAAACCTCACAGTTAACAGTGTCTGTAGGGAGCTCGGGGGCTGACCTCACCTGTGGATGCCTTTACCCGCGCGGCCTTGCTCTTGTGCCTGCCCTTCTCTGCTCTCAGGAGGATGGCATATTCCTGCCCAGGTTCCAGGCCTCTCAGGACATAGGAGGTGGTGTCTCTGGGCAGCTGCACTTCCACCGGCTGGCCCGAGGCAAGGCTGTAGTTGAGGCGGTAATGGTCAAACTTGGCCAATGGTGACCTCCAGAGCAGGGTCAGGGTGGTCTCTGTAGTTTCAGACACCCGAAGGTCCTTGGGGGCGTCCATATCTGGGAGGAAAACACAGAGATGAACACTCCTCAGGCTGGGAGGCAGGCTGCTTCTGGGACTGAAAGGCAGCTGGCTCTGGGCTGCAGCCCCAGGTCCACCATCAAGCAACTGGGGGCTTCAGGAGACTCACCTAACTGGGCCTCAGTTTCCACCTTGTAAATGCCACTGTAAATTACCTGGCTGGTTTTTGGAAGACTGAAAAGAACATAGTGACATGCCCATACCATGAAATGCTACTCAATTAAAAGCATTTTAAAAGAACTCATTATTGATACAAGAAACAATTTGGATGGATCTCAAGAGAATTACGCTGAATGACAAAGCCAATCTCTAAAGGTTGCATACTATCTGATGCCTTTTATGTAGCACTAGAGGCCTGGTGCATGGGTTGGGTCCCTCGGCCTGACCTGCGATTGGGGCCGATTGGGGCGTCTCGCCCAGTCCCCATCGGGGCTGATCAGGACCGGCCAGTGGGGTGGGGGTATAGGGGCCGCTGGAGGTAGGCCAGCCAGCGGGAGGGACCACAGGAGGTTGGCTGGCTGTGGGAGCTCACTGACCACGAGGGGGCAGCTCCTGTGTTGAGTGTCTGCCCCCTGGTGGTCAGTGCATGTCATAGCGACTGGTCGATCAGTTGTTTAGGTTATTCAGTTGTAACTGTCGCTTAGGCTTTTATATATATAGATTCTTGAAATGACAAAATCATCAAGACGATTGCCAAGGGTTAGGGACAGGGAGGGAGGGAGGTGTTGTGGTATAAAAATGGAAGAGAAATCCCAGTGATGGTAACAATTGTTACCATTGGGGGAACCTGGGTGAGGGGTTTAGGGGTGTGTCTCTGTATTATTTCAACAGCATGTGAATCTACAATTACCTTAAAAGAAAAAGATCAAACAGAATATGTATTGGCTCTTGCATAATGAGAGGCTCAATGAAATATGACCTCTGCCCCCTCTGCTCTCCAGCCTCCTTTTCCTTTAGAGGGGAGGTCAGGAGGAGGCTGGTGGAGGGAGAGAGAAAAAGGGTTTCTCTATTACTACATTCCCAGAAAAAAAAAATTGAAGAAAGAATCAGTGGCTTCAAATCAGGGTGTCCTTCACCATCCTCACTCAGAGGTTGGCACTTCAGGAGGCATGGGTGAGAGCAAAGTCTGACTCACCTGTGTTCTGGCCACTTATAATTTATGTGACCAAAGTATACACATTAGGTGTGTTCTAAGAGAAACCCCCAGATGTGTTTTAATCAGTCAATGGTATAAAAAAACAACAACCCTAGAATTGGTTACAAACTTTAAAAGTTTGTAGATTTCTGATAAAGTCTGTTTCCAAATTTTCCTAAAAAGAAAGTTGCTGTTCCCTTCTGTCCTGAGAGCGGTGTGGGACTCACTTGGATGTGGTGCTCATGTGACTTTCTAATGGGATGTCTGGGCTAGATGACCGTAGGGGCTCCTTTCTCTGTTTCTTTTAAAAATTGTTTTATTTTTATTGATTTCAGAGAGGAAAGAAGAGGGAGAGGGAGATAGAAACATCAATGATGAGAGAGAATCATTGATCAGCTGCCTCCTGCACGCCCCCTAATGGAGATCGAGCCCACAACCCTGGCATGTGCCCTGATTGGGAATCGAACTGTGACCTCCTGGCTCATAGGTTGATGCTCAACCACTGAGCAACACCAGCAGGGCCTACTGTTTCTTTTAAAGCAGGTTTTCTGCCTCCTGAGCCTTGTGTCTGTGAGAGCCCGCCTGGGGTGGGGGGTGGGAGGGAGTCCAGGTGCCTCACCTGTGGCCGCGTTGATGGTGGCCGGAATGCTCTCCATGTCTCCCTTCACAGCAGACACACCGATCCCATATTCAGTTCCTGGCCTCAGACCTAAGAGAGAGCGTGCAGGTGGAAATTCAGCTTCAATTTGGAAAGACTTTCAGAAGATCATAAAAACGGCCCTGAGCTGTCCCCGGATGCTATTGCTTTTCAGTATCTGGAATGTTCTGCAGACTGACTCACTGACATCCCGTGAGAGGGACTGCTGAGAACTGCACATGTTCTCTCTCTGGAGGGTTGCAGAGCGGGACCACGTCCCCAGGGCGGCTGGGTCTGGGATGCGGAGCTCACCTGTGAGTGTGGTCTTGGTTGTGGCTTGTTGGCTCTTTGGGACCTCGACCTCAGCGTGGTCACCTCCGGAGATGGGTGCGTACTTAATTCTGTAGCTGTCGATGGCCGCCTTGCCGTTCTTCCATTCCAAGGTGACGCTGTTGTCTGTCTGGGAGACACGGCGAAGATTCCTGGGAGCATCCAGGCCTATTTGGGAGAGGAAGGGACATGTGTATGGAAAACATCAGGCACCAAGAGAGTGGCGGTCTCACAATTCAGGCTGAGATATAAAAGGTTCCTGCCATTGGAGGAAGGTAACAAACTTGCCCCCATACCCATCTCAATAGCTGACGCACAGATCTGAACAAATTCTACATATTCGGCACCTTCCCCATTTAACGTGTGTGGTACCTCAGTCATTCACATTTTCCTCAGATTTTGTGCTTAAAAAAAACCATCAAAAGAACTACACAGAAACTTACACATAAGCTCTATAAGTGTAAGAACTGGCCTATTGTGCACACCACTGTATTTTTTCATATATGTGTGTGTGTGTGTGTGTGTGTGTACAAATTGATTTCAGAGAGGAAGGGAGAGGGAAAGAGAGAGCTAGAAACATAAATGATGAGAGAGAATCACTGACCAGCTGTCTGCCTGACCATTACTGGGGGTTAAGCCCACAACCCAGGCACGTGCCCTGCCCGGGAATCGAATCAAGACCACCTGGTTCATAGGTCAACACTCAACCACTAAGCCATGCCGGCCAGGCTCATCACTGTATTTCTAATAACTCATCTAGTGCTTACTGAGCTCTGAAAAAATATTTATTAAATGACTGATTGACATTCTGGTACTTTAAAAAAATGTCAGAGGCTAAGACATTAGGAGGCATCTTTGTCATTCATGTTTTCTGTACACTGTATTTATTAAAATTTTTATTTTAAATTTTTTTACTAGGACTTGTGTCTTAGTGTCAGACTAGATCCTTCTAGGTATACCAATATGTATATACTTTTTATTTTGGAAGGTTATTTGGGAACATCTTTTCTTTGAAAAATTAAACAGTACAATATTTGAAAATGAAATTTGAAGGAATGGAAATTCCCTTTTTGTTTTCCTGCTGTCAAAGGAGCCTGGAAGGTACTCCAAGGAAGGGTGAATGGAAGTCTCGCAATCCTTCCCTTGCTGGTGCCGATTCCGGGGAAGGCCCGTTACCTGTTGTGAAGGTCTCTTTGGCAGGGTTGCTGGACATGTCACCCCTGCGGGAGATGAGGGACACCTCGTACTCGGTGTCTGGCTTCAGGTTCCCGATGGAGTACTGGTTCTCATCGTGCGTGAGGTCGATGGTGGTGCGGTCGCCTGGCGCGTCTTTGATCCCATAGGAGAGCTCGATGCCGTCGATCTCGGCCAGAGGCTTGAACCAGGTGACCAGCGCAGTGGTGTCTGTGACATCCTTCACCTCGATCTGGCTGGGAGCGTCCAAGCCTGTGATGGGCAGAGGACAAGCGACAGAGCTGTTTCAGAGAGTGGGACAGTGCCAGGGCTGAGCAGAGAGAGGCAGCCATCCCATCTGTCTATGCATATATCGGTATAATATTGACCCCTGGACCCTATTTTATGTTTCTGATCTTCAATGTCCTGTTCGACAAGCTATAAGTAGGGCTGATGCTACCTTGTAGGGTTTGTTGCTTTTTTTGAAAGGAGACAGTCTGGCCAGTGTGGCTCAGTGGTTGTGTCAATTTATGAACTAGGGGGGTCACTGGCTCGATTCACATGCCCAGGTCAGGGCACATGCCCGAGTTGCAGGCTCAATCCCCAGTAGGGGGCATGCAGGAGGCAGCTGATCAATGATTCTCTCTCATCATTGATGTGTCTATCTCTCTCTCCCTCTCCCTCCCTCTCTGAAATCAATACAAATATATTTTTAAAAAGAAGTAAAGGAGGCAATGCTTGCAGAGCATCTGGCAGGGAGCCTGGAACCTGGCAGCTGCATCACAGGTGGTTCTCTGTTATTATCATTACTGGTTTCATAAGTTGAAGACACAAGCTTAGGGCTTGTTTCACTTGAAAAAGACACTGACTTAGTATCTTTTATTTTTTCATTAGGTTGATAACTTCTCCATCAGAATTATGGCGCTGAAAAGTGAGGCAACGGCTATCTGGCCAACGTATGGTAAGTTAAGTTTGATGAAAAGAATTCAGGAGGGAAAGTCATGGCTGCCTGTCTTTCCATCCTCATTTGGTCCTCCTCCTGCCCAGGTACTCACCTCCTGCCCAGTCCAGCCTCTGGTTTCAGAGTTCTGACTGCAGGCTGCTCAGGGCTCTGAGAGCGATTCATGCTTCTCCCATCCTGGCCCTGCACTGGCTGTTCTTTGTTTCTTCTTCCCACGGTTGCCCCTCCTCACCCCTCAAAATCTCATTTATAGGTCGCTTCCTAACGAGAAGCCTTCTTTGACCCAATGCAGTCAGGTAAACACATTCACTCCCCAGCAGGTCTAAAGTTTGAATTAGTCAAGGTGATTACGTTCTAGAGATTTTACAGTATTGTACCTATAGTGATCAATAATTTATCATACACTTAAAACCTCACCAAGAGGGCAAATTTCATGCTAAGTATTCTTACCACAATTAAAAAGAATATTTTAGTATTGCAACTTTCTCACTCTTCCGTAACAGATTTCTATACAGTTTATCCAAAGTGTGTTATTCAATTTAGACAGGCTCATTCACTCATGCAGACAGAGGGTCTTTGACGTTTCTTAATCCCCAGCATACAGTCAGGTTCTGTCATTTATGTCTTAACTCTATTTTTTTTTAATTACACAAACATTTTTAATGCAAACACCGAAACATTCCAGGCATGCAGCAAATGCCTCAAATGAAGGCCTGCTAGGCATTCGGTCAATGTTTCCTCCTTTCTTCATTTCTGAAAATAGTTAAGTTTGTGTTTTCAATATTGGTTGAGGAAACAATATCAAACAATAGGAGCTTGGTTTTATCAAGGGGGCAAGAAGGAACAATTCATTGCTTTTTGTGAGACACTTACAGTCTCTTTTGTTGAATTCCAGGTGTCATTACGTTAGTCTCAACTAACAGATAATGAACCCATAACATGCACAATGAAAATGATGCTCTGACTCAACAGTGAGGCTGCCTGTCCTGTATTCTTTAGGCCAGCAAGCACCTAAACCACACCTATTACCTTCCTTAGCGGTCCTTTTATTAAGAAGTCCGGATTCAGTCAAGGACACATCTATCGCTGGATTTGGGACACTTGAAGAGAGGAGACTAACCTTGCCCGGTGCTTACCACGTGCCAAGCACAGTCCTTTGTCATTCGTGTCTTACTCTCATCACAACTCCATAGGTAGGATACCATAAACCCATTTTCCAGATGGTGGGTCAGAGGTTTAAAGAAGTGAACCTGCTAAGGTCATGTTGAATAGTGAAGCTGGAATTCAAACTCAGGATTGTTTGGGTCCAATCCCCATGCTATTTCTCCTCTAAATGCAAAGGCCTCTCAGAAACACTCATGTGCCAAAAAACCATTGTAATACAACCTCTATGATGAGAGGGAAAGAGTAAAAAATGTTTTGGTGCCAAAACTTTAAGGTTCTTTAAACGTGAAAGAAGTTCAGGTAGCAGCAAAATAAAGAGGTAACTATCTGCCTCTCAGTATTGATATTTATGTGCTTATGGAACTTCAAATGTTAGGATGTTTGTCCTGCAGTAAGAAAGAAAGAAAGCAGCCAATCCCCACATTTAGATTCCAAAGAAAAGGGCCGATGAAAGAACTGTCTTATGCATTCTCAGTGTGTCTTCTCCACAGCAAATATGCATTTGCTTGATCTCTGTGCCTTTCTTATGATCAAATGATTTTTTTCCTGTTGGTACCTGCCTTCTACCTACCACTGAGGGGTGTTGTCAGGGTGATGGAAAACACTGGTTTATAAAGGAGACAATCTATAAACTGGCTCTGAGCTAGGCAAAGTGTGCAAATATTTAAATGCAAGATGTTCTTTCTTGTCATTAGTCAACAGATTTAACTTTCCAACAACACCCTGCCAAGAAGAGTTGGTTCCTTAAGCAGTTGGCACCAATGTTATTTTGAGAAAGATAGAGGTTTTCCCAAATGGCAATGAAAAAGTTATTTATTTATTAATTAAAACTCTGCTTTCTAGTAGAATGACTTCAAATTCAGCTTTTTTCCTCCCCTCCCACCAAATGATCTAGCAGTGCCAAATCCTATTCTACCCCCAAGAAGTTCTGACCTCATTACCACTGAGTGACATTCCATTTAGATTTCTGTGGAAGACATGGCCTCCACATTCTACACAACCAGAGTCTCAGGAATGCTAGTGGCCGTGGGGTTCAATTAAGAAAAGGAGACCCTGGCTTCAAACTGTGGACCCAATAGCATCGACCATGCGGTATTGGTTAAATGAACTTAGTTTCTCTAAGCCTCAGTTTCTACTCTTAAAAAATAACACTAATATCTGCCCTACCTCTTTCACAGGGCTGGTGCTAATATTAAATGCGATGATGTGGTAGATCATGTGGCAATGGTCTCAATTACCCGGCATCCGTGCCACGTTGGAATGTCATGTTGAACTCCCCAAGAGATGGATCTGTGTCCCCACCCCTTATATCTGGACTGGCCTTGAGATTTGCTCAGCAGAAGTAATATTAAAGCCAATGTAATGTCAGCTACTATCAGAGCAGGGCCAGGGTAGTATCTAGGAGGCTGAGAGACCTGTGGAGCAGAAAGGCACCGAGACTGGGGCCATTCTAGATCAACCAGCCCCCAGCCCACACAGATGCATAAGTGAGCCCAGTCAAGAACAGAAAAATGGCCCAGTTGAGCCCAACCCTAAATCACCAATGTGCAGAATTATAGTTTTAAGCCACTTAGTTTTGGGCTTTTTTTTACGTAGCAAAAGCTAATTGATACAGGTGCTATATAAGAGGGCATGTTATTAACCAGAAATGCAATGAGTTACAGTCAGCTTTGTCATTGTGTCAGTGATAAAAAAGCTGATACTCACGGGTGGTTGTCACTCTCTTCAGGCCTGGGCCCCGAGTATTGTTTTTCACGATGTGCAGAGATATCTCATATTCCTGTCCAGGGGCTAGGCCAGTTTGCCGGTAGGTGGTCTCTGGCCTCCTCAGGCTTTTGGTGATCTCTTCCTCATCTTCTTTATTCTGAAAGATAGGAGCCCTTGGTAAGGCCTAGAGGAGGTGCCAGCCTCTTCATTTATGGGATGATTCATTTCACATTCATCCCTTCCTCTTTTATTCTCTCCTCTATGTCCTAAGCCAGTGGTTCTCAACCTGTGGGTCGCCTAAGACCATCCTGCATATCAGATATTTACTTTACGATTCATAACAGTAGCACATTACAGTTATGAAGTAGCAACGAAAATAATTTTTTATGGTTGGGTCACAACATGAGGAACTGTATTTAAAGGCCCAGAAGGTTGAGAACCACTGGTCTAGGCCCTCAGTCCCAAGTTCCATGCTTATTGACTTACTAAAATCATTTAAAAATGTGTATGGGAACATACAAGGGCCAATCGGAGCCCTGTCCCCCACCAGAAGCCAAAGAACTAGAGTTGATATGAAGGTCTGCGGAGGCCTCTGACCATCTCCTAGACTCTTGCACGCCCACTGCTTTGAGCTCCCTACCTTATTCCGGAAGATGATCTCCCATGTTTCGAAAGCGATATCCAGAGGATCCCACTCCACTTCCACAGATGTCTCCTTGATGGACTTGAATTTGAGGCCTTCAGGTGCAGGCAAGTCTGTCGGGAAGAGCACGAAGAGGAGGTAAGGATGGCGACATGTATGGTGGAGGCCACAAAGCCCTGTTCTGCTGAACCCAGGGGCGGGCATTTGAGCTGGGGTATACTTAAAGGTTCTTCTGGGATGCTGTCTACTGCACGACAGCATGAAAATTAATGTTAGGACCAACCATATGGTTAAATCTGGGCAATTTCATGTGCTTAAACCTGATATGTGCACAGGCTTTGGAATCAGACAGACTTGGGCTAGAATTTCAGCTCTGCAGTTACACATGTTGTGTACATAGGAAAGTTGCACAAAATGCCCAAGCCTCAGTTTCTTCACTTGGGAGAAGAACATGCCCTTTGGGAATGTTTTGGGACTGAGTGGTATATTGCATGTAGACTGTGAGGCATGGTTCCTGACATGTAGCACAAGTTTAATATGGCAGCCAATGTTGTTATGACTAAGCAAAAAAATAAAACTACAACTTTCTAACCTAACTTACTTTTCAAGTATGAAGAAAATTATACTGATGTTAGATTCTTAAAGGAATAACTTGAACTTCTAGTGTTTCTACTTTTAAATATATATATAGTGAGTTTCACAGGAATATAGTATGGAATAGAGTGGTTAAGAGCATAAATCTTCAACTGGACTGCCAGGGTTCAAATCCCATCTCCACCACTTATTAACTGATTTGGGATGAGATGCTTAAACATTAGGAGTCTCAGTTTCCTCATCTGTAAAATGGGTTAACAATAGCTCCTATCTTATAAGGTTATTATGAGTTAGTATATGATGAGTTTCTTTTTTGTTGTTGTTGTTGTTGTTTTTTAAAGAATTTCTTATTGAAATTTAGAGAGAGAGGAAGGGAGAGGGTAAGAGAGAACATTGATGTGAACAAAACATTGATTGGCTGCCTTCTGCACACCTCCTACCTGGATTGAGCCTGAAACCCTGATATGTGTTCTGACCAGGAATCAAAACTGGCACCCTTCTGATGCATAGGATGATGCCCAACCTACTGAGCCACACCGGCCAGGGCAATGAGGAATTTCTTTAAGAAAATATTTAGGGGGCTTCACTGGATTCCAGGGTCTTAATTGGTGTAATTCTGTAAGGATAGCTATGGAGCTATGGGGCAAAGGCAAGGTGGCAAGGGGCGAGGGGAGGCAGTTGAGGCTGCCGAGGGCGGTTCTGCTCACTCACAAGTGGCCACCCTTGCGCTGACGGGGATGCTCCTCTTGTTCTCCAGGATGGCGAACACTCGGATAAAGTACTCCACGCCAGGCTCCAGCTCCTGGATGGTGGCGGACGTCTGGTCCCCGGGGACCCGGAACTGTATCTCCAGGCCGTCCTCGTGGGTGGGCGTGTACAGGATGAGGTACTCTGTGACCCGCATCTCATTCTCCCAGGTCAGGTTCACAGTCTCCTCGGTCACTTCTGTCACAATGAGGTCTTTGGGAGGGGACACTGGTGGGAAAGAGGAAGGACAGCTGGGGTCAGTAATGGGCCCTGTAGAGTCTCCCTTCCACTAGCAGTCACAGAGGTCCAGCTCCATTTTCTAACCTGCACAACTCACGGGGGAGCCCTTGCTGCCACCCGTCTTTAAAATCTCGGGAGGCCGTCACCACCTTTAGGCTGTGGTGTCAGGGCTGCAGAGTAGCCTGGAGGGTTCTTTGTGACCCATTTCCTCCACCTCTCTGTTCCTTGGAACCTTGTTCAGAGCCTGGCCATCTGCATGGGAAGGGGCAGTCTGAGCTTAGCTCCCTGCTCTGCACTTCAAGTCACACATCCTTTGCACTCAGAAGGTATTCTGAGCTCATCTGGTCCAACTGTTTCACTTTCTAGATGTGAGTGAGGTAGAGGGACTTGCCCAGCTTAGCTCATCTCATCCCATTTGGGACTCACATGTCCCTACCAGCCAGCTGTTCTGCCTTGACCACATTAAACCCACAGGCATTTATTTATTCTTATCTATCTACCAATAGTTTTAATCAAGGTAGAAATTCTCCATGGTGACCACTGTAATATGGATGGGTGAGAGAAGTAGAAAGAAGACCCTCACTAAACATGAGCATTATTGGTTTTTGTGGTGTTTTCACTCAACCAGTGTTTACTGAACACAACTGTACACCATGCCTTGTGTTAACTGTAGGGATAATTCTCCTTTAAGGATCTCACAATCCTTGGGATCAAAGACAATGCAGAGAAGATGATGTAAGAGACCTGACTGGTGAGTGATCAGCACTTAGTCTTGAGTTGAGTGTGCATGGAAAACAGTTTGTTTTATATGGTCTTACTGCTCAGTCAATGTAGCCGATTTTTTACCTCCCTCCAAATAAAGGGATCAAGTTTATTATTGATTTGATGTCAGTGGGAAGTAGGAGAGAAAGTTGATGCTTAACGAAAGGGAAGCTATCATTTCCTCTACTGGGCATGGGTGTTAAACTCAGTGCAGATGAGGTAGGCAGACTCAGATATTAGCTTTGTGATCGATTAGCTATGTGTCCTTGGGACAATTCCATAACGTCTCTGAGCCTGAGACTTTAAATAGGTAGCTGCTCAGCAGGCGAATAATCAGGCCTTCAAAGAGTTAGTGTGTTTAATATTCACACACACCAGGTGTACAGTCTGTCACAGCCTCATCTCCCCAGTGGGAGCTCTGGTACTCACCCTCTGAGCAGTCCTCCCCGGTGTAGCCCTCATTGCAGATGCAGCGGCCGGCAATGCACTGCCCCATGTGACTGCAGTCATTGGGGCAGGAGCGCTGCCCACAGTCCAGGCCCGTGAAGCCCTCATGGCAGACGCACTGGCCATCCACGCATCGGCCGCGGCCGTTACAGTCGCTGGGACACCTCCGCTCCTTGCAGTCTTTGCCCATGAAGCCTTCATGACACACGCACTGCCCGTTCACACAGCGACCCTGGCCATGGCAGTCCCCAGGACAGGACAGCTCTGCACAGTCACGGCCGGTGAAGCCGTCCTCACACACGCACCGCCCCTCCACGCAGCGGCCCCGGTGGCTGCAGTCCTTGGGGCACCGCAGATCCCGGCAGTCCTCGCCCGTGTAGCCGTCGTTGCAGACACACATGCCGTTCACGCAGCGGCCGTGCTGGTGGCAGTCATTGGGGCAGCTCATCTCACTGCAGTCGTAGCCCTGAAAGCCCTGCTCGCACACACACTTCCCCTTGATGCAGCGGCCCCGGCTGTGACAGTCGTTGGGGCACCGCAGCTGGCTGCAGTCCTCCCCGGTGTAGCCGTCGTCGCACACACACTGCCCGTTGACGCAGTGGCCATGGCCGCTGCAGCCATTGGGGCATCTGAGCTCACTGCAGTCAGCGCCCGTGAAGCCGTCGTCACACTCACACTGCCCGTCGATGCAGCGGCCGTGGTTGTGACAGTCGGCGGGACACCTCTTCTCACTGCAGTCCACGCCTGCAAAGCCCTCATCGCACACGCACTGGCCCTCCTCGCACCGGCCCTGGCCATGGCAGGAGTTGGGGCAGGTGAGCTGCCCACAGTCCTCCCCCGTGAAGCCTTCTTCGCAGTAGCAGGTGCCGTTGACACAGCGGCCCCGGTCGTAGCAGTCCTTGGGGCAGATGAGCTCACTGCAGTCCTCGCCCGTGAAACCCTCGTCGCACATGCACTCATTCTCCACGCAGCGCCCACGATTGTAGCAGTTGTTGAGGCACAGGGGCTCGTTGCAGTCCTCACCCGCAAAGCCGTCCTGGCACACACACCGGCCGTCCACGCACCTGCCATGCTCCTCGCTGCAGGGTACCGGGCACAGCTCCTGGCTGCAGTCAGCCCCGGTGTAGCCTTCGAAGCAGACACAGACCCCATTCACGCACTTGCCCTGGTCGTTGCAGTCGCTGGGGCAGGCCAACTGGCTGCAGTCCTCCCCGGTGAAGCCCTCGTCGCAGGTGCACTGCCCGTCGAGGCACTGGCCTTGCAGGTGACAGTTGCCTGGACAGTCAGGCTCGGAGCAGTTGGGGCCTTTCCAGCCAGGCTCGCAAACGCAGCCACACCCTTCGGTGCTGAAGTTGCCCCGGCCGCTGCAGAAAGGCCTAGTGTCCAGGCGGCCTGCAACGGAGAGATCAGAGGCTCTCAGCTGAGCACAGTTCCTACCCTTGAAACGCAGATTCGAATTCTGCCAGAGCACAGCTGCACCCTCGGGCCCCATCTGGCTTGAAAACTAGTTGTTTACTGAGTGAAATCACATGGGACACATATCTACTTACACAAGGGAGGAATTCTTAGCTTGAACTCTGAAATTTGTAGACTTATATGCAAAGGCTATGTGTGTTTAGGTTTGTAGGCATGTGTGTCTGTGTTTCTACCGCTAGGAAGAGGATCTACAGTTTTCACCAAATTTTCACATAGTCCCACAACCCCAATGGTTATGGATCATGTCATGTGGAATCTGTTATGCTGGGCTGTGTTACTTCTACGTAGTCTGGCCAAGTCAGGCACATAAGAGATTTCCAAGAAATAATTGTTTAACAAACCCAATTCTGACTCTTTGACTCAATAGCCGTGCTGCATTTGGGATGGGCTATAGAGTCTTTCTGGAGCCCAGTTTCTTCATCGGTCAAATGGGACCAATAGACCACTTCCCTGGGGCCCGTCAGGGTTGACGGGGACATGGAGACCTGACTGTTATGCTCATCGTGATGTTCTCTTGCAGAATTTTGTTTGGGTTGACTCAAGTTTGGCATATGGGTTTACGTGACCAAAACTTTCTAATTTTCCATAACTGAATGAGTGGCTTTCTAATTCTGTAAGGACAACTTGCAATTTGGCTCTGCCCCCATAGGACTCATCGGCCTCTGTCCCTCTTTCCTCTCTTTCCTGGAGGTTGCCGTGGTGAGTGAGTCTGAGGGACATGAGTCAGCGCTGACATGACTTCAGCTCTTTCAAGTCTGTATCATGTCTCAGCTCTGCTTACAGGAGTAACTGGCATGGTCTCCGTGGAACCCAGGGAGAAGCAATGACACTCACTCCACTTTCTCTGCATCTAAATACAGTTGAATTAATATGGTTCATCCCCTTTCTGATGCCAGGAAGGAAGGCAATTTTTTAAAAAGTTGGTTTGAAAAGTGAGACTCTACGCTTGTGCTGTGTAGTACGGTGGCCACTGGCCACCTGTGGCTCTTAGGCACTTGAACTGTGGCTGGTCTGAATTGAGATGGGCTGGAAGTGTCAAATCCAACCAGATTTTGAAGGCTCAGTATAAAAGAATATAAAATGTCCATTAATATTTTTTATATTTATTACAGGCTGAAACATGGATATTTTAGTTCTATTGGGTCAAATAAAATAGATAATTCATATTATCCTTAGCTGCTTCTTTTCATTTCTTTATTTTGACTACTGGGAACTCTAAGGTTATATATATTCTCACGTTATATTTCTGTTGGCTGGCCTTTCTGCTCTAGGTAAGTATTTCAACTCACTTTTTAGAATTAACCTATTGTGTAACTCCCAGGGAGTTGAGAGATAGAAGATAAACTAATATATGCATAAAGGAAACTTTTTTTTTTCTTGTCTTAGAATCCTAGAGCACATCTTTAGTACTTTCCACTAAGTCTACTGATTAGGTCTATTCTTAAAATAATTTGTCCAAGTAATTCATGGTAATTTTTCCTGAGTGGCAGAAATAGAGATTTTCATCTGATTTCAAGCTGTTGAAATTCCTGCAGTTCTATCAACTTTAGGGAATGCAGATGAAGACATGATTTCAAAGTGGTAACCTTTCTTTAAAAAGGCTGCAGGCTGGTATTACTGGAGGACTGTGGATTCTGGAGACACACAGGCCTGTTCAAAGTTTCCATCCCTTATCACCCTGTGTGTCAGTTGGTTGAGTTCTTTGAGTCTCAGTTCTTAGATCTATAGAATGGACCTTCAGCCTCATATTAAATGGTTGCTGGGAGGGTTAAGTTAGATAATGAATTACAGGGCCATCTACTTAAAAGGGGCTGAAATCATCGTTGTGATCATTATCATTGTTGCCATTCAACTGGAGCATTTATTCCAATTTTCAGGCTTTGTACTGCCATAGGTGGCCTTGTACCTTTGTAATAACTAACAACCAGGGTGTGGAAGACTGCGTTTTTATTTTAAACCTTTTATAAAAACATTGATTTTTAGAGAAAGGGGAAGGGAGAGGGAGAGAGAGAGAAAAAAACAGCTATGTGAGAGTGAAACATTGATCAGCTGCCTCCTGCCTGCCCCCTACGGGGGATCGAGTCTGCAACCTGGGCATGTGCCCTGACTGGGAATCAAACTGGTAACCCTCTAGCGCATGGAATGACGCCCAACCAACTGAGCCAGGGCTGGAATATTGTGGTTTAAGTCCTAACTTGGTCACTTATTGCAGGACCTGGAGGAATTCCATCGTACTTCTGGGCCTCAGTTTCCCTATTTGTGCAATGGGGTAATAGGGCTATATCATCATCTTTCAGGGTCTGATCTTTGGGTCAGGAGTTTCATAAAGTGTTCATAGGTTTTGAGGTAGAGAATGTGTTCATTTCATGGTCAAATAAATTTTGGAAACAAGTGATTAAAGTGAAATTACTACAAATTCCTCAGAGAAACATTTGTCACTGAGAGCAGAATAGAGATGGTTACAGTCTCCACGTTTATTTGACCATCAAATCTCTTTGTAATGAATCCCCTGCAAGGCTAGTTTCCCCAGGAACCCACTTTGGAAACAACTGAAGGATCTTGCCATGCTCATCATTTCTCCCACTCGTACCTTCGGCAGGCTGGAGGCAGCAGCCCGCTCCCATGCTGCACTGCTCCCGCAGGGAGGACACCAGGTTCTCCAGCTCCTCCAGTCGGCCCAGGAGCTCCTTGATGTCAGGAGCAGGGGCACACCCACAGGCCCGGCGGGGAATGTTGATGCGGTGTGTGAAGACGATCTGGTTTCCCCCTTCCACGGTATGCTCCTGGAAGCTTTCACTGGGCTCTGAGGGTGGGGCCAGATCCTTCTCCCCACTGGCTGATTCCAGATCCACGGAGCACTGGGACCCAACAGGAAGCTTGATGTTGTAGACGTGGTTGAACACCACTGGTTGGTTTTCCTCCGGCAGAGTGATGTTCACCCCAGTCTGTCGCTTGCGCCGAATGACTTTCTTGAGGACCCCACCTTCAGCAGTGAGGGTGAGCAAAGCTAGGCAGATGCCCACCAACAGCCGAGTCACAGCCCCCATGGTGGAGGTGGGTTTGGTGGGATGTTTCTGGGGTTCTAAGAACCTAGGGCGTCTTACTCTCAGGTAGAGTTGGGGTCTTGGAAGCACAGAGTTGAATTAACAGTTGTTCCTGATCCACTTGAAGAAATCCTCTTCTACAAGTAAATAAAGAAAAACAGCAAGCTTATTAGTATGTTCTTCTCATTGAATCCACTGACTCTGCAATTGTAGTGAATGTTTACTTTGTCGCCTATATTTAAAGCTCTCCTGGTATTCATTCAATATTCACTGAGTGTTGATATACAGTGGTCTCTAAAGGAGTAAAGAGGATCAGATACAAACAGAGGTTGGAGGTGACATGCTACTGTGAGGTAGTTCTTCCCCTGCTAAGTTGTCTTATTCGTCTATTTACCTGTTACGGCTATTTACCTGTAGGGCAATCACGTGGCAGAGGAAAGGGGAGTTGTCAAAGGCAGTGAGAAATGACTGAGTAAAGATATAACACAAGTGAAACTTTAGGTGGTTATATTATTCATTAACATATGCCTTGGATACATATGAGAATAATCTGTATATGGCATGATGTCATTTTTAGTCCTTTTTTCATTAGGAGCTACACCTGAGGGTAATTCAAGAAAATAATTGAGAGCTTTGTTTTTCCACAAATTGACATTTTCCTATGCCCATGCTATTCTTAGTCTTGCATATCCTAAGTTATTTATGTCAATTAGATGTGATATTTGGGTTGCCTATTCTATAACAGGTTTTCCAATGTATTTTTTAGGAAGATCTTATCCCAACGATAAAATGCATCAACATGATCCCTGGTCATCTCTTCTATGATGACAGAAGGTCTCTGCAAACCTGGAGAGGGATTGTGGCCGGGAGAGCTGAACCCTGAAGCATTTCTGTTGGGCTGAGCAAGGGTTTGGGGACTTAGAAGACACCAGCTGTGCATAGAATCAAGAACTTCCTATCCATCCCACATCCCGATTATATTCATATTTGATATTTCACCAATTATCATGTGACATCTAATTAGGGCTTCTACTCCCTGGTTAGGACAAAAACAAACAAAACAAAATAAAACAAAGACAAAAAAAGAAAGAAAACCTTCTTCTAAGTATGCTTTTTCATTCAAATTCGTTTCCTAAGTAAGAATTGGTGCATCTGTGATGTAGGCAAGCCCACTGAATAAAGATTATTATGAAGAGGAGAACTTGGCAATTTCTCTTCTCTCAAACCAGCATAGCCCGTTTGTTTATTGGATAAATATTTATCGATTGTCTACTCTCTTACAATCGCTTTAAATCTCTTTGCCTTCCTTTCTTCCCACCCTCTTCCCATCAATTCTTAGCTCCCCCCCCCCCCGCCCCTTTTTTTATGAGAAAGGGCCATGGGCCAGTTTGAAATGCTCTTGGACTTTTACCCAACACTTTTGTGTGTGTTGCTAAATGACTTAAATTTCCATCTAAAAAGCCATTAGAGTTGCTGGTTGAGACTCTAAGGCAATGAGTCTAGGGTAATAATGACCAGGCTAAGGATTGAATGAGGATTTTTCACTGTTCGTGTAGGAGACATGCGCTGGCAGAGCCAAATGCTGCATTGTTCAGAGGAAGGAAATGGGATTTTTGAGGGCTATTTCCCATTGGCTGACTGCTGTCTAAGGGCAAGTGGATATTTTTGTACTTTGGGAAAGACCAGTTATATCTTCAATGTGGTAGAAACTGCCTCAGCTTTGGACTTAGACACCCCTGGGTTCAAATGCCACTCACTAGCTCTAAGACTTGGGACAAGCTATTTATCCTCTCTAAATTATAACCTCATTTGTAAAATGGGGGTCAAACTTCTTCCTGAGGGAGTTCTAGATTAGCTCAGCGTGGTGCCAGGCCCATAGTAGCACACATTAAAATATAGCTCCAATTTCCTTGTACTTCTAGGAACAAAACCTAGCACGAGTCCATGCCCATAGCCTCCTTTTGCTTAAGCTTGACCTCCTCATTGAATCCAGTCCTAAACTCAGCAGCAGCTTGAATCTAGATCAAAGAGGAGCTGCAGAAATCACGAAAAGGTGAGGGGGTAAATCTTATGATAATGTACTAGACATATTTACACCAGAGAGGCAAAAGACAGAGAGCAAATAATAACCTTTAAGAATGTTACATGCAGACAACTGGTTAATGTCCCCTTGGAGGGGAGGCCAAAGGAAAACTGTAGATTGCAGCTTCTGGTATTTAGGTTAGACATGAAGGATCACATTCTGACAGGAGGGCTTTTAAAATTTGAGAATGAACAACTTATTTCATAGAGACTCTTTAAAAAGCACAAGCAGATTCTTATCTTTATATGAAGTGATCAGGCAATGGAGAGTCTGGAAAATATCTTGTAGGAGACAGAAGTGTGGAGCTGTGTGTCCATCCTATAGCTGGAAGAACTAACATTGAGAGGAACAGGGTTACCATGCCTAAATCCTGTGGGAGCAGGAGCTGGTTTGTCCTTTGTGGCCCCAAAGGACAGAACAAGTGCTGATGTGTATGTATGTAGATGGTGCAGAGGAGGGTTGGTTACTAAAAGTCACATTTCAGCACAACAGGAGAAACATTTTTCTAGTTGGAAATATCCAGTCGAACAATCTCCTTTGAGAGTATAGCAAGCTCCAAGGTGCTGGAATAGTGGTGAAGAGCACAGGCTTTGTAGACACACTGTCTTGGGTTTTAGTCAGTGTTCAACCACCTCCTCTTCCATGAGTGAGGTATTATCTACCACCGTAAGCCAGAGTCCTGTCATCAGTAAAGTGTGATATGAGTGTCCTCATAGGACTGTTGTGAAAAGTGCGTGAGATAACGTGAGTAATGGGAATGGTATAGTGCTTGGCAGCAGCAAGAGCTCAATAAAAGAAGCCTTGCAGTAAAAAAATATGGGCTTCACTTAACATTTTTTCCAGGATTTTCTTTCTCCCAACTCTTGAAACTTCTTTGGCATATGCGGATTTGTTTTTTTAAGCAAGGATAAGAGTTCTGCAATGAAGTAAAGTCTTCTCTCTCTACCCTAGAATATTTTTTTTTTCTCTTTCTCTCCTCCCACCTCTACCTCTATCCAACTACCTACCTACATACCTATCTTTAATGGCGAGATTTAAAGATTTCGTGAGTCAATGTTTGCAAAGGAAGGCAGCAGGAAGAGAGACAGCCTTTGGATGGGCTCAATACATAGATTGTTGAGGTCACATATCCAGGACAACGTGGCTGTGTCTGAGCCATGCAAGCTGCCTTGCTTTGTACGCCATCTCAGCATATATGCCGAATGCAGAAACATACACATGTGCACCAGACTTGCCTTCTATCTTTATCTAAAGAAAATTTTAGAGCCAAATGAACTGCTGTTACTTGTTTCTGTGAAACTCTTTAGGTGTCTCCTTTCACATTAACTACTTAAAACATAATCTGAAGGGAAGAAAATCTACCATAAAAATTTCCCCATGAGAGAAAAGACTTAAGAAGAGGTAGAAAACTGATCGAGAACTGTACTGTCCAATATGGCAGCCACTAGCCACAAGTGGTTATTAAAATCATAATGAATTGAAATTAAATACAATGAAAAATTCCATCCTCAGTTGTACCCCCCAGATTTCAAATGCTTAATAGTAACATGGCTCGTGTCTACAATATCAGACACTTCAGATAAAGAGCATTTCCACCATTACAGCAAGTTCCACTGAGCGGTACCGGTTTAGAGGGCTGCTTGGTGATATTAAGCCCTTGGTACAACTGAGGCTCAGAGAGGTCAGAGTGTCTTTAAGAAAGTTAGGTTGCTGTTAAATCTCCTGTCTAAAGAAAACGGGGGGAATACCTCAGATAGAGGTGCCAGGAGACTAGGGAGTTCCTTTGAGTAACTCACCTAAACACAAGCAAATATGTATGTGCACTGTAATTTCCACATGTTACATGTTCAAACATATCCAGGTACAGGTGAGGAATGGTCTTTATGGCTATGGTCCTCAAATCTGAAGGAACATCCACCTTGCCCCAGGTCAGCATCCTCCTCCCTCTTCCTATCCTTGGAATAGGACATTTTCTTCTCTTTCTCTCTGTATACCTTAAAGCTCCAAGTTCTACAGGAGATTCTTCTCCTCAAATCAAACTCAACATAAGCTGCTCTTTATACCACTTTGGCCACACGCATCATCTGGTCCTGCCCTGCCTCACCCTTTTCTTGGGAGCTGATAGAGCTTGTAAAAGATAAACTCAGGATTCTCCTTCTTCTGTTGACCCTGAACTACTTTGTTCCAGGGTTTTTAAAGGAACTGAGGCCATTTCCTTTAGAAGTCTAAAAAATTTGTTGATGAGCAGCTGGATGTGGAAGAAACAGCCTTGTCTCTGGGAGAACTAGACCTGTGTTAGAATCCAGCTCTTCCACTTAGTAGCTGCTACCTGAGTCTCACTTGCCTCATCTCATACATGGTTATACATATGTCTAGTTCATGGTTTTGTGGAGGATGGGATAAAATGAGAAGATGTATATTAAGCTACTAACACAGTGCCTGACACACAGTAGGTACTCAATATATGGTAGCTAATGCTAATAGAAGCGGTAATAATAACACTTATTAATTCGAGAATAGAACATAGAGGAAACTGCATATAGAGGGATGGAAGAATCAGGGAGATACATCACGACTACAATAATAATTTAATAGGTAACTAAAGGGATTGACAACCTAAGCCTATTAAAGTTCAGAGTGGAGGGAGGCTACATCCTTTTGAGGTACTCAAGAAAGTCACCTCAAAAGAGATGGACCTGAAGGATGGGTGAGATTCTAAAACACAGATGGATAACACTGCAGTAGGTGTACTGTGAAGCCTGCAGAAGTCTAGAAAGAGGGAACTGCATGAGAAAAGGCAATGGAGTTGGAAGAAGATGACAGTAATAACAGTTCCTCTTTGTGGATGCCTGACAAGGCAAAGCTCAAATAACATTATGGGATGCCTCTGGGGTGTAAAATACACCTGGGGAGTGGAAAGGAGAGAGCACACGAGTCAGGAGAGCCAAGCAAGGAGGACACGGGGTCTCTCTAAGGCTAGGTGCCTAATTGCTCATAGTGTTGTCTGTTGAAAAAAACCATAGGCTTCTGTATTTACTTCCTTGGTCTCCAAAGACCTGTCACATTTATGGTGCTTATTCCCTGCAAAAAATAATAAAAACTATATAAAAACAATGTTATAGTTAAAGATTTTAGAGGGTGGGTAAATGGTGCTAAAGTATTAGGACTTCATTACTGAAGATAAACATTAGTTCTTGCTTCATTTTTTGGTATTAGATGCTGCCAGTGTAGGATGATTCTCCAGATTTTGGCATTATAAATTTTTATTCAGAACATTACTCTTAAGTTCCTTCATTTAACCGGGAAACCACAGTCAATATCATGGCAACCATATTCCAGGGGCTTGTGGGTTAATAATTTTATACTTTAAGATGCCTCTTGGCTTGTTATCAAATCCCCTTCTCCCCCAGTAGAGCTGTTTTGGTAGCTAATCTTTAGAAGCAGCATGGAATAAACTAAGGGTTATTTTTAGGCACCTCACCACAGGACAAAGACCATTGCTAGTTTAAGGAATCAACTACCTTTGGATTTTTCCTTAGTCACAGCTGGAGAATAAACAATTTCATTTTTAGATAAAGATAAAACTTCCAACAAGCTAGCATCATATTTCAGAATTAGTAACTGGTCACTTCATTTTTAGTAGCTCAAAGAATATATTTATCTTGTTGATTTAGGCACGAAAGTGAAATATCCTAGGTTTAGGGGAACAAGGATGATTCTCAGTTTAGCAATTCAAATGAATCTCTTTCCACATCATTTTGGCAACGCATGAGACGGCTCACACCAAGAGAATTTTGTGTGTGTGCACAGCCAGTTAAGCACGGAGTGGCTTACACGGCATTCTTAAAGGTTCTAGAAATTCCTCACCCTCCGTTCTTCCCAACATTCATAAATTCCTATTGGCATGTGTCAGGAAGAGAGAGGAGCCAGGAAAGAGCCTTCAGTGTGGATTTTTTTTCCTAAGGATATCTGATCTTTATAGTTGACTGAGTCCAGCACAACCTTCATCTTAAAAGAATTGAGAAAACTCTGATTGCCAAACCCAAATGCTTCCAGGCCCTAGGTGTTCGAGTCAAAAGCATGCATCCATTTAGGTAACACGGTGGCTTAACTGATGCCCAGTTAGGATGCTAGTGGAGCCAACAATCTTCCCAGAAAGCTGAGGATGAGTTTATTTTAAAAAATCATTCATTCTTGCATTCAACAGAGATGAGTTGAGTAAGTGCTCAGACCAGGCTGTGAGGTGTATGTGCTCTCAGTGAGTCCAGAAAGGAAACAGATACGCGAACAAACGTTTATAGGGAAGAATGATAAATGCTACCATGGACAAGTATCCTAGGACATCTGCACAATGTTTGAGAACATCTGCTCTAGAGTCAGTCAAATACTGTCAGATCCTGGTTCTGCCATATGCTGTGAGTTTGAACCATACAGAATTGCCCTTTTTGTAGGTAAAAAATGGTCGAATAGGAGTAACTTCATATGGCTCAATCCAGAGGCTACCTAACACTGCCTCTCTGAACCTCAATTTTCTTATTTGTAAAGTGATAACACTAATATCCACCCCACAAAAGAGTTCTATCAACTGAAAGTGAGAAGAATTAGATTATACATGGAAATGCTTAGGACAGTGCCTAACTGGTATATGTTGCTTTGTGTGAAGGGTAGTGTCTTTTGTTTGGAGAAGGCAGTGACTCAAGGTTGTGCTGGACTCAGTCCACTATAAAGATCAGATGTCCTAGGAATTATTAAGGGAGTATGGGGAGACCCTAAAGGCCAGGGATACTCTAAAACCCTTGGGAGAGAAAGCAAGCTATGGCCATAGTCTTGGCCTCCTCCTAGCCTATCTATTCTACTTCAGTAGCAAGACAGGCACACCCATGAGCCTGGGTGGAGCCCTTTTCAGGGAGGTTAGTACCGGCCAAGAGGCCGTGCTGCTCCTGGGCTGGCTGTCCACGCTGCTCAGCCAGGCTTTCTCCAGAACAGGCTGTTGTGATTTTTAATCTTCCAAGACATTGCTCCTGACGGGAAACATTTGGCTCAGATTTGCAACACTTTCCACAGACATGGGCAAACATCAGATTAAAGAATTAAAATGAGACTTGAGCAGGGCTTAGGCGCAACTGTAAGTTCACTGACTCCAGGAGTGGCCCATCTGTGCCCCGCCCGGCCCCCCCGCATTTGCCTCTAGTGTGCATGGCAGAATGATATGAGGCAGTTTCTTTCTAATCATTACCCACGTACTTCTGTGGAGCCCACTTCAGAATTGCTCAGTGTATCACTTCAGGCAGCCATGTCCAACTCAGTAGATGGAGTACACGACATGAAGGAGAGAAACAGAACTGAAATGCCCAGAAAGGGCCACCAGCTAATTAGTGGTAAAGCTGATATTAAACCCACAGGTACTGCCTCTTGATTTAGAAATTTGATTGAGGTTTCTCTCTTTCCCCAGATTACTGGGAGAACTTCAAAATTAACTGCATATGAAAGGTTTCTAGTAATTCTTAGTCTGTGATCAATTTAATGGTCTCCAGAGAGAAATGTGAGCAATGGGATTTTGGAGAACATCTGTGTTAAGAGATTTCCAGATTTCTTGCTCCTGTAATATTTCTTCAATTTTCCAGTCATCATCCATCCCCTCCATCTATATCTCCATCCATTCATCTATGTAACTACCCATCTTTTCAGTACATATTTATCAAATAACCTACCAGGTGCCAAGCCCTGTGTTAAGTATGAGGGATACAAAAATGAAGAAGATAGGCATGTTCCCTATGATCATAAAGCTTACAGTTTCCTCCTAAAAATGAAATACTGGTAGATTTTAAATGGATGTATTGTGGATTTAATATTTGTGATATTCTTAAGGATCACTGTAGATTGAGAACACGGTGCATGCTTCCAAGCCACCAGCAAGAGTAAAAATGTTAAGTTTCCTTTAAGAACTGCTTGCTGTTTACTTACTATGTGCTGCACAATGTGCTGGGTGCTGGGGAGACTGGGTTAGTAAGGACCGGTTCTCTGACTCCAGAAATCTCAGAAACTAGAACATACACAAGCAAGTTTCAGCAGTGCTGGTCGGAATGACCAGAGTCCGTGCTGAACATTTTAAATCTCCAATTTCAGATTCTCACACAATGATAGGAAGCGGTAGCTTCTCATTCTGCAGATGAGAAAACTGAGGTGTGGAATAATTAAGTGGCTTGTGCACGTTCAGAGTTGGGATTTGAATGCGGGTCCATCTGAGTCCAAAATAAACGCACTTAACCACTATGTTACATGGCCGTCAGTGCTGGAGGGCCAAGGCAAGGAGCTATGGTTTGAGGCCAGAGGCAAGCTCTATCCATAGGACTTCCAAACACCTGGCTCAAAAGGAGAATACTATGAATTCCCTGGAATTAGGGACTTACGGTGTCTGTAGCTGGTGGGTGCTGAAGAGAGAAAGCATGCCGAGGGACACCTGGAGATACTGTTACATTTCAGTTATCACTGGGAGAAGATTCCAGATGCCCTGAAGGCTGTTAGAAAGCCCTTTTGACATCTCTGAATGGACAAATCTGTCCTTCAAGATAAAGCTAAAAATATTATTATTAGAAGTTTTTACAGGTAACATTTCCCTCTTCTGAATTTTTCAGAATACTTGATGTGGTATTTCTATCATATGCCATTCTGAAAATGATTGGGGTAGCTTTATTATGGATGTCTATCTTCCTCTTTTAGAGCAAGAAGCAAATTGTATCTTGTATTTATGTTGACTCTGAGCAGTTAGTGTGTGTGCAGTTAGCCCTTCTATAGTTAGAATGCACACAGTTAGACTATTTGTAGACTGTAAATTCCACAAATATACGAACTATATCTGAGTCATTTATCTCTAAATACCCAATACCAAGCATGGTGTCTAGAACATAGTAAACGCACAACATATTGATATAGAATAAAATAAAGTTGAATATATTTCTTGATTTCATATACAGCAGGTACTCATACTGATGAAATAAATGAACACATCCTCATATTTTCCTGAAGGCCTTCGTATAATAATTCTCCTGTGGTCTGTTCTAAGGCAAGATACATCAAGGAATTCATCATAGCCGCACTCCTGGAATTAGTTCATTTTTATTCCTTCAGCTATTCGGTAACTATGTGCTATGTGCCAGACACCCCTCTAAACACAGGGGTTATGAAAGTAGCCAGGAAAAGGCTCCTTCCCATGGGATTCTAGTCAACATCCCAAGGGTTCCTGAGCTCTGAGCCACCGTTCTGACAATCGCTCGGGTGATGTTGGGCAAGTCACAGCCACTCTCTTGTAAAATAAGCAAGGGTGTGTGGCTCCAATTCTAGCATCCCTTTGGTTCTAATTACCTATGGTCCATTGCTAATTCAGCAATATTTCTGCCCAACTTAATTTTGGTTGTTATTTTATTCTTTTTTAATCCTTCCATGAGGACATGTTTTCATTGATTTTTAAGGGATCCAACCCAACCCACAACTTGGGTATGTGTCCTAATCTGGAATTGAACCTGTGACCTTTTGGTGTACAGGTGTACAGGATGACGCTCCAACCACTGAGCAACACCAGCCAGGGCTTGGTTTTTATTTTAGATCCAAGTCAAATGGCCAATACTTAGTACAACACTTCCCAAATACTGTGTTATTTATTTAGTTATTTGACTTAAGCATAGGTGGTGCTTCGTGGCTTCCTCTCTCCCATCCTCCTAACAGAAGTTTCATTACCAACCAAATTAAGCCCAAATCTCAATCCATAAAATATTTCCACCCAGACACAATACTGAGGTTCCTATTTGTGGCTTAGTATACCTAAGAAAAGCTCAGATGAAATATGACTAGGTCCATTGATACATTCAGACCACAAACTGCCCTGGTATGGTCTGGTTTTAATTTTTGAAATAAAAATTCTGCAGAGCACTTGCTTTTCCTCTTCTATTTCTTGCCTAGACAGAAAAGAAAATAAAAAATGGTCTGACCAAGTGGCAGCAACATAGATTCTTAAAAAAAAGCTTCAAAAATACATTTGCATTCATTTCCCAATGGAAAAATGGCCTCCTCTGTTTTGGCCTTCATCCAGAATAAGAAATCTGGTTGACTCTTTCACAGTATTGGAAAGTGGTTTTGAGCTCTTCAACCATGGTTAAAATTAAAGAGATTTATCTAGGTAGAACAGGTTCTAGGTGGACACGTAACTCTAAACTTGAGAATTTCTGAAAACGGCTCTGACACAATGGCCTATGTCAGCTATAATCAGCCATCCAATGACAAAGATACAGCCTCGCAAAGCCTCGAAAAGCCTGAAGGAGGCACTGTGATGGGAGAGAGAACATAGTTTTCTCAGTCAGGAGGACCTGAGTTCAAATTCTGTTTACCTGCTTGGGAACCTGAGACAAAGTCCTATAATTTTTCCGAACTGTGGCTTCTTCACATTTAAAATAGAGCTCTTTGCAGGCTTATTAATAAAAGCCTGAATATTAATACTAAATGCTAACTAAATGTTAACACCTAGTCTCCTTTTCTCTCCTTTCCTTTGTGTCCTCCCCTATGAGGAATCTCCATAACATGGTTTATATCTTTAAAAATAGACCATGATATTGTAGAAGTTCATGAATTGGTGAAGAGGTTGAATTGGTTTGGGATGACAATTCAGTTTTCGTTCATATATCCACTTCAGCTAGCTGATGTGGTTCCCAGAACTGCCTTGAGAAGGATTCTGTGGCCATGTTTGGACTCAAGGGGAAAAATACTGTGATGGATTAGCAATGTCTGCCATGGGTATGGAATGGGGGGAGTGTTGATATGCATGCCAAATATTTGGCACAGTGAAACTAGATAGCTTTGGCAGTCTTTTCCAGCTCAACGTGCTAATATTCAAATGAATGGAATGCTGCTTGACTGAGGCCTGTGTCCCTGGGTTGGAGGGAGCCAAGGGCAGTCATTGACAATTATAAAAGCCTGTCTGAATCACGTTCAATAAAGTTTGATGCATTTTGATAAATGTTGACTCCCCAAATGGAAATGTGCCTCTAAGACTGGACTTCCAGGGACAACTAAGACTACTCCAGACACACTTTCATCACCTACTTTATTTCTCAAAATGGGGTCATTTGAATGTTACCGTAAGAACTAACATCGATAGAAAACACCTATGTCAGGAACTGCTTTACCTGTCTTAAGTGGATTATCTCATGGAATCCTCCCCCAGATCTCTGAGGTAGCTGCCTTTATTTTTCTCAGTTTACAGATGAGGAAACTGAGGCTCACCCAGTTCATGGTCATGCATCTGGAAAGGGCAGTAGGGATTTAATTCTGGTGGATTGACTCATGAGTCAGTGACCCCATTCCTGCCCTTCAGCTTTGCTGTAGTCCTTTAATGATGTCAAAGGGTGGTTTTTCTGTGACTAAATTAGGACTAACTTCAAAAGGACCCAGTGGTCAGGGTCCAGAATAAATATTAGCCATGAAAAACCTTTATGACGTACAGAGAGAGCAGGAGGAGCTGCCCATGAGCCTGAAATATAGAGAAATTTCTAACCCTCGACTTTGATTGAATTTAGCTGTTCAAGCCACATTAACATGCTGACAGGTATTAATGCAAGGGGAAATTTTTTCTAATTAAACATTTTTGGCAACTGCTATTTTGAACCAAATGCTCTTTGAAACCAAGCAAATTACACAGCTTTTGAGGTTTCCCAGGGTTTTAAAGTGTTTGTGCTCCCTGGAAATCTCCAAGAAGGGGAGCATTTATAGAGTGTTTCCCAAACTCGGTTGTTTAGTATTTGAAGAACATCACTCTTAGACTCTTTATCTTTTCATTTCCTTATAAAGGATAGGGCAAAAGTGGGTTTACAGTTGTATGGAAAGTAGTATAATAATTAATAAATAATAATACAAGAATAGACTCCGTTTCACATACTCACAACGGTAAGACTACTTTTGTCCCACCCTGTGCAGGAGTAACGATATACCTATGAATGGTAAGGATTGAGGCTCTCTAGCAAGTTAAACTAAGATTGAGGCAAACAGTTTAACATTTATCCTGCGCCTGACACTTACCAAATGCCATTGAGTTGGGACATCATATAAAGCAAGATTCATTGTTCAGATTGAAGTAATATTTATGCGATAAGTATCAGAGGGAAATTCAACATCATTGATGAAAGTAGAGTTGTTAGATTCCTCAAATGGAACCTCATAGGAGAATGATGTTGGGGATTTGGGGTGTGCATGAGTATTTTTTTACATTTTTAACTTGAGGGGAGGCACAAAGCCAAGTGTACTATAATATCTGTGTCTTGGGCAAATCCTCAAAGCCCCAGGAAACAGCTTACTCTGCTTGAGTATGGCCTGGAGAGAGAGTGAGTAAGTGAGAGAAAGATAAAGTGAGAAGTAGCAGACAGGGGAGCTTAAACATCTCTACTTTCTGGAAAATTGGACCTCACGCTATGTACTATCTGAAAAAAAAAAAAAAAAAAAAAAAAAGCATGGGTTCCAAGAAATTAGCCTGAGGATTTAGAAGGTCAGACATTAGAACTTCTATTTTTTAAAGAAGGAACTTAGATGAACAAGTAAACAAGCAAATAACTAAGAAAAGGGGGGAATCCCCTTCTGGACAGGATCATTTAATTTAGCATATGACAGAAAAGTCAAGATATTTGGCCTGAGAGATAATGAGGGGCAAAATGGCATGAAAGATACAAATGAATAACTCTTCTAAGATTTTTCTACGCTACCTTCAGGTATAGAGTTTGGCATATATTTTTGGAGAGGGACTGACTAGATGAGTATTTCTATTTCAATCTCTCTCTCTCTCTCTCTCTCTCTCTCTCTATATATATATATATAATACCCACCTTGCTAGTTCTGTTGATTGAAAATTATGCATATAAATTTAGCACACTGACTGGCAGATATCAGTAAACTTTTTTCAAGTGACTGGATAGTAATGTTAGGCTTTCAGACAGATGGTCTCTGCCACAAATTCAATTTTCCCCTTGTAGAGAGAGTAGCCATAGACATGGCATAAATAAATGAGCACGGCTGTTCCAATTAAACTTTATTTACAAAAGTAGGCCATTACTCAATATATGGTGACCCGTGCTGGAATATAGGAGTTAATAAATGGCAACTAGTATTATAAAAACCAAATTTAGATTGAACTAGACAGGAAGGAAACTAACAGTTTGTTGCCAGGCTACTATATACCTGTTTTGTGCCAAGCCTTATGCTAGATGTTTCTGTTATAGATGCCATCAATTATCTTATCACTTATCGCGGCAACCTGGTGAGGTAGGTATTATGACTATTGAAAAGCCAAACTGATACTCTGGGAAGGTCAGCAACTGGCCTAAGAGACAGAGCCAGTTTTTGGACTTTGAACTACTACCAGGTTGACTCATCAAGCAACTCTGCAGTTTGTGTAAGGGGGAAAAATCAGCACTGTTTGATGAAATAAGAGCTCAGAGCCCCAGCAGACCCCCTCATCTTCTATTTCTTAGACCTTCAGCAGCAATCTGGTGGCTGTTCACACGTAGGCACTGAAATATTTGACCTCTGTCTTCCTTCCAGAGCCTCTGGCGGGAGTTAAGTTTTATACACTTCCCCTTTGGAGGGTGCTTAAGCCAAGGTGTACTGTTTGGTAATGCTTATTAGCTTCGAGGAAGATGTTGGCAAGTTTCTTTTGGCCTGAGATGGTGTTCCAGGGTCTGCTGAAGCCTGGCTATGCTCATTGATCATCTTAGCCAAAAAGAGTTGTTAATTAGGGTGACATCCTGCTTGTCTCTACCCCTAGAGCTAGTTTTCTTGTTCTGGGCATGCCTGTTTTGGCTCAAGTGGTTGGTTTGGCTGATTACTGTAGGTCTAGGTGAGGGGAGCAAATTCATAGTCCTTTTAAATTCTACAAAGCTTTGTGCTCCAGTTTAGAATGGACTGGACTATACTCCAAGATGTTTTTAGGTAGATGCCTGTAGGAAGAGGTGAAAAAAAGTTTGGGGATACTGGGTGAAACAAAGCTGAATAGATTAGCTGCTACAGGATTTCTCAGGTCGTGCATCCTTCTACCCAAAATCTCCCTTTGGCTTCTAATCACACACAAGAAAATCCTAACTCCTAGCCACTGCCCACAGAGCTCATTTCCTCCTTTCATTCAGATCTCTGCTCCAACGTCACCTCCATGTCCCACCCTGTCTAAGAGATCAACCTCACACCACCAGTCACTGCCCGTTCCCTTATTGTATTTTATATTCCTTCTTAGAAAATATCTACCTGAAATTGTACTATGAATTTATTTGATTAATTTTCATTGTCTACCTTCTTCCACCATAATGTAAACTCCACAAATAAGAGGATCTTGTTTTCTCCAACTCTTAGAACTATGTATTAGTGGACATATGAACTATGAATTTCCAAGAACAGGACCCAGTCTCAAGTATTCCTCAAACTCTTCTGGTCATAGAATACTTTTTAAGGTGCACCCTACAGAATACATTATTGCGAAATACTTTATTACTAAGAACCATTACAAAAACAAAGACAAACAAACATTCAAAAACAAAGACAAAAAAAAGTAAGTGCCAGTTTCTGTGCTAAGTAATGCACTGGCATTGCGTCACTTACCATCACCATAACCTTCTGAAGTAGGTGCTGCTATTTTTCATTTAATGCAGATGAGAAATATGAGACTCAGGGAAGTAACTTGGCCAAGATCACGTAACAAGCAGATAGCAAGCTCTTGAACCCAGAACTTTCTGATGCTAAAGCCTTACTCTTAGTTATTATCCAATCCTTCCCCTGGGCTGTGAATTTCTCCATATCCTAAGACAGAGAACTGTTTGTCTCCATTCCTTCCTTGAGCCCTTTCCTGCCTCCCACTAGTTGTAGGCTGACCCTTGTTATAACCTCCAGATTTTCCTATCTCCTGTGACTCAGCCTCAAATCCCCAGACGGGCCTCCTCTGTCCTTGGTACTGGTTTTACAAAACCCCAGGCAGTGCATGCTGTGATTCTGAGGGCCACCTCTGAAAGCAAGGACATTCCTTGAAGTCTGTGTCCCCAGGCTGTGCTGGCTTCCTCCTGTCATATGCTATGACATCACTCTGCAGGGTTGAGAAACTAGAGGGCAAAGTATGAAAGTCTGCTGAGGAAGGGGAAGTCCAAACCTGGGAAACAACAAGGACTGCTGTCTGCTATTGAGAATTAATTTTATTCTAGTTGAGCTCGGTTACAGATAAAATGGGTACAGATTCTCATTTCAAGAACTTCATTAGCAGGAGTCAACCTGTGAGCAGACAGGCAATTCCAGAATGACATGGTAATGATAGAGAAAAACAAGGGGGAAAGGGCGAAAGAATTAATCCTATATTTTAGCTTAATTACATTTGCTAATAGAGGAATAGGTTGGGGAGAAGGGCAATGAATCAGTTTCAGTTTGAGTCCCTTTGAATGTCATGCCTTTGAATAAAATACATTTGAAGTCCTTGCCTTGGAAGATTGTGCCCTGGGGTGATGTTTAAGAGGAAGCATGGTTCCCCAATGAACTATAACATTTAATGCAAAACACTTGGCTTCACCTTATAACTGTAAGAGAAGCTTAAACTAGACAGTTTTCCTTAGTGGCAGCCATATTATTGATTACTCATCATCAACAGAAGTACAGGGGGATAAATTTGTCATTGACGAGAAGTTATCAGAAATTAGTGACATTGGGAAGGCACTCTAAGATGGTTCCCAATGATACTGCCTCCTGCTCATCACATCTTGTGTCATTCTCTCTCCTTGAGTGTGGGATGGTCTAGTACAGTGATGGCGAACCAATGACACGCGTGTCAGAGGTGACACGCAAACTCATTTTTTTGGTTGATTTTTCTTTGTTAAATGGCATTTAAATATATAAAATAAATATCAAAAATATAAGTCTTGGTTTTACTATGGTTGCAAATATCAAAAAATTTCTATATGTGACACGGCACCAGAGTTAAGTTAGGGTTTTTCAAAATGCTGACACGCCGAGCTCAAAAGGTTCACCATCACTGGCCTAGTGGCTTGCTTGTGACCAATATAATATGGCTAAGGTGATGGGATGTCACTTGCACTATTAGGCTACACAAGATTGTGATGTCTGTTTTGCTGACAGGCTCTCTGGCTTTGATGAAGCAAATGTCAACATTGGAGACACCCAGGTGGAAGGAAGTGAGAGTGGCCTTGGGCCAACAGCCAGCAAGGACCTGAAGCCCTCAATCCAACAGCCCTGGAGGAACTGAGTCCAGCCAACAGCCACCTGAGTGAGCTTAGAAGCGAACCTTCAGACATGACCTCAACCCTGGCCAACCCTGTGATGGTAGCCTTGTGAGAGACCCCGAGATAGAAGACCCATCTAAGCTGAGCATGGAATCCTGACCTATAGAAACCATAACACAAGAAATGTGTGTTGTTTGTTCGAAATAGATAACGAATACAGAGGACTCCTTGCTCCATGTATGCCAAAGAGTAAAACTTAATTTTTCCCTTTTAAACGATGTATTAACTCTGACACTTTTTATATTGTCTCTGGCTTCCAAGAGCAAGAGTCAAAGGAACTACAATTCGGTCCTGACCCTGTTGCCAACTGGCATGAAATCTTAGATTTTTTCCCCTCTGTGGGTCTCAGTTTCACTATCTTTAAAGTGAAGGGAATAAACTAGGCCACCAATTCACAAAACCTCTTATTTTTTTTGGTCACAGAACTCTCATTAAATGACATTTCACAAGGAAGCTCAGTGTGCAAAACAGATAAAAGTGGTGGTGTTTTAGTTGAAATAAGGTTGAGAGCAGCCCCGGCCTTTTGAAAAAAAGTAAGTTTTTAATTATTTCAGAGAGGGAGAGAGAGAAATACCAGTGAAGAGAGAGAACCACTGATCAGCCGCCTCCTACACCCCCCTACTGGGTGAGGATCGAGCCCACAACCCAGGCCCTGACTGGGAATCAAACCGTAACCTCTTGGTTCATGGGTTGATGCTCAACCACTAAGCAAGTCTGGCCAGCCTACCCTCAGCCGTTACAACCAGTGGCCAAGCCCCTGGCTTGGAGATTACTGAGCCCTCTTGGTTTCAATATTCTATGCATTTTAGGGAGACTTTTTTGTTTTGTTTATTTTCTAACAACTTACACCTAGAGGTTAGATCACTGTTCTGTGACATCTCTGTATTGTTTGTTAGACAGCAATAGATAACGAATACAGAGGACTCCTTGGTTCCATATATGCCGAAGCCATCTCTGTGACCATCCCAGGGCCCAGGGCATAAGTACTCAGAGGGCAGGCCACTTCAGAAGAACTCAAGGTGTACCTGCTTAAGGTGGTTTTCTCTCTGAACCCATGTGGGGGCTGAGTGTTGACCGCCCCTCCCCCCCGGAATTGTTTCAAAGATCCCTTGTCCACCTAAAGTCCACCACCAGCAACTCTCTTAGTTGTGCTAAGTATTTGCCCTCGGTACAGAACTAACCTTTAAAAATGTAAATGGTAGATTTATGATGAGTAGGCAGTGATTTGCTTGTGAAGGCGGAAGAGTCCACAAGATTTGGTGTATGGAAGGGTAGTAAAAAATGTGGAAAGGGTAACAGAATTAATCCTAGATTTTAGCTTCATTACATTTGCTAATAGAGGAATAGGTTGGGGAGAAGGGCAATGAATGTGCTTCTGATTTGGGGGTTATGGGGACATGGGTCTGGCTCCATCCCTCTGAGTCCTAGAACTCAGGGGATAAAGACCTGTCTCATGGATGTACTTGACCTCAATGGCATGCAGTCGGGTGGAGGGGGAGCCCTTCATCAGTTGTGATACCTGGGGTCACTGGGGGAAGCAGAGAACTCTGCAGGAACCGGAAAGCAGGTGCGTACACCAGCCTGCCAGGCACACCCATCTCACTCAGGCTGTACTTGATGTGCGTCCATGCTCCAGGTCTCAGGACAGTGGGAGGGATGAGGTGTGCATCAGGCTTCATTCTCCTACAGCTCAGAGCTCAGGAGAGGAAGCATATTACATCAGAAACCATACACTATACTGAGTGTCTACAGGAAGTGAAACCTGAAGGAGGAAGTTAGAGATCCCAACAGTGGCAACCCTGCGGAAGAGAACACGAGGGCCGGGAAGACAAGAGTTGGACTCTTCCTCAGCTTTGCTGTGTCTAGCCCTCTCTGGTGTCAGAAGATGAATTATGGGCTGAGCATGATGTGCTTACCAGGCTGATTATAAACACTTGCTTGGGATTTGAAACTGGCTCTGAGTTCTGGCTCTAGCAATGACTATCTGTGTGATGCTGGGGAAGGAAGCTACTTAAACTTACAGCCTCAGGTTCCCGTGTCTGAATTGCTGGAAACAATAGTGCATGATTCAATGGCATAATGCTTGTAGAGTACTCAGTAAATATTGGCTATTACGATCATTCCCAAGGCCCCTCCTAGGAGAACTTTTTGGACACGTGCATGCAGAAGATAGTAGCAGCCAGTTCACCTCCTCCAGGGTCAGAGTTGATCAGCAGTTAATTCTAAAGCAAACTGTCTACTCAGAGCTTAGGAAATACCTCTGGCTCTTGACATAGGGTGTTTGGAGAGGGCTCAAGGGCCAACCAAACCTATTTGGGTTACTACAGCTACATCATGAAGGATCTGTGAATTGCAGGAAATTTAAAAAATCTGAGCTAAGTTGGCATGAAATAATTTTTATCATTTCCATTAACAAATACACTAAAATAGACATGGAAGGGATTTTCCATTCATGGTCTTATTTCAACAAGAGCATTTCCATTTTATCCAATGGTGGAGGATCAGAGGGATTACTTAAGCACTGAACTAGGTGGTTGCTAAAGTTCAGGAGAGACTGGAAGCATGAGACAAAGGAGAAGGAAACAGAGTAAGATTTCTGGGCTTAAGGGCATAACTGGGAGAGAGAGAGAGAGAGAGAGAGAGAGAGAGAGAGAGAAGAAAGGTCTGGTCCCAGGTTACAATCACGTAGGACACAGACTTTTCTCTTAAGTGAGGCCACTGCTGTTTTTGTCTTGGGTGACAATATTGCCTGGAGTTTGAGGGGGTTTTCCCCCTTGGAAAGGAGACTTCATCTAATGTTTCCCACATGTTGAAGGTGTTCATTCTAGCCTGGGATTAGATTCAAGGGGGTTCCCTGTCATGTCCTCAAAGTGAGAAGTGATTGAGTTTTTACCCTCCTCTCTGAGGCTACAAGGGAGTTTGTGGCTCAGAATCTACGGCCACTTCCTGATCCTCCCCGAGTTCACTGCCCCAAGGCTGCACACCAATTTGATTTTCTCTCCCCGTTAGCCCTTTTAAAACCAGGTCCTCAGTTCACCTGGCTGTCGAGAGGGTGCAGGTACAGGTACAGCTCTGCTTTCCCAGGCGGGGAGCTCCCACCTGTCCTGCATGGAAATGTGTGAGCATCTTTCTGCAATAAAAAATCAGTGGTAATGACCTCGTTGCTACCTCTAGAATCATTCTTCTCTCTCCCAGGGCTGAAATTTGAACTTTTCTGTTTCCAGGCAGAGAAGGGCCCCACTAAGGTTGACCTTTTCTGAGGGCCATGAAAAATGAGATATGCCGGGCCATTCCGTAAAATCAATAGACAGCAATGGGTTGGGGGCTTCTCTACCGCTTGGCCAATCACTGGGAGACACTGCTTAAGGTTCTGTAAGAGGTAAGCCCGGCCTGCCTTCATGGGAAAGGCAGCACAGTGGAAAGAATGGGAGGGCTTTAGCCAGAAGGCTTGGGTTCAAAGCCAACTCCGCTCCTCACTTATGGAAAACCCTCGGATGAGTCACTTAACTTCCTTGAGCCTCGACTTTTTTTGGCCATAAAATGGAGCTAGTCATTCATAACTTTCAGTATTAGAGTGAGAATTATGAGAAACCACAGTCAAACCCTTCTATCACACATGCAATATATAACCTTCAACATTAACCATTTTGAGTGTGTGTGTACTTTACCATCACAAAGAGATTGTGCATTAAGAGTCAACTAAATGTTACCTGCTTTTCAAACGGACACGATTTAGCGTGGAGGGACTTGTGCTTGAAGCCAGATGGATACGTTTCCCTATAAGAAAGCATGGATGTGCCACGGCCGAACGGCTCAGTTGGTTGGAGTGTCGTCCACACACCAGAGGTGTTTGGGTTGGATTCCATGTTGGGGCACCTATCTAGGTTTTGGATTCCATCCTCGGGCGGGGGTATATGGGCAGCATCCAACTGATGTTTCTCTCTCTCATCAATGTTTCCCCCTCTTTCTCTCTCCCCTTCTCTCTCTCTAAAAACATATCCTAGGGTAAGAATAAAAAAAAAAAAAAGGAAGCATGGGTGTATGTCTATAGAAATCAAGGGGCATGGGTGTGTGTCTACAGAAATCAAGGGGCAGGAGAGAATGGGCGTTCTGAGTTCTCTGTGAGCATTAGAAAGGGTAGGATTAAGAGGGACGTGTTTTTCATTCTGTCAGCTTGAATTCCCTTTCCAAATTCCATTCTGGTTATATGATCAGGCTACCACTGAATTTATGGGTTGCCACAGTCTGGCTGGAGGGGCAGATTTAGTCAGAAAGAAAGTTTATTTCTTCTAAAGGTAGCTCAAGAAGCAGCAGCATTTGGCATGTACACAGTGGAATGTGCTTCTGATTTGGGGGTTATGGGGACATGGGTCTGGCTCCATCCCTCGGAGTCCTAGAACTCAGGAAAATGGTCTCATTCTCTTTGCTTTTGAAGCCATGTCTCTAATAGGTATGGTCCATTTCTCAGGGACATGTGGCTGCTTAGTGAGATGATGTATGCAAAGGGCCTATAGATTATCATTACATTAATTAAAGCGATCATCCTTCTTGTCTGATCGCTGTGGCTAGGACTTCCGCACTGTGTTGCTAAGAGTGGTGAAAGCAGACATCCTTGCCTTGTTTCTGATCTTAAGGGAAATGCTTTTAGTTTTTGCCCATTGAGTATGATGTTGGCTGTGTGTCTGTCATATATGGCCTTTATTACGCTGAGAAGAAAATAGAAACAGAGGCATGGATGCATGCAACACACTGACAGCTGTCGGAGAGGAGAGGGGAGGGAAGAACTGGGTGAAAGAAGAAGGGATTGGTCAAAGAACATTCATACATAACCCATAGGCACAGACAACGGTGTGGTGATGCCCAAGGGAAGGGGGGCGGGGCGTTGGCAGAGGTGGGCAAAGGGGGGGATGGGAACATCTGTAATAGTTTCACAATAAAAGTAAGGTAAGAAAATCATCCCTTTAGCATTTTGTACTTCCCACACATATTCTTGTCTACTGTACTACCTAGGAAATTGCTCCGACTTCCATTAGAGGTGGAACTCGGAGAGGCACAGATCCTTGCCAAAGCGAAAAATTGCAGCCTAGATGCACACCACCTGGCTTCATTGCGTTTACCTGTGTGTTCTGTGTTCAAGGTTCTATGGAAATGTCCCAGAGGCTGAGAGCAACAAGGTGAGTACTGGACCCTCCACCCCCATTTCAACCCCATCAGCCCCACATTTCCCTGCTAGATATTGGGGTTTTGCCCTCAATTTCATTTAATGAATATGAAAACCATTGTCTGAGAACAATTAGTCTTGGATAAGTCCCTGTAAACAATTAAACCAAGAAAAGCCTCCGTTTATTGAGCTCTTACTATGTGCCAGGTACTGTGCCAAGAATTTGCCATATATGATCTCATCTGAGTTCTGTGAGGTTAAGATCGGCATCCTCTTTATACGGATGACAAAGCTGAGGGCTGACAGGTCAGTGACGTCTTGGGGGTTGCGGAGATAGTGGGAGATGAGATAGGGAAACTAGGTATTTCAAACAAAGCATTAAAAAACACACTTTAACAACTAAGTTTAGCAGCACCCCTCTCAATCTTTACCTACATTCTGTTTAGGCAAATCAGAGAATATTCATCTTGTGCACCCTGTTCTTCCCCCAAACATGTCACGTCACCTCATCACATCTCACAGGGTCGAAGTGCACTCACATCTATTGCAAAGGGCTCCGATACACCCTATGCCAGCAAACTTTCCACGGGTTCCTTAGCACGGGACAAACCTTCCCCAGCCCTGAGCTGGACTTGTCATATTGCAGGACAAGGCAGAAAGCAGGCTGGGGTGGGCAGCAGGTCTTATTTCTAAAGCACATATGGGAAAGCTCCATAAAAAGCGGGGGTGGGGGGTGGGGGGAGAAGTCCACAAAACCTGAGAAAGAAGTATTCATTCTTCAAGCGGGGCTCTCGCCTGCTCTCCCTCTGGACAGAAAGCATTTCCAAAGAGTCCCCCGGCAGCATCGTGCTTTATGGCTGACAGCTTTAGAATCTGCAAAGGCCCGAACTCAAAACCCGGCACATTCTGGAGTCAGAACCCAGCATTTCTATCAGCCCCAGGCGGCTCCATTTTCTCCCAACCTGTGCCAACACAGCCTCCTGCTTGTAAAATACAGCCAAGACTCCGACCTGCCAGCCTAGCGAGACACCTCAGACCTGGCAAGATAAAATGCCAGGGAGTGGGACAGGCGGGTGAGGAACGCACGAGAAGCAATCCAAGGTTGGCCAAGTGCCCCTTTTAACCTCCAAGGTGAGGGCAGTTTTGGGAAAAGCCAATGATTATCCAAACTTCCAGTTACTGAGCAATCACTCCTTTTCTCTTCATAATGACAACAGAAGTTATCCTGCCCATTTTAGAGAAGTAGAAACCGAGGCTCAAAGAGGTTATGTACTTTCTACAAGGTCACACATGGGGTGGTGGTGGGGATACGAAAGGGATCCCCTACAGCACCAATGAGAGAGAGGAAGCCCTGTGTTCTTTCCAGTCAGCCAGGGAAGTAGAGCTCCCCTGATCCTGGGGGAGAATTTGTCTCTTAGGGCTTTCTCTACAGAGAAATCAGGAGGGAGAGGTGATTCTAAGAAGATATGGCATTCTGCTGGCTCTAAGCACCCTGAACATGCCCATGTGCCCAGCCCAAGGACCAGTGGATCAGGAGGCATCCGCAGGGAGTCCCCACCCTTCACAACAGGGGTGTCCAGCTCTCTGGTCCCAGAGCCTGTAGCTGTCTGGTCACCTGGCCCTAGGAGTCACCTTGTGGCTCCTGTCCCCAGCGCTCACCCCTTCCTCTGTCTGACCTCAGGGTGGATGTTGTGGAATGAGGGGGTGATACAAAAGGGAAAGCTGTAAGGTAAGGGCTGTTTAGATGTAAACATGTATTGTTCTCTCCACAATCTTCTATCAATCCCCCCTATCCCATCCCAGTGTAACGCTATGAACAAACTTCAATTTGCAAACCAACTTCTCTAACCCGCCCAGAAACCTGCACAGGTGAATCAGCCAGGCAGGGAGTGAAGCGAAAGTTCTTATTTTCCCTCTGAAGAATGGCACAGATAAAAACTTTTTTTACCGAAAGTTCCTTCCATGTGTGACTACTCGTAGAACTAGGACAAACAGACGAAAGTTTACAGAAAACACCCCAGGTGCACCCAGATCAGAATAAATACCCCACGTTGCTAGCGGCGCAGAGAAAACAAAAGTTTTGTAATTATGAAAAATGCAACCCACTTGGTACCAGGAAGGCAAACAGTATGTCAAAATGATCTTTGGTGATGGGGCGAAACAGACTTACCTTTCGGAGCTGGAAACGACCTAGATTCTTGAATGAACCCGCTCCATGGAATGAGTGCCTGGAGGTGAGCAGCAGCGGGCTCCCAGGTGGCTGCCCCCAGAGTCCCCCCACCTCGCGCTGCCTTTGTTCCGAGGAGGGGCTGGCGTGTGTGCGCGGGAGAGCGTGGGACAGTAGGCGGCTGTGGCCAGTGCAGCCAGCTTTGGCTGGCTTATATAGCGAGCTCCTTCCTCTGTAATGGGACGCCTCGCCTCCAGACATCCTTTCCCACTTTTTCAGTTGGCGAATTAAAGGAACAGCCCTCCCAGCGGAGGAGCGGGGTTAGCTCATGAAAGAGCTCTCTGCCTGCTCTCTGCCAGGAAAAGAGCTCATTTGCATACAATTTATGGCGAAAGTAGGAATTCCTGCTTCCCTCCCTCCTGCCCCTGACTCAGAGCAGCTGGGAGTGATGTGTGCATTTTGCGTTGCTGCCCAAACGGGTTTTCTGATTGTGAGACAGAAGCCCAGGGAGGGAGAGGGAGCAGGAGCAGGAGCAGGGGTCTGGCTCTGTACCTCCGCGGGCGGGAAACGTGACTGTGAGGGGGCTCCCTGAGCTCTGGGCTCTGCGCAGCAGCTGCTCAGTGGCACCTCTGAGAAAGCAAATGTGTTCCTGGAAAGAGGAGATAAAGCCCTTCAGAAGCTGGGGAGGTTTGGGTTTCTCTGGGCCAGCGGAAAGATAGCCCAGGGTTAGTTCTCAGCAGGTGGAGACAGGGCCACAGCCCAGATCAGCCCCACATCTCCTCTGGGAGGCAGCCATGCCAGCTGCCTGGAGGCGGCATTGTCCCAGCCCCAGTGCCCCACAGGGGGCAGCTTTCTGATCCTGTGCACGCCCTGCGCCTGGTCCTGTCTTCTAAGCTGCAACTCCCGGGGAAAGTTCTCTGAGGCTTATTCTCAATGCTGAAAGGTGTTGGCCACAAACAAAAAGAAAAAAAAAAGTAATGTCTGGGGAAGAAAAAATGTCTCTATACCCTTCTAGGTTTTCTGCCCTGTTTTAGAATTAAATTGGCGTGAGATGGATTAACAGGAGGAAATAAAATTGAATTCTGTATGTATGGGGGCTCCATAAGAATATGAAGAGTCCCTAAATGGCCAGGCAGTGGGGCTTGCGTGCCTCTGAAGGAAGAAGGGGCAGACGTGGGGCTGCAAAGGGGAGGAAAGCAGATCACATGAAGATGACAAAACAAATATTTGCTGGCGCCCAGAGACAAGGGGACACAGAGGACTTTGGTCTTCAAGCCCTGCCCCCTATTCTTTGGAGATATCTCTGCTGATGGTGCCCACCCTGGACAATTCTTTAAATTCCTTTCGGCAGTTAAGGGGGCAAGTTCAAAAAGCCCTACCTGAGTCTTTTGTTTCTTGAAAACAATCAGCCTAAAATATTCCCCATGCCAAAGAAACACATTTGGGGTGGCAACATCCTGCTCCCTCCAGTAACAACTGAATCTTTGACACATAAGCTGTGCCTCTGCCCTCCAGCCTGCTGTGGATGGCTTCCCAGCTCTGAGTCATCAGAGGTTTGGTGGTTAGGATGCATCCAGTACCCTCAGGGCACACACAGGCATTTGAGGGGATGGAGAAGAAGCCAGGGCACGGCACCCATGCCTGAGCTTGTCACAGCGCGTGGACGTTTTGTGATAGTGGAGGGACAGGGACATGAGGCATCGTGGGACCTCCTTCGTTAGGTCTATATTAAGTACCATGCAACTGCAACGTGCTTTATGGAGGTTATTTTGTAACAGCCTGGCAATCACCCTGTGATAGGCACCAAGTGCTGTCTGACCCTTTTCACAGACAAGAGACTGAGGTTCTGAGAAGTAATGTAACTCCACTAAGAGAATACACCTGGGGAGCATTCAGGTTATAACACTGGGCTCCATCATTCTTCCTATTACACTTCAAGGCCCAGGAGCACTGTAGGCTGATGTTTAAATGATGTTTAATGCCTTATTAGATTATAACACTGCTTGTATAAACATCACTGCCACATTTGAATATGGAAGATATGTTTCTCTGTTCTGGAGAGCTAATTCAGAGTTGCTTGGTTTTTACTAACCACTAATAACAGAAATTTCAATTAGCCACCTATTTTCAATACTGAATGATATCACCTCTATGCTTGTGATTTTTATTGTTGTGGCCTTAGTTTCCCCATCTAAAAAAAGTGGGACAAGATTATCCCTATGGCCACTCTGGCTCTGGTATCCTAGGATTCTCTGCTTAACTGACCGTCCCAGACGGCAAGAAAGCCCATAAATAGTCATGTCATACAACAGCTCATTTGAACTTTTGAACCATTTTGGCTAATTCAAATGTTAGTTGTTTTGGAAGTTTTTAATTCTGTGTTTTAGCCAAGCACATTGTAGTAGCACAAGGCTGTGTCTTCCAACCGGTAGTGAATGCTCCCATGCCTCTTGGCTTTCTAACGTCTACCAAGTGGACCTCCTGGGTTAAGGAATAAATTACTAGAATAGCACCTAAGCCATGGCATATGGCATATAGGCTGCATTTACACATAATATATATTAACAACTATGTGTGCTTTTAACAGATAAGGAAGCATTCATTGCCTCTCCATGGTGTAATTATGCCCATGTATGTCTAGTTTTTCCTCCTCCACTCTAGGCTTCTAGAGGACAGTCACCATGCCTGCATCTTCTGTGCCTAGCACAGAGCCTTGGGTATAACAGAAGCTCAGTAAGTGTTCACTGAATGAAGGAAGGAATGGAGGAACATGTGAATATTTGACATGCTGTGCTTTATAATGAAATCCTTCCTTTTTTACCCATAGACTGTAAGAAGGAAATTAGATTATTGTAGCCAACACAGCCATTGCACAGATGAGAAAAGGGGAGCCCAGAGAGGTGGCTTAGCCAAGGCCTGCATGGCTGTTTTCCATGCAGATGGTCACCACAGTCAGAACTGAGCAATTAAGCCATGCGAGACATTACAGCAAAGGATATTTATGAGATTAATAACCACTCATCCTCCAGTTTGCCAGAGGCCACACGTCTTGGCTTCCGATCTCTTACCGTTGCATCCTTCTTAGTACTGCTTGTAAACACCACCTCTGCACAGCGTTCTCAGCCAGAGACGGATTTTGTTGTCGCTCATTCACAGGTTGTTGGTGTAGGCTGTGGATTGGAGGCCAGAAGGAACGTGGGGGTTTGCCTCAGGTGAGATCATTCTCATTTCCTTAAAGGTCTGTTAATTGTCATACATTCCACCGATAGATCAGCCAATGAGTGGAATATTGGCCAGGCCTGGCACTATCTGAGGAAGCTGAGTGTCCATTTCTTTGAGAAGTCTGTCATCCGCCCTTACCAGTTTGGTTCAGTGGATAGAGCCTCGGCCTGGGGACTGAAGGGTCCCAGGTTTGATTCCGGTCAAGGGCATGTACCTTGGTTGCGGGCACATCCCCAGGAGGGGGTGTGCAGGAGGCAGCTGATCGAAGTTTCTCTCTCATCAATGTTTCTAACTCTCTATCCTTCTCCCTTCCTCTCTGTAAAAAATCAATAAAATATATTAAAAAAGAAAAGAAGTCTGTCATCCACTTCCCAAGGGACCCCTTGCTTCCCACCTCTGCTTATCCACTCTCTCACTGTTCTCAACTTCCTCCTCTTCTTCTTGGAACTTATCTAGTGCTAACTCCCATCCAAAGGTCCCATGTGACTTTAAATTGGCCAGAAATCTCTTCCAAAGCAACGAAGGAGCTCTAGTCCCACACAATAGGCTAGTCATTCAATCAGATGCCTTTTTTAGAGTCAAGGTTCCCCAGTCTTTGTTCAGTGCTCTTTTTATCCATCTTTTTGCACTTTTCCTTGGTAAAAGAAAATCTCAAAGAGGACAGTGGTCATTGAATGAGTGGCAAGATAAGGAGAGATTCCCTGTCTAATGGAATAGAGCAAATCAGCTGTGTAATCAACCCATAATTAGATTTTCTGGTCAGCATGGCAGAGTGGAAAGAGCTTTGGTTTCGTGTAGGGTCAATGTACTGTGTGACTTTGACCCAATCCCTCCCTTCCCTGGTTTTCAGCGTCCTAGTAACTAATGAGCAATCTGTAACTAATGAGCAACTTAAACATTTTAAGTAAAAAAGTCAAAGAAATAATTCAGAAGCCTCTGAGCCTTTGCACATTACCCTGTCCCTAAAATAACCCTTCTCCCACTTTGTCCACATGGCAAATTCCTATATTATTTTTCAAGATTTACTTCAGAGTAGTTCTAAGAGAGTTTCCACAAGCTTATTTTATATTCAGAGAGAAGGGGACCTTCTCTCTGATTAGAAGATGGACACTTTTCACCTGTTTATTCACAAATCTGTTTATAGTCAGCATCTGTTTATGACTGGTGTCTATTCCATGCCACTTGTTATTTTGAATATCATTTCTCTATATCATGATATTTAGAATGACATAGATCTATGGTAGAGGTCAACAATAAAACCTGAAATTAGTTTTTTGAAATTTCAAAAGACTTGAAATTATTTATTAGGTGATTAGAGTATTTTTTGTTATCAGTGATTTATTCATCCATTTTCTCAATGGGACTGCGAGAGCTCCTTGAGGACAAGAACTGTGCTTTCCATGCGAAAGCACTGGGAAATCAACTAATGTTTCCATGAAATGACTGACTGACTGGCTGAATGATGGAGAAAGTGGAAAAGGCATAAGATAGGCACAAGTGGTTTGGGTTGAACCAGCTTGACCATGTACAAAGTGAATTCCCTTGAGAAAATCATGTCCCTTCTCTGAAACTCAGATTTCTCAAGAGTGAGACAGATAAAAATCCCTACCTCCAGGACCACTCAGAGCTGGGGTAAAGGTCAAGAGAGTGGAAAAGAATGCGCTCAGTAAACCTGATGCCCTATGCAGGTTTTTACAATAATGAATAATGATCCCTCCTCACACCAATCTCAGTTGAAAGCTCACACGGCAAGGCCCTAGTGTGCTTATTCCAGCAGGAGTCCTGCTTCTAGGCTTCTCCCTAGCGTATTTCTGGGCTCTGCAGGGATAGCTGGAGAGAAGGAACTTGAAGCCACCTGGTGCTGTCCTGTCTGTTAACACGTTCTGAAGACTGCTTTTTACCTGAAGGCCAAGGGGAAGAAGGAGAGTTCAAAAGACCAGCATTGACCAATGCTAAGTGAGAAGGTCTGGGGTTGTGCATTCCCCCCAGGGGGCTAGGGAAGTGGTTTTGGTCATATTTACTGGTCTGCAGTGATGACTACAATGAGTCAAACCCCCCTGGGCCCAACGTGGGTCAGAGAGGGAACACACAGCTTTGAAGGAAATGCAGATTGAATTTCTTTGAATGATTTGCCACAGCTGAGCTAGATACTCATGAGGAAGTATAATTTGTCCTTTTCCTGATTTCCTTCCTTGGTTTTCCTTAGATTTTTTTGTGTGAACAACGGCTCACATGAAGTAGTTTGCATGTATTAAGTTCTGTGATCTTTATAATGAGCCCCTTGGGTAGACCCTATTATACTATATATTATTACCATTTTCAGACAGCGGGTTGTGAGCTATAGAGATGCCAAGTAAATTGTCCGAGACACAGGAATAATAAACGGCAGCAAGAGGATCCAAACCCAGGTTGTGGACCTCAGACCCTACGTCCTATTATGTGTGTATGTGGGGGTGCCTCCTTATGTGTTTATTTTAACAGTTTCCTGAAGGCAAAGATGGCATTCTTGGACTCAGGCCGCTCTGAGTGATTATGGAATTTGTGCATAAATATCTAATGAGGCAAGAAAGGCCTTGGTTTAGTTCCTTTGAGTGGAAAGTCAGCAGGGTTTAACGAAAGGTCCATGTCTGTCTGTGCTAATGCAGGAACTGCAAAGCTATTGGGCATGGATTTGGCTTCCATATAACTTCAACCACTAACTAGTTATGAAAAGTGGGACCGTAGGCAAATTACTTGGATTCCCTGTTATAGGTCCTCACTTATAAATGAGTACAATCATAACTGATACTTCTCAGAGCCATTCTCGGAATTAAGAAAATGCAGTCAAATGTTTATGCTGGCCACATTCTAAGTAATCTCCAAATGGTGGTCACTTATTCTACTCTGGGGCATTTATTTGCTCATCTTTAAATGATAGAAAAGAGAGAATCTCAGATGTTTTCCAGAAATATTCTCACTAAAATAAGAAGTGCTAATAACATGTATACACACATGAAGAGTACACAGCTCCTTTTGTTACAAGCCATGAGATTCCCAGGTTGATGGACCCGAGTGTTGGTTATTCATTTACTCAAATATCCTTCATAACTCTCCCCTGCATACTGGCATGCACATGCCGCAACACACACACACACACACACACACACACACACACACACTCATTGAAATGAGTATTTTCCTACAGGGCTGTTTAGTGTTGAGAGATTTATCTGGGAGAAATTGTATTGACCTCCTTTGAAAAGAGGAACTACTTTTGCCTATGCAATCAATAGAGGGCTCTAAGGGCCTGTTCTCCCACTGTTTTCCAAGTCTTTACATATTCTGTTTCTTCAGGGGGAGGCTGGGAACTTCTCCCCTATTCAGAGTCAGCTGGATGGCATCACTTGCCACAGAGCTGGCAACTCCCCCAGCAGAGCCTAGAGATTCACTGGTATCACAGAGGCAAGGGGATCACTGTGCTCCTTGGGAAGGACCGTTGGGCTGGGCTTGGTCCTCACTGGCAGGCTTACTGCTATACCTTTCCTACCCACAGCCTTCCCAAAGCATGGTGGTAAATATAACACATAATTGCCGATAACATTACAAAGCATGAATATTTATTTCAGTCCTCACACGTTAAGCTATGCCCATATTCCAGGAGAGGAAACTAATGTGAGGAGAGGTCAAGAGACTTGCTTAAAGTCACATAGCCAGCACATGGCTTGACAGAAAGTCTCCACATGTCAAATATTGGGCTCTTTGGTTTCCACTGCAGAAACCACTTATAAAGAATGTTATCTGATCGGTGTTGTGGGGTACAATGGTATAAAAAAAGAAGCCCGTGATTTGAAACTAGACAGACTTGGACTTAATTCCTGCAATGCCATTTATAGATGTATGAAATGTTTCCAATTCCTTCTGTGTAATGGAGGTGAGGATACTCACTTCATAGAGTCAACAGGACTGTGGTAGGCTAAATAACGACTCGAGTCCCCCAACCCCCTTTAGGCAAGATAGCCATGTCCTAATTCCCCTGAACCTATGAATGCCTTACATGGCAAAAGAGACTTTTCAGATGTGATAAGTTAAGGACTGTGACATGAGGAGATTATCCTGGGTGCAATCACAAGTGATCTTCTAAGAGGGAGACAGAGGGATATTTCACTACAGACGAGGAGAAGGCACTGTGACTAGGGAACAGAGATTGAAATGATGTGGCCAAAAGCCAAGGAATGCTGGCAGTTACTAGAAGTTGAAAGAGGCAAGGAACAAATTCTCCCCTGGAGTCTTCAGAAGGAACGCGCCCAGTGGACAACTTGAACTTAGCCTAATAAAACTCATTTCAGACTCTGCCCTTTAGAACTGGAAGAGAATAAATTTCTATTGTTTTAACCACCGAGCTTGTGGCAATTTGTTACAGGAAACTAATACAAGAAAAAAACTGGGATGATATCTTTGTGTTGTGCCTAACAGGACCTTGAAATGGTAATTCCATCTCATTAGGTTTTCAAATACCTTCTTGTTGTAGCTTATTTAATAAGACTTTTAGGCATTGGCTGGAAGACAGGGAAAGAGAAATCAGAGGGAGCCACAACCTCCACCATGTGCCTGACAGTTCTGAAGTGGCCTCTTGGTGTGGGAGTTTTGCAGTGTTGAGTGATGTAGCCCAGAGAGAGGAGTAAAACTGGACTAAAACAGTACATCCTTATCATTCCAGAGCCAGCCTGACCCTAATCAGTGTCAGGCTTATCTGTGTAGCTGCTCATCTATACTCTGAGGATTCATCCAGGGCGCACTTTGTCAAGTGAAAAGAGCTCATTGATCACTGTGCTCAAGTGAGAGATAAGAAAAGGAGGCTTCGAGTGGTTGCCTGCTGTGCCTACACACTGAAAATCATGGTCAGCTGAGGCTAAAATGCAGCTCTGCTTATTCTTGGAACAATGTTTCACGCGCAGGAAGCGACTTGTCTAGATTTCTGTAGGACCCACAAAATCAGAGGGGTTTGTGGCTTAGAAAATCCTTCACACAGATGAGTTTCTTCTACGTAGATAGAACAGACATGTAAAGGTGACAGAGAAGAGTAAGCAGGCACACGCCAGACTTCCCACTCCCTCCCTGCTTCTGTGCAAGATCCACAAATCCTGCCTCTCTTTTGAGCTCTCCTTTGATTTCCTTTTTGCTCTGTGATCTCATCAGATGGAGCTGTGGTATCTGGGGACCAAAGGAGCCTCATCGTGAGCCGCTAAGCAAGTCCTGCAGACACTGTCTCAGAGAATGATCTCTTTAGGGGAAGTTCAAAAGCTTTCTAAATTCTTCAGAACACCTGCCCAGGCCAGGACTGGACTCAACTTGCAGATGAATGGTATATGGGGAGTGCTCTCAGTAGAGACACATGACTCATTGTTCGAGGCACATGATAGACCATTTCCCCCCGTGGAAATACTTTATAAGGAAATGATGGGGAACCCTTGATAATCCCCGTGGACAGGAGGGGGCGGGGGCCGGGATGAATCAGTGAGACAGCTGCATTGTAGAAGACCAGCTGAGGGGCGCTCACTTTGAAGTGTGTTCTGCCAGTAACTCCTGTAAGATAGTATAGTACTGCCAAGGAGAGATCTTCTGGGAGCCTGGTTTAATGAGCAGAAATCAGCAGGAAATGGTTGCTTTTAAAGGAAGTAGAAGTACTTTAGCAAGTCGAAATTTTATTTGCACAGTTAATCTATGATTTAGATGAAATGGCTGATTATCTGACTATACTTGACCTACAAAACTGGCACTTACATATTAGGTCATCTTAGCACATGCCAAGCACTATCACTGAACTGTAACAAAAATAAACTCTGGACCAAACCTGGGCTAAATAGAAAGTGACTTCTTGCAATGGAAAGACTGGCTAGGTTGGTGTGGGGGAGAGTCTTTGTGAAGGTCAGTGAGGCAGCCCAGTTGCATAGTTCTGGGGACCATGGTTGAATACCCATCTGTGGGTATTCTACCGATATCAAAGCTGTGTGTAGAATCTAGATAGAATAGGAAGACACCCACTCAAGGAGATGTCATATTCGGATACTGACTATCATAGTACAGACTCAGGCCAACAGAGAGCCGGGGAGATGAGCAGGGAGCATGGGTAAGTATGTGAGTGGATGGCTGCTTTCTAAGGGGCCTTCATAGAGGAGAGGTTTTTTCCTGCCACTGGGAGTCTCCTACGAATGGTGATTGCTAAGGATTATTGGACATTTACTGTGTATTGGGTACCCTACTTAGAATATCACACTACAACCTTCATCACACACCTATGGATAGAGACTATTATTAACTTCAAACGAGGCAGGGTATCATTGGTGGGATTAGAACCCAGACCTCTTTGCATCTTGTGCAGGATCCTCTTCACTGTGCTTTTCTGAAGAGCACATTGTACCATTTGCTTTCCTTGTTTAAAAAAAGGGGAGGGGGGAGCAAGGACAAGGGCATGGTACTACTTTCAATGACTAACTCTTTCACTGTACAATTTCTTCATTTCTTCATTCCATGTATGCGGTGCCGTGCTAGCAGGTGCTGGGGGCACAGCTGCATCCTACTGTCACTGCTATGGCTGGCACAGGTAAGCACTCTATAGACAATGGTTTTGGGAATGTTGGATCCAATCATTTTTCAAGTGCAAGCTTGGATAAGAAAAATCTGGCTCATGATTTTTTCTTGTGCAAGCGGCCAGTTTAATTCAAGACAGAATTTTGCACTGTCTATACTTGTCTAGAACAATAAAAATAACAAGCCCAATCTTTTGTTTCTGGTTGTTTGATGTTGTGTGAGCAGAACTGGCAGCGGTAAGAGATACTGAAGCCTAGATCTGATGAACTGGAAGATATCAGGTGGCACGTTGGTTTGAGTTCTAATCTGGTTAATGTATGCCCTCTAAGGCATCAATGTTTTCTTTACAAATATTTATTGGACTCAGACATGTATCACATCTTGGGCACAGGTAATAGAGCCAAATTATAGGAATTACAAGGTGATTGAGCTTGTCCTGGCCGGTGTTTCTCAGTGGTTAGAGTGCCGGGCCAGGCATTGAAAGGTCTCAGGTTCAATTCCTGGTCAAGGGCACGTATCTGGGTTCCAGATTCGATGCCTGCCCTGGTCAGGGCATGTGCAGGAGGCAACCAATTGATATATCTCACATCGATCTTTCTCAATTTAGGGGTTCACTGTGTACTCTCCATCTCCTCCCTCCCTCCCACTCTCTCTCTCTCTCCCACTCCACTCTTACAAATCAATGGAAAAAAAATACCCTCACTCCTTGGGTAAGAATAAAAAAAAAACTAAGTCACTAAAACATAGTCTTTCTCTTTAGCATACTGTTTACTTGATATGCCTTTAACACACACAGTTTAGGGGTTAATTGTGTACTATCTCATGTCGATTTATAAACGAGTCAGTTTTGTTTAAGTAAGGGCATGGAGAGTCTGATTCTTCCACACAAATCCACCCACATTCTGTCTAGGATGATGTTGGATGTGGTCTCATTAAATACTCATTGGTTTAAATCATCGACTTTGAAATTTGTATGATGTTTCATATGGACTCCAAAATAATGAACTAAGATAACCCAACAGCTCTGAGTTTGGACTTTAACTTGTGCTGACCTGGGTTTAAATCCCAGCTCAGTTACTTATGAGCTGCACGCTCCTCTATGAGCCTCAGTGTCTTCATCTGTGAAACGGGGATTAGAACATCTACATCCAGGTCTATTGTCAGGAGTCAGTGAGATAAAGCACTTAGTACCATACTGAGGACAGAAAATGCCGAGTAGTTGGTAATTATTATTATTTCTAGATTTTCCTCTTTACTGAACAAATAGCATCCCAACTATTCAACAAGCCACCCCCCAGCTTCTCCTTCATTTCTAAAACTAGATAAGAAGTTGGAGACTTACTGTATTTTATTTCCCTTCTGAATTCTCTCTCCTCACTTTAATAAAAAGGGGTAGCCATTTGTTTCACTCAGTTTATGCCAGTGGTTCACAACTGGGGGTGATTTTGCCTAGGGGACTTTTGGAAATGACAAATTATTTTTGGCTGTCACAACGTGGTAGGGGTTGCTACTGGCAGCTAGCGGGTAGGAGCCAGGGATGCTGTGGAATATCCCACAATGCGCAGGACAGCCTTCCTCCCTCTCTCAACAAATCAACATCCAGCATAAATATGTCAATAGTGCTGACCTGAGCAATCCTAGTTTACAGCCTCCAGCAGCACACACACACACACACACACACATACACACACACACACACTCATGCACACCACGCACATACATGCTAACACCCACACCGCCCAAGATCCCTGCTGCATGGCATGGAGGGAGCAGTGTGTGCGGACCGAGCCCGGGTGAGCTCCAGATGATGTCATGCTGGGGGGAACCCACACAGGTCTGCGGTGAGACACATTACACGTGGGGGATCTCACCATTTCCGTGCAGACCCTCACCTCGCCGCCGCCGCCGCCTCATATCCTGCTCTCATCCCTCCTGGGAATGTGGGGAAACCTCACAGCAGATGGGGTTTCGCTTAGTCACATTCTCTGTGGTCAGCTCCGATTACATAGACAGCAGCTCTGGCTCTGAGGGACACGCGGTCACCTGGTGCTCTCAGGGCTGGCCTTTCACCTTCCAGAACCCAATTCAGCCCAAGACAGACGAGGAGAGAGGATCGGCTGCAGTTCTAAAAAGCTGAGAAACAGAAAAAAGCCAAAAGGATATCGGTGTCTTCCTTTGAGGGCAGGGATTAGATATTTCTGTTTGTGTATTTCATGTCAAATGGTAAGTACTCAGTAATTTTTAGAAAAGAAATATATAAATGATAGAAATCTTGAAGGCGTTTACATTTCATATGAAAGAGTAAGAATGGTTACTTAATACTGAACGGTTATATTATTCCATGGAGTGTGCTGTGTGTTTAACAAGTGTTATCTCATGTAATTCTAAAACAGCCATGTGGATGTACAGATTAGCATCTCCACATGAGAGCTGATCTAACAGAGGGTGAGCAATGCTGGCTCACCCAAGGCCAAGAGCTACTTAGTGCCAAAGCCAGGCTTCCAACCCATGTCTCACTTCCTTTGGGGCCTGGGTCTTACCCACTGATCTAGGTGCCTCTCACCTATGAGGTGGGCACAGGATCCAGCAGGGAGAGAGATGGCTGGGCTAGACCATGACTACCACGGTATGCTCGATGAAGGAGTGTGCATTCATTCAGCTTTTCTGACCTAAAAGTGAAAGTGTTCATTTGGAAACGGGAAGTGTTACAGCACACGATGGAACGCTCATGGTTGGCCTTGGTGAGAACGTGCTGCTTGTCCACAGTGATTTGGGTACCCGAGCAACCCTGTGTGCATATAACAAGCTAGGGATTTCCTCTAGTCAGGTGTCCTGGCAGCTGTAGGCACATATAATCTCCACTACCCGTTCTAGTCCGTCATAGCAATGATGTGTGCCAAGAAGGCACTGCTTCTCCACCCACTGGAGGACCACTCTCTTTTTCCCAAGGTCTTTCCAATAAAATGATGTTGTTCCTTCCTCCATCCCCAGGGAACCAATGGCTTTTTCTAGTCTCCAGAGGAGACTGAGGCACCATGTAGTCACTCTACAGATTTAACCCCTTCTAGCCCCTAGTATTCATGGAGGAGACAAATGCTGAGGATGTGCTGGGAACTGGAATCTCTGCTTTTTGTGTGTAATCTATTTTTGGATAGGAAGCAGAGCCACATGGAAAAGATTTGATAATGTTAACAAATGACACCATAGTAACTAGCTGAGCCAGGAAGTGTTTCCTTCCACACTCAAGCGATACACTTGAGTTACACAGACTTCTGGGAAAACAGCCTCCTCATCTTATCGAATATGCCAGTTCACCTTCTATTGCTCAACCTAAGTGCCACCTGCTCATTCCTTAAGATGTAGTTCAGAATGCCTCTCAATATTTTAGTCACATCTCTATTCATTGGTGACCCTCTTTGCCTGGGATCGTAAATAGCTTCCATGTGTGTCTGTCTCATGAGATTACAAAATGAGGTGAGTGACATTTATTATCACGCACTGGGATAACCCTCTTACACATTATTTTTCACGGAATCCTCTGAAATGGACTGGGGGCAGATGTTACTAGTTCCATGCTAAAAATGAGAGAATGGCAGTTCCTATATGTTAAGCTCCTGGCAGGCTTAAAAATGTCTTTATCTAGCTCTGTGAGCATGACATAACCATTCCCTTAAAACAGCAGAAACAAAAACAGTTTTATTTAAATCTTTGGAATTCTTTTCTGCCCTACCCAAGGAATGCAATATTCATCAAGGCTCATTTTATGTGTAAGAAATAAAATACTAGGAAAGCTCCACAGTGATGTAACCAAGAAGTCAGAGCATTAAATACCTTGGGATTCTGCCACACGCATGACCATAGGACATGGATTGTCCTGTGCTTCATCATGAGAGAAAGAATGTTAAGTGACGTCGGATGGCTGTGTGTCACAATGTGGGAAGGGCTTGGGCATCTGGGCCATCCTGTGTCCTGTCCCTTTTTGTCTCCTTTATTGACTTTAACAAGTCCAATGTCTCTTTCCTGGAAACATCTTAGGAAACATGACCTTTCTTTGGGTCAATCTCTGATTTCAGAAAGTCATCTAACATCTGCTTGTGTGTGTGTGTGTGTGTGTGTGTGTGTGTGTGTGTGTGTCAGGGAGAAGGAAAAGAGAATGAGGGAATGATTTCCACTCAGTAGTCTGGGGCCCACTGTATCGGAAACTTTCCTCCCAAAAGGAAATGTTACAAGAGCTCTTCTTTTGCAGAGCTTAGAGTGGATTCCTTTCTGTTTTTGGAAAAGCTGTGTGAAAAATCTATCGTGTTCTCATCCATGGTCAGGAGGCCTGTTCAGGCCTTTAAAACTGCAGAGGGAGTTTGCTAGCTCCTGTTTCCAATTAGCTGGATGAGTTGGATCCCCTTAGGAAGGGAATGTGGTCCCACGGAGACGAAGAAGCCATCTCTACCATCCCTGGGAGAGGAGGCTGGGGTGGCTCTGATGAGTTAATGACAATGTTCAAGTTTATTTAACTTTGTAATCACCCTGTGTGCAAACACATAGCATCTATTATGAGAACATATTGCATCCATTAGGAGGTGAAGATGATAACCAGGATATTTATTCATTTACCTCATACATATTTTACTGATCACTTGTGTTTAGCACTGTTCTGGGCAGTGAGGAATTTGGATGAACCAGGGGGCTTATCTTTCAGAGGCTAACAGCCCAGAAGAGAAGACAGACAAGTAAAGTGACGACTGTAGTCCAATGGGTGTCACAAAGGAGTGAGCAGAGGACCTAGACGGGTGGGAGTGGGGGAAAGGCTAGCTAGAGATGGTCACACCTGAACAGAATTTTGGATAGGATTTAGAATTATGAAGGAAAGGGCGGAAAGGGGGGGAACAGGAGAGGGGCAGAGGGATGTGCCCTTAGCAGAGTGAGAGATGAGAAACAGCTTATGGCATTTTAGGAATGTTAGTGGAGTGAGGTGGGGGTGGCGGGGGCAAAGGGCTTGCTGGGGGTTGGGCTGATGAGAGAGGCAAGGTTGGCAGATTCTCACTGAGGATCTTACGAGCCCTGTGAAGGATTCTGAACTCTTCTCCCATAGGTAGATGAAGGGAGGCCGTTCCAAGGTGTCAACAGGGCAGGGCCAAAGAAAGATGCTTTGGAAATATCATCCTGGCTGCAGTGTGAAGCAGAGTTAAGAAGAAGGCCAACGGGAGTGAGATCAGTGAGGGGCTGTCATGGCCATTTAAGCAGGAAATGATGGTGGCTTGGACCGGGGACTGGAGCTGTGGGAATGGATGAAAGAGGGGAGGTTTCAGTGATATTAAAGACAAGCTTGTCAGAGTTTGGTGGGGGTTGAAGTAGAGAGAAGTTGCATCCTGAATGGGGGCGGGGGGGGGGGGGGGCAATGCAGGGATGGAGATGGCATTCACTGAAATGGGATTGGGGGGAAAATGAGGAGGACCAGCTTCTGGACCTGGGAGCTCCAGCTCAGGAATAGAGGCAGTGGCAGCGAGAGGATTCTCAGTGAGCCTGGCCGCAGCAGGACACGGCCCGTGTTCCATTCTTCTCCAGACTTGGCCTGGGAGCACAGACACCTGGAACCCCTTCGCTTGAAATGGACCCAAGGTGAGGTCCAGTTCCTCTATAGAGGAGCTCTCCCCAGTGGTTTGGTGTGTTTTTATTCTCACAGTCCCTAACAGTATTCATGATACCTAAAGAGAGACGATACAGTGGTTAAGCGCATATAAGCCAGACTGGCTGGGTTGGTAAACAATCTAATTCTTATTGCTATAGGACCTTGGCCAAGTTACTTAACCCAGTTGTGACTTAGTGTCCTCGTTAGTAAGGGGGGTTCATAGTTCCTACTTGACAAATTCGTTGTAGAGAAAAAATATGTGTAGACCTATATGTAAGGGAATAGGCACCTGATAAATACTGATAAAATAAATGAATAATTCTTACCTTGTTCTTGGTTCATTTCCTCTTCTTCTCAGTATAAAACGTTTTCTGGATGCTCTGTATGCCATGGATTCAGAGCCCTGCTGTTTTCGAGGAAGAGAAAAAAGTTGAGAGGTCAACTGTGTTTTTTGTTGTTGATGTTTGTTTCTTTGCTTTTGAGAATCTGTATCTCATGCTGGGCTAGACATTTTTCACATCTCCTAACCAATGGCCATCCAGAATTATCATCCCAAAACTTTTCTCTGGTTGTGCTTCTTCTCCTGCTCAAAGGATCAAGTTCAAGCTCCAAATGCCTCAGCAGGATATTCAAGGCTGGTTATGACCTATCCCGGACTTGTTTTTACACTTTACCTCCTGCCCCCACCTCCTAAATGCTGATTCTACCTTTTACGTTAGCACTAATATATTTTCTATCCTTCAACGGCTATGATCATACATGCTTCCCGGCAAGGTGTGTGCTGGCCTTCTGCTGGGACTACCCCTGCTTCTCACTTATAGCTCAGCACCACCTCTTGCAGAACTGGTCACCCCGTCTTCTCTGATCCCTAACATCCAAGAAGTTTTTCTAATATATCGCTCACTACACAGTGTCTTAACTATTTGTTCATGAGTTTGTCTTTCCCTTAGTAAACTATGAGATCTTCAAGAGCAGAACCTGTGTCTTCTTGGCCTTGGAAATTCTAGATCCTAATCTATAACTTGGCACAGAGGGCGTGTTAAGGTAAGGTTTATTGAATGAGTCCATGGATCAGTAAAGCCCACTTAAAACTGAAGAAAAAGTAGATAGACAACTGCTCCCCCACCACCTTCTTGCCTTTACCCTGGCTCAGCAAATTGTCCCCCCAAAAAGAGCACCTGGAATTGACTAAGAAGAAAAAAAATCCCAAGAAGTGATACACATATTTATTGCTTTGCTTATGTTCCCTAGATAAGGCATTGGTTCCAAGGCAATAGCAGAATACACTGTAATTAAAAATTAAAGCCCTAACTGGTTTGGCTCAGTGGATAGAGCCTCAGCCTGCGGACTAAAGGGTCCCAGGTTTGATTCCGGTCAAGGGCATGTACCTTGGTTGTGGGCACATCCCCAGTAGGGGGTGTGCAGGAGGCAGCTGATCGATGTTTCTCTCTCATCGATGTTTCTAACTCTCTATCCCTCTCCCTTCCTCTCTGTAAAAAATCAATAAATTATATTTTTAAAAAATTAAAGCATGTTTTTTAAGCTCTCAATAAAGATCCAGGGTTTAAAAATCTTTCAGTTTCCTAAAGCAAGTTAGGGCACCTTGTTACAAAGGGTAGCCTGGGTCCAGGGATAGGAATAGTGGGGTGGGGTTGAAAAGGAGGCTCAGATCTAGTCTAATCTGCTCAGATCTAGTCTAATCTCACCCCTACTGGACAGGTAACATTTATACTTAGAAAATGTGTCATCCTCGCCTCCTTTACACAGATTATTTCACCAGCACATGGGATTCCCTCGAACACTTGCCCTTTGATCTGTCCTGTTGTAGTTATTGAAGAGAATTCACGGTGGTAGAATACAGTAGTCTTCAAGAGTTTGCTTTTCTATCCTCTAAAGTCATCTCCGAACAACTATATACCTTTTAAGGTAACAGATGTTTTTATTGTATGTTTAAATACTTATAAAGGATATAATAACTTCAAGTATATTAAAAAGATAGTAATTTAAAAATAAAACTGTCTAATCTCCCTTTTAAGTGGATTTAATGAAATCTAAATTCCATAGTGATTTAATGCCACCATTTACTCATTAAGAAATATATGAATAAGATCTTTCTTAACAGTTGAAAACTTATATAGTTTCTTTTTCTCATCAAATGTGTATTTCCATTACATTTCCTCCATAGGAGTTTATCCTAATGTGGTATATTTTATACTTGAAAGTCTTTTACTGATCATGTTATCATATTCCTCTGAAACAAGACATGTATATCAATTCACATTAAAATTTCTTTAATGTTTTGTAAGTATAAGGTTCTAGCATAAAACAGTTTTTTTCTAAATTGAATTATCATAACAATTGTTAGAAGTAGTCAACTGATCAATCCACTATACATTTATTTTAATTTTGATCAATATTTATGACATGAAACATAAGGTTTTATTGAAAATGCTTCTCTGAATGAGATACATTTTTTAAATTAGATCACATATCTGCTGAGAAATATTCATTATTGCTAGCATGAGGTGGTATTATATAAATTCTATTTTTAGCTTTCATTTTTTTGGTTGCAAGCACTGAGAAACCCAGTCACAGAAACAAGTGGATGAGAAAAGAAGGACTCCTACCAGGTTGCAAGTGCCAAAAATCACATAGCGATAATCATCCAAGAGCATTTTTAATGATTTCTCAATTGACATTTTAATTAGGTTCCCCTCCCCTTCAGTTTTGCTGTAACCAAAGCACTGGAAGTCATCTGACTTGCAAAATGATCTGTTACTAGATCATTAGTCACTCACTTTCTCAGCAGTTACAACAGAATTTTGAATTGCACCTTTGTTTGTTCCCCAGAGATTTTTCTACCCCAAGGGAACTCATGATGAGTGAGAGATACAGCTCCCTTCTGTTAAGTGGGAGAAAGGCATCATGAAAAGGAGACTCCTTATGCTTAGATTCTTGAGAAGGAGTGCAGATGGAAGCTGAGAATCTGAAAATTCCTTTAAAACCGTCTGCCAACTGGAGCCCTTGGGAAACCCTGGAGTACCTCTGGCTGTTCCTTGCACCGCAGTTTGAAAATTGCTGTAATTAAGTTTCCCTAAAGAGGTGGAATGGTTGTACAGGTAACAAGTTAACAATGAGTTAACAGTGCAAAGCAGCCAGAAGTCAAGTTCGTATTGACTTATCTGAACCACACTGTACAACTCAGAAATGGGGGGGGGGCAGGGGGGTTAGCTTTTTTTTTTTTTAGGTTGACTTCATGGGTGAGCTGGAATTCAGGTGAATCCTTGAATTATGGAAAAAGAATGTTCAATCTGGAATAAACTTCAGAGATCATCTCATCTGGAGAAGGCAATAAGTATTAGCTTTTATATCAACTTGGATTTGTTGTTAGTAACTGCTTAGAGTTCTATTTTAAGAAAGAGTCAGAGGAGTCATCTGGGATCTGTAGGGAAGTGTTGTGATTGATTAGTCTTGTCTGTCAGGGAAAGAAGGGAGAGAAGTGGTGCAGATGCCCTGTATTTGCCATCCCTGTGCTGGACCCAGTCCATATAGTCCACATCCTATGGACCACAGGGAGAGCCAAAGCCCAGTGAGCACAGGACGCTGGAGCAAAATTCCACAGCTAATCAGTGGCAGGATGGGCAGAATTACGTATTTCTTCTTCAACATTTGGTGCTCGTTGTACATTTGATAACATTTACTACTGAAAAAAAACTTGGGATTTTTTAGAGTTGGAAGGAAGGGAATTCTGATTGTGCAAATATACACTGTTCTTTAGGGAACTTTTAGGTTCCTTCACTCTTGTTCTCTGTGTTATTTGCTAAAAAAAAAAAAAAAATGGAAATGGGTCATCCATTATGAAGAGATTAAAAAACTGAAAATACTAGGAACGTGCTCTTAGTTTCCCATTCAGATCGAGCTCAGGAAACATCATAAACCACGTAAGCAATTCATTACTCATCTGGCTATTGATTCAACCTCATCCTGGCCCAGGAAACAGATTTACAGAATAGAGTTAATAGAGGCTAGCAAGGCCTCTTCCTCTTCCATTGCTCTAGGTACCCATTCATTCCTAGCATCCTCACACCTGTAGGGCCCTACATGAGTCCTTTTGCCATGTGAGTACTATTGAATCTTGGGACTGGAGTGGGACTAGGCAGAGGTATTAGTAGAGGTACAGCAGCAGGACACATACATTGATAGAGGGGTTAACTTCATATGTAACAGATGGATGTTACCATATGTACAAAATTACATATTGTTTTCCTCCTTTCTCTTTTGGACCTCTTTCCATGAAAATCTACACACATGTGCCTCTGTTTTTTAAAGCTACAGCATGATATTCAGTTGATTTCAAACCTTTGCTAGTACAAACAATGCTGCAACAAAGATCTTGGTGCCTTCATCTTGGTGCACTTCTGAGAATTTATCTAAAGGATAAGTTCCTAGAAGTGGGCTGGCTGCAACAAAGCTTTCAATTCCCATAGATACTGCCAAATGGGCTCCAAAGAGGTTTCACCAATTTATACTCCCAGCTACGGCATATGGGTGCGCGGGCTCTCCCACATCAGGTCCATGCTGGCTATTTTCAAATGTGAATTACAGGAGAATTTGAATGTAGTCTTGAATTAGACTTGAGGCATCCCTCTCGGCTACCCCAACCTGTGTCTCCCCAAAGCAGTACTGCTGGGTGATGGCTTAGGCCACAGGCTCTGGGCAGAAGGCTGAATGCTCCTGCTCCATGGGAACGGGGGGTGTTTCTTCAGTTTTTGCCCTACTTGGCATCTGTCCCTGCAGAACTAGCCAATGTGGGGAGCCAGCCTCTGGACTGTAAGAAAGAGTGGACTGGAAACAAATTGATCTTTTCACAGCTGGCCGTTCCCTTCTTTCCCTTCTACTTGGACCAAGCACAGAATAAGGTCACTGATGTTCTGCTGCAACAAAGATGGCTTTATTGGAGACTGCCTCCTTGGGGGGGTCATTCCCCAAGAACTGCCTCTGCAGTGTCACCGGGACAAGCCTGGAGACAGCATAGCTGCGAGTCTGCAGGGGTCTCCAAAGCGACACCGCAACTGTCCATCCTGCTGATGACCACGTGCTCCTCTATTGGTGTTCACAGCTTATTTAAAGGATGTCAGATGACTCAGTTCCACAGACTCTAACCTCTGATTCATCCTTCCTGGAGGCCCATGGTGGGGGGTGGGAGAGTTGGTGATACGAAGAAAAGGAACCGTGTGAACCATGGGGAAAAGAAACCAGGGTTCTTTTCTAGCACCACCACGCTTATCACTCCTCTGCTTTCCTTGCTTCACAGCGCTCATTTCAGCTGAGAGAAATCTCTCTATCTGACCACTGCCTGCCTCCTCTACTAGAATAAAGGCTCCATGAGGGCAGGGACATTGTTCGTTCACAACTTTATCATCAGCCCCTAGAATACTCCTGGCATGACAGGTGCTTGATACATATTTGTTGAATGAATAAATGAATTTACCAGGCACCTCCTATGTTGCACACTTTCATGCATGCAGTGCCATTTCATATTTAAACTTTATGAGGCATAGATATTTTCATGTATGGCGAAGGAAAGTGGGTTTCAGAGATAAAACATTTTCAGGACCACAGGACTGGTACTTGGTAGAACAGAGTTTTCATTCAGGCCTGACTGACCTCAAACTTATCTTCTAGAAGACTAGAATTCTAATTTTTCAAAGTTTAAACTAAAAAATATTAAAGACTTTTGAAAGCAGTGAGGGACATTGTGACCACAGCTTCTCTCTGCCCTTTCAAAATTTCCAAAATAGTGTTTATTAAAATCACAAGGAATAAGCTAAATGTTAAATGTTTATTAAGTCACCAGGAATAAGGCTAAATTATATGCATTGCACAAATTTGGGGGCCTCTAAACTGAGTAACAAGGCAATTTTAAAAGAGCCTTATATTGACAGTAAGAGTAAGGAAGGGTGCTAATACTTAAAATCATATTCTGTGCAAGGAACCATACTGTAAATAAAAGATTTCACTCAGTTCTTAGAATAACTGTTTCTTTTCTTTTTTCTTTTCTTTTCTTTCTCTCTCTCTTTTCCTCCCTGCCTCCCTCCTTCCCTCCCTCCCTTCTTTCTTTGTCTCTATCTATCTCTGTCTCTCTTTCCTCCTTAATTTCCAGACAAGAATTTGAAAGTTTCCTTTGGTTAGGTAATGCATAGTGGGAGGGCCAGCATTGGAATCTACATCTATACATCTATAGAGCTTCTTCTCTTTCTACCCACCATGCCACCACCGAGTGTTGAGCGGGGACTGTGGTTTCATTTGACTAAGTACAGCCATAGGAACAGAGGGTTCTGAATAAATGACCAATTGGCAGACCCCTGATAGCCTGGTCCTAAGCCAATGACCCCCATGGCTACTTGGAGTTTGGCGCCATGCCTGGTATGACTTTATCCTTTAACTGTTTCCTTTGTCAGCCAACCCCCCTGGCGGAGCCCTGTCTCCTCCTGGAAACCCTGTGCTGGAATGAGAGGTCTCCCCAGGGTTCAGGAAACCCACACTCAGCGCTGTGGTTTTCCCTGAGAACTGGCTGTAAGGTAATGCTCTGAGATCAGTCCTCCCAGCTCCCAACTCAATGATCCGCAAACTCCAGGCTCCCAGGGGTTTTGAGCTGCCAGTTATGATGAAATATTAGCACAGAAGAAAAAAATTATGTTTTCTATTTTGGGTTTCTAATCAGGACTGCATGGCTACAGAATGATTTATGGATTTGTATGTATTTTCAAAAAAGTTTCTTTTAGTATTAGTCCTTCTCTAATCCTTTCTCTTATCACTTGGGCTCAGCTTGTTGCTTCTCCAGAGTCTGCCTTTTTTTCTTCCATCTACAAAATGCCAAACACATGGCCCCAGTCTAGCTCCATGAAACTGAAAATTTTGGTGAAACCCTTTTTAGATAAAAGTCCTATAAATTGTGTTTTGGACACAGTGAGCCCCAATTAGGTAGCAATTGCAGTATTTGGGGATGAAACTGTCCCTCTGGAAATAAAACCCCAAAACAGAAAGAAAGAAAAAGAAAGAACCAAAGGAAGAAACAAAGAAAGAGGACAGGAGTTTCTCCAAAGCATTCTGTTCTTTATTCATTGTTTGTTCATTTAAGCAATCCTTTGACAAATACTCATTAAGTATTTACTCTGTGTTAGACATTGTGCTGGGTATAAAGAACAAAGAAGCAAATCAAGTAGAATCTATTCCTCAGGGAATGACACTATCCAACTGAGTAAGGTTGCTTGCATAGCGCTGCACTGCTGACCACCCTGCCTCTCGAGTCCATGTTTGACAGCTCTTTTCTCCCAGCAATAATGTTCTCCTCATCTCACTCCCCTAACCTTTCCTACCTATGTTCATCTCCTCCTGTTTTTTGATTATGCACTTCTCTATACCCTACAACATTTTCCCATCTTCTCTTCATCCAAATAATTCTTTAAGACCAAACCTAGATGTCACACCCCCCTCAGAGGAAGCTTTCTCTGATACCCTCTCCCCAGTTGGGTTTGTGCCCCTCGTATGTGATCTCAGACTCCCCTCCTAATATAAAACTTAATATGTTGTATTATAATCAGCTGCTTCCTTGCCTGTCTCTCCCACTAGATTATAAGCATCTTGAGGACAGGGGCAAAGTTATCTTGTTCACAAGTCTGTGCCTAATGCACAGCCATAGTGGGCGCTCAATAATTATTTTTGGAACAAACATATGGCCTGGAAAAACAGATAAGGCAAATCAATTTTAAGAACCTTACAGGGGTTCTCAGGAGAATTAAATCAATATTTATAAAGTACTTAGAATAATGCCTACACCTAAAGAATGGATCCAAATTCTGTAATAAATGCTAGGATAAACACTGTAAGGAATTCTCTATAAAAAAAGAGGGCTGTCCTAATACAGCCTAAAAACCAGGAGGAAGGGAGAATCTAGGAAATGTTTGAAAGAGTGGATGGGTCTTGAAGGATGACTAGGAGTTACTGAGAAGATCAAACAGGTAAAGTGTCTTTAAGGTTGAAGGGATGGCCCATGAAAAAGCACAAAGGTGGGTAGCAGAGAATATGACGATGTGTTTGGGAGATTATCTTTCTCATGTGGTTGAAGAGTATGGATCTGGGTGGGTTTGAGTGGGTGGATGGTGAGAGGAGATTTGGAAATGAATTACAAATGGTCCTATGGTCGAGTGGACAGAGTGTTGGAGGGAGAATAAAGGGACTGGAATTTGAGCCCAAATTCTGACATTAACTCTTCAAATGACCTCGTGTGGGACACTATACTTTTCTTGAATGTAGTGTTCTCACCTCTACATATAACATGTCCCATGTACTAGATGGTCTCTGAAGCCCCCTTTCATCTTGGCCATTTAGGGGGAGAGTAAGAGTTCCTTAAGGGTAAGGACTTCATGACTGGTGCCTGGCAAATACTGCTATGTTACTGGCATACTCTCAATACTCTGATACTATTACTTCTTCTCTTAATAGTAGTGTAATATATTTATAGTGTTATACTAACATAATATTACTTCTACAATTATTATATCATTCTTACTGCTATTACCACGATACTGTTATATTGCTACCAATATACTACTACTGCCACTATTATTACTATATGACTACTAGTAGTATTACCACAGCACTATCATTGCTATACTACTATGTTATTATACTACTCTATTACTATACTGTTATACCACTAGTTCTACCATTACTATTGTACAAACACTATTTCTATACTACTACTATTACTACTGCCAGAAATAACAGCTAATGCCTTTTGAGACCCTACTCCATGTCAGACACTATTTTATGTGAATTGACTCTTAGTCTTCCCAACAAGCCCAGGAAATAGATTCCATTATCATTGCCATTTTATGATTTAGAAAATTGAGGCTCAGAGAGGTTATGTAATTTGTTTAAGAGGCTGGAGTTGAAATTCATGTAATAAGACTTCAGAGCCATGCCTCGCCTCGGGGCTCTTTAAAGGTCTGTTGAGTAACTGAATATAAAATTGATAAGTTGAATAAAATTGAATTCCTCTGCTGCTTTTTCTGAACTGTTATTTTAATAAGAAGTCATAGGGAAATTATTATCTACTGGAGATGGAAATAGGAAAGGGTTCCCGAGTCAGGTTGGCCGGGAGTCTTTAGTTCAATCTATTAAACCCTAACCATCCATCATGTATCAAGCATTAACTATATGATATGAAAGATGAAGGGATTTATCGAATTTATGCATAATCCATCAGTATGCGACCATGAGGCAGGGGAGGCCTGTGTGAGGTTCCCTGCCTTGTGCTCCCACAAGCCTGGCAAAAGAGAGTTGCTCTCACTCGGTCATGTAAGGAGTTATATGAGCTCTATAGTATTGCATAGCTCAATTCCTTTAAGAGTCTCCAATATTAGATGTTGTAGTGAAAACAACAACATTGTTCCTGGCATCAAGGGAATATTGATGAATAAATAATGTCTATGACAAGCACCTTTACACTTTGTCCATTTCCAAATTCTTTAGAAGCTTATCTAAGAACTTCTCATTAACTCTACTGCATGGTTATTGGATCTGCTAATTTGGAATTTTCCCCCATGGCCCTGTGATTGGATTTGGTGCCTGTGCTTCATCTCCCTGGATCCTCAGGTCTCTGTCTTAGGCTGTTGGAACATTTTGCTCCCACAGCAGTTGGAAGTGGCCCACTGACGTAGCCGGAGTCAGTTGCTCAGCATCTTAACAGCAAGACCAAAAGGGGTGAAAAAAAAAAAAGGAATTCATGGTTAGTAAGTGACTGACCTCATTCTGTAGGAATTCCTTCTGGACAGGAAGCTGCAGAGTGTTGTGACAAGCGGTAAGTCATCAGCAAGAATGTTTATCATGGAATTCTAGTGAAAGAAAAGGCTCCAGAAACTTCCTGGTTACACAAATGGAGTCTGCTTAGCAGCCCCAGAGGGGAATCCTGGAAAATGTTAGCCTGGCCAGGGAGGCCATCTACTCCCTCATTGGGCTCCACGGGGGTTGCAGTGGCACGTGAGGTGACCCGACCGCTAGGGTGGTGTTTATAAAAGAATCTTCTGGTTCCTAAGTCAGCTTGACCTAAAAGGCGAGCCATAGGATATAGGAGAGAGAAGTTTAAAGCAAACTCCTGTTTACTGAGCATGAAGCTGGGAATTCCTATTTCTATTTTACACAGGCTTATATTGATTCATGCATTTTCCTAAATTCACAAAGTTTTTAAGTTCCAGAGCATGGGTTCAAATTCAAGTGTGTCTGACTCCAGATCTTGCATGGTTGCCTTTCTTGAGAGCAGGGTTGTGCATTCTACATAGTTCTCTTAGTCTATTGCATTATCCACTGTCCTGGGTCAGTGCAATGTCAGAACATCAGGGTCTGAAGGGCCTCAGCTGTCCCATGCTTTAATTTTCTCACTACAGCTGGGAATGGGCCTTGCTCAGACTCACACAAAGACCTGGGTCAGCATAGAGGTTGGCTGACTTGTAGTTCAAAACGCTCTCTTCCGACCAGGCATATTGCTCTGAATGAATACTTCATATATTTTGCTGGTTGATTTAAAAAAATGCAATTATGGTAGCACCATCTCTCCTTCTAGGTAAGTCATTGCTGAATCCCAAGAGTTCACCTTTAGTCCCACTGCTCTTTTTCTGGCTGCTGGTTACCAGCATGTGGTGTGCAAAACTTCTCCCCCTTAGCTCAGTGAGCAACCATGTGGTGGGAGACAATGGAGGCGCAAACTTAGTCAAGGTTCATGCTTCAGGAACTCACCAACTAGAGGGAGAGCTAGACAGGAGAGCAGCTTATTTTAATACATTATATAGTCATATGAAATATACACCAAGAGGTGTAATAGCAGAGATTAGAGGCTTTTTTGTTCCTGGAGGATTAACACATTATATTTATTAGTGATTTCACCAAATTTTATTGGATACTTCTATACTAGGTACTCTTCGAGATATTAAGGGATATAGCACTAAGAAAGCAAAAATATTTCTCTGTGTAGTTGGAGAGATAAACAAATACACACACATATTCACACATACATACAAACATAAGTAAGTAAGTACAGAGTTATAAAAAAATAAAATATTCAAAGAGGCAGTATTGAAGGAAACTCTAACAAGGCAAAGGTCTAGAGAACAATACAGGGTGGAGGATTTATTTTAAAAAGAGTGGCCAGACCTAGCCATTTGCTTAGTGGTTAGAACATCAACCCAAAGACTGAAGGGTCCCAGGTTTGATTCTGGTCAAGGGAATGTACCTCAGTTGCAGGCTCAAATCCCTGGCCCTGGTGGTGGTGGTCAATGTGTCTTCATCACATTAATATTTCTCTCTCTCTGTTTCCTTTCCTCCCTTCCACTCTCTTTAAATAAAACAATCAATGGAAAAATATCCTCAGGTGAGGATTAAAAAAAAAAAAGTGGCTAGGGAAGGCCCCTTTTAGGCGATGTCTTTCATCAGAGGATTAATGGAGCAGAACCTTGAAAATATCTGCGATAAATGCTTCCTAGGCAGAGGGAAAAATACGACCAGTGACACTGAGTCAGAACCAATTAGATGTAGTTGAGTAAGAGTGAAAGCCAGTACAAGTAGAGTTGAGTTCGTGAGGATTACTGTGGTGAGAGAAGGACATAGTGATGTAGGCAAGGAGCAGTCACAGGCTAGGTAGGTCCCAGGTAAATACATGGAGAAGGGCTTTCCAATCTTTTCCTTCCTGATAGGCATCACTGACAATACCACGACATCAATACATAGACAAAGACAAAGCTAGTAGCAAATGAATCATTCTGTTGCTTATCTTGAAAGGTTGCTATGGAGTATGACTAATGTATTCCTGTCCATAGGGTCAGATTCCATCAAAACATCCCTCTGGAAAATGTTGTGCTCAGTATCCCTGGCCCCGGCTCCCCCACTCCCCACCCCCAAGCATCCTACATTCATTATTATTCCACTCTACTCTTTGTTGTGTTGCTAACATCCCTAGAAAGAATGGTGCAACTCCAAGTAAAGCTGTCTCCATAAATATTTAGACTGACTAGAAAATGTGCCAAAGATGCAAAGAATCTGTCTAGAGGGAGGAGAGACCTCTCTCTTTATTGTCTCGTTGGGCTTGTAATTTAATTCATGGATACGTGTCTTTGAATAATACATAACTATCAATTTACCTAAAAGAGTTCCACAGAAACCTTAGCCTCCTCATCCTTCTGCTGTGCCCTGCATGCTAGTTTCTTCTCATCCTGGGATACACATTTCTTTATTTTTTTTCTTTATCCCTTTCTTTCTTCTAGATTCCTGTGCTTCTGATCACATACTGTGTCAGGCGTTGTTAAAACTTATCCCCTTAAGTCTGTATCCACTGCTTCTCATCTCATAGTCACCTGAAAATTCATTTTAATTAGCCTTCTCCCTCCAACCCCCTTCCCTGAGTCTGTTCCCACTGAGGTCAATCCAGTGTTCATATTACTAAGCCCAGTGGCCATCTTTCTAGTTCTTATCTTACTAGACCTCAGTACTGAAATGAGTAATGTTAATTGGTCCTTATAGAAACTCACTCATATCTCTCTTGGTATCTGTTTGCAAAATTCTTCTATTTGGACAGTTCTGACCATTCCTTTTCTGTTTCTTGATTTTTTTTTTTTTTTGCTTCCCCAGTGCTTGTCCTTGGTACTCCTCTTTCTCTAGCTCCATCCTCCCTCGCCACCATGCTCCCATTCATACCTGGACTCTGGCTCTCATAGCATCAAAACCTCTATGCTCTGCTTAGACTTAATAGGTGGTTCCTCTCTGTGGACATGGAATACTAAGTCTTAGCCAATCCACACTCTCCTCTGATTAATGGGTTTTAAAGTGACCCTTGATGTACCTCCTTATTTCTCTTCCAGGGCTGGAAGCCTTCTACCTCTGGCGAACTTGCTAAATGAACCTCATTAAGTGCCTTCCCCTCTCTGGCTTTAGTTACTCCAAGTGTAAAGCAAGCGAGTTAGACCACGCCAAAGGTCCTTCCAGCATTATGTGAACAAGAAATGTGACCATGAAGAAACATAAGTAAATAACTGATTACTTTTGTGGCTTTAGGAGTCCCAATAAATGACACCTTAGCCCTCTCACCCAATTCAGAACCAACTGCATAAATGAAATTAGGGTGATATACAAACAAGATAATCTAAATATCAGCTTCATTAGATAAATGTAGACCCTCATACAGTTCCCCTTTACCTGTTTCCAAATCTGTCTAGTAGATATTTCCTTAGGAAGGCAGAGAAGCCACACTTGTCTAGTAATTGCATGATGCAAATTATTCCTCTTGAGTTTTTGATGATGGGGAATTTTGATTTGGTTTTTCACCCTTGTGAGAAACTAAAGCTGGAGGAATGTTTAAACTCCTTCCAGCTGCCTGTTTAGCAAAAAGAGCTCTTCTCTAGACCTGGGGGTGAGAGGGACTCTTCTCTTCTTCTTTAATCAAATCAAGTAAAAAGAAGGCCCAGTTGACAGCCAGCATTTCACTAGCATTCTACTTCTCTAAGTGCCCGTGATTTTTTCTCTGCTTCACTAATGAGACTGATTGCTTGATGTTAAGGGCTCTCAACCAACAAGCAGCAAATGAACGCAGAGCATGCAAGCAAAGAAAGTACTCCAGGCTGAGCAGAGAAGGGTGAGAGTGCACGGACCTTTCAGTTGGCACCTGTGATGTTTACACATGAGCAGAGAGGGTCAGAAAGGGGATGTGACATACACAAGGTCACCCAACTAAAACAGAGCCAAAGTGGTCCTGATCTTCCTAGTACAATGACTTTTGCCAGCATACAGTACACCAGAAGATAATAAACCCCTTTATGTTTCTTTAATGTAGATTGCAAACTGTTTAAATCAGCAGCACACCTGTAAGGTCCAGGGTAATATTTCATTGAACATTGCTGTAATTTCAAAGACAAGAAATACAAGAATTTTCCTCCTGGTCCATCTGTTTACTATGCTGTTTCATTGTAGGTTAACGCATTAAAAATTATTTCACTTTATTTTTAAGAGTAATATAACTGTCCTTAGAAATTCGACCAATAGTCTCATAAATTATTAATTATTAGAATTAATATAATAAAGCACAGTTATAATAGTACTATTCTCTGACTCCTTTTTTTGGTTGTCTACTTGTATGCATTTGCCATGTTTTCTTTATTTTGGTCAGTAAGTCGGTAAGTACTAAGTGAAAGTCTCACTAAAACAGTTGGTGTTAGAGGAGTATTCATCCGTTACTCCATGTGGAGAGGTATTTCCGAGAGTCCCTGGACAACAATCGTTTATTTTTCTTTTGACCACATGCTGTGCCCATCTAAAGCTGGGAGGAGCTCTGGAGTGGCCCCAGTCATTTCACACTTGGGGCAACTGAAGCCCAGAGAGGGGAAGGTATTTACTCAAGGTCACTTAGCAAGTGAGCTGGAGTTAGAGGCCCCTAGCCCTGGGCTCAGACCCACACATCCCACCAACAGAAGCAGGATGCCCTGTAATCAGATCCAAGTTGCAACAGAAGAAATGCATATTCACATCAGTTCATCTCACCAATGTGAAGAGTCCCTAATTGACATTTCAGCCTTGGAATCATGGATGCCTCTGTGTCAACCTCTTTTCCTTACCCCCCCTGGTGAATATGGTCTCTCTCAGTGTCACTTCCTTGCATTCCTGCCCCAGCTTCTCGCATGCAACTTCCTTGACAGGAATTGAAAATGAATCCCAGCTGGTTAGCATCTCTGTGGAGGGGACCAAATTCTTCATCCTAAACCCAGCTCATGTCGGAAAACCAGTGGTGCAATGAGGAAGTGCTCTCAACTATGACGCTGGTCTCACCTTCTTTTCCTTTTAGTCATTTTTGTTTCCAATCTGCAGTCAATTTCTCCGAATTGAGCTACTTGATCCCCTTCCAGAGACACTTCCTATGAGTTAACAAATCTGGTTTTCATAATTGCATTTTGACCAGTCTAATTTATTTGACATTATGCTTCCCTCTTCTCTGATTCCTTGTCTTGGTTGTCTACTTGTATGCATTTGTCATGTTTCCAAGTTCACAGCCACTCCCAGCTTTGATGCTAGAGACCAACAAATTTACCTCTACCTTTATAGCTTGATAATGCTAGTTAAAATTTATTGAGCAACTACCATGTGCCAGACAAAGTGATAAGGATTTTACAAAAGTGGCTTAACTGATCTTCACCTATAAGGTAGATGAGAAATTGAGGCACAGTGAGGTTATTTAGCTTGTCCAAGGCTGCACAGCTAGTAAGTGAGCAGCCAACATTTGAGCCCTTATTATCTGAATCCATAGGTTGCCCCTCAGTTCTGGGTTATACCAGGATCTCCAGGCACAAGGTTCTGGAAGATGTCTGTACAATCCCATCCTCTTCTACATGTGCCATTCCTTCCTTTGTTCTATGTCTACTGTGCAAAGGAGTGGAGCGTATGTCCTACGTTCCCAAGACCATTTTACACAACGAGACATGGGATGACCCAGCTGGGAGAGGGTTTGCTAGGGTAGAGGGCATTGTCACTGACAGCCTTTGCAGAAGCAGGGGGTGTATTCAGTCCAAGTGTGATGTCAAGGGGAAGAATTGGAGAGAGGTAATTCTTGCCGGAAATATTCGGGAATTCGGCAGCAGTGTATAACAACTAAGACCCATCCTCGCAGTCGTCTTTGGGTCTGAATACACCCAGCAACCTGGAGTATGTGATAGATCCTGGAGAGTTACTGCTGGCCTGGTGTCCCAGGTTGGCCCTGGGTTATAGCCAGGCCCCTGGCAGTCTACAGAAGGCATACTCACGTTCTGATATGGGGGAAGCTTAAAATGTGCAATCCAGAGAGAATGGGTTGAGGACACCTAGTGGACATTAAGATCTGGGCAGAATTTGTCACTAGGAAGAAGCATAGGGATAATAAAACTAGCTCTTCATGGAAAATTCAATGTGGCAAGTTTATCCACATAGAAATGGGCTTGTTTCACTGACCCAGGCTAATGGGTTCAGGGTTTGTGCTTTCATATACAAACTAGGCTTTAGGCAGGACCACTGACTAAGCTGAGTCTTGAAGTGTCATTAGGAGTTAGATAATGAAGGCAAAGGTTGGTGTTCCAATAATAAACAACTAATTTCCTGACTCGCTTAGGATATATTTAGTTGCCAGTAAAAGAAAACCTAATAATGGGAAAAACAACTCTGAGTTTACTTTTTCACCTGCTTATGAAGCCCCGCCTTAACAGTGCAAGTCTGGTGTCTGCATTTCCCTCCATAACCCTCTCGAGTTGGCAGTCCCAGTTCTAGGCATCTCATTCACCTTTAGATCCGATGGGTGATACTATCTATACTCAGAAAAGCAAACGTTTTCCTAGAATATCAGCAAATTTACCCTCATATTTCATTGTCCAGAACCAAATTACATGACCATTCTTGAGTGCTTTTCCAACTTCTACAGAGGAAATAAGGGAGAAATCCACCAGGAATGTTAGCCAACGGACAGTGTCTTTCACATCATCCCTGCTCTCCCAGAGCTTTATGAAGACATCATTGGTTTTTACTTTTTCTCTTTAGTTTTAGCCAAGTGTTGTGTTATGCCCAAAGAAGGGCTAACACAAAACATTAATTGCAGGAATAAGTAACTTCAGTTTATTTCAATAGACATTTATTAAGTGAGGACCATATGCTTAGGAACTGTATAGGCATAGATCAAGAAACCTAGAGCATGAAGGCTGGTGGATGGATCCTTAGATATTCACATTCCAACATTCTATGGTACATGTTAAGATACAGAAACATAAAGAGGGCTATTTTAGGGAACCTAGAGTGGTAGCACATGACCCACCTAGTGGGCCAGAGAAGGAGGGCAAAAAGGGAGTCAGAGGTAGTCAGGATAATTTAGCTTATGCTTAGGTAACAAATGACCCCTACATCTCACTGTTCAACCACAGGGTTTATTTCTCTATCATGCTATGTGGCCATTGTGGCTTAGTTGTGGCTTTGCTCCACCTCAGCCTCAGACTGGGACCCAAGCCAAGTAGCCTCTATCTGAAGCCCTGGCAGAGGGAACAGAGGACTCAGAAACCATACATTGACTTTTAAAAGTTTCATCTGCTTGTGCTTCCTTCGCCAAAAAAGAGCATATGACTCTGCCAGAGTCAGCAGGGTGAGGGTGTATGATCCTCCTGTGATTGGCACTGGATGGGTCAACAGTAATATTGTCTACTGCAAGGAGCCAGGGCAAGGTCTAACTGTGCTCTCTGTTCCATCTGGTCTAGCTCCTCTTCCTAGTGGCCAGTCATCAACCTTACTTAGTGTAGGAGAGCTGTGGGCTGAGCTGAGTTGCTAGAGATGAGCTGGCGGATTCAGGAGGGTGACTTTATCTCCATCCGATTCAGGAAGGGAGACACGGAGGGAAGTAACCTGGATCCAAAGCCAAGAAGATCCTGCTTGGATGTGGCTTATCAGGAGGTCCAAAGACAGACTTCACCATCTGTGTTTTTCCTCATGCTAATGAAGGGGGTTCTCCCAGGATAAGAGAGGCTGTGCCCCAGACTCCTGGGAAATTCTGGTTGTCAGCCAGCGCTGAGTCAGCACATACCAGTTGTGAGGATGGACCACGGGCAGGTGTAGGGTTTGGCCTCTGCAGAGGCCACTGGTGGAGTGAGCCCAGGGCAGGGACAATGACCAGACCTTCATTTGTTGCCAGTGAGAATAAACATCCACACAAAGAGTCAGGTTAGGACTCTGCTTGACCTGACTATTTGGAGCTTTGGGGAACAGACAATTTTAGATTTTTTTTCTCCTTAAAGGTGTTTCATGCTCCCTTGCTGTCTGCCTGATTCCTAGTTGTGTTTGAGTGTGCTGCTCTCCCGCTTACCCCAAAGGACAATTGTGGAATCTCGTGAGAGCCTTCCTTTACTGACCATCTACTGAAGAGCAGACTTATCTGGGTATAAGTGAGAGCACACTGTCAATGAAAATATTTATGTAAGTGTAAGGGATTTTTATTGTTGCAGTTGCTGTGTCTGAAAAAAAATAAAGTTGGGTCCACAAAGGTATGTCCTTCTGGGAGGTACACCAGAATTAATCCTGGCATTGGAAGCTCTGCTGAAGGCTTTGGAATATTCTGAACAATCTCCAATTGTCCAATTTGGCCCATGAACCTTCTGAAACTGAAATTGCCTTAAGTTAGGTTGCCAACATTCCACACCTGGATTATGGCTTCAGCAAACTTAGTGATGGTATTATTGTGTTATCCATCATCATTCCATCAATCTGTACAGCTGAGTCGCACTTTAATTCCAAAATTCCTTAACTCCGGCAGCTGGTCCAGACTGGCATAGATCCTGGGGGCGGTGACACAGTCCAGATGCCCCTCATGGGCATGACCTGCAAATTATGTACTTTGACAGAATGTGGTGAGACAGGAACCAGACCACACATTACTTTATTCTCAAGCCAACTGCAGAGGCCAAATGCATTTTCTGACACCTTGGAACCTTGCTGGGGATGGGCTTGCTGTGCTGGGTGCTGGGACATGTTGGGCTTTTGTGGCTCTCCTCCCTGTGGGTCTTAATGGAAAAGCCAAGTCACTGGCAACAGAAACAGGTGGTATCAGGCATTGTTGAGACTTTCCGTGGATTCAAAATACATCATTTCCGGTTATAAAAAGGAGTGGAGGTGTTGGGTCCTGTTGCCTAACTGTGGTGAGAAGGCCCTTTACCAGAAAACATTTCTCAACATGGCACTGTGGTGCAACCTTGAATACGTCGTATAACTTTGCATGATCTTGGTGTTCCCCAGCGTGGGGAGAGCTGGAGACCATATGTGAGGCAGCTCAAGGGCGTGGTTACAGCTCAGACTCTGACGGGGGAGAGAATCGGGCTTAGAGTGCAGCTCCCCCACACCAGTGTGTGACATTTGGCACATTACTTGATCTCTCTGAGCCTCAGTTTTCCTTTGTATTAAATGGGCATGATAGCTGATCTACTCTTATAAAGCTAATGTGAGGGTTAAATGAGATAATGTATGTGAAACGCTTTAGCCAACTGCCTGGTACACACCAAGGAATGAACCCTCTACCATTATTATTAGAAACAGGTACTTATTGAGAACTGACCATGTTCTGTATCCAGAGGTTGTTTATCTGAGGATGTAAGACAGGAGGATGGAAGGGAGTGGTAAGTACTGCATGAGTGCACTGGACCCCAGGGGCTCCCACGGTCACAGACACAGGTGTCTCTGAGAGTTCTGGCTAGGATAACAAAAATCCCTAGACTGAGTGGTTCAAACAATAACCTTATTATTTCTTACAGCTCTGGAGCCTGGGAGTCCAAAAATCAACGAGCCCAAAGACTCTGTATCTACTGAAGACCTGCTTCCTGGCTCATGGACGGACGGCTTCTCCCCATCCTCACATGCTAGAAGGGGAAGGGAACTCTTTGAGGTCCCCTTACAAGGGGCACAGATCTCAGTCACGAGGACTCCTCAGGTTTCTTTTGCGATGTTTCCCTGGGCAGACAGATGGCTCCTTGCCTCGGGAAGCTCCCTGTGGCCTCCCGAGGGACTGTTCTCATGCTGCAATATCTCTGGGGCTATCAGAGATACAGACCTCGGTATGGCTCAGAACCAGCAGGTAGTTAAAACCCATTCTTCAGTTTTCAGGATATACTGTTTACTTTTGCTCACAGATCCTTTCTCCTTCTCCTCCTCCACTTCAACTAACTCCTACTGACCTTTTGGGCTCAGCATAAATCCTTTTCCTTCGGGAAGCCTCTGACATACCCCTCTTTGGGCCTCCACTTTTAGCCATCATCATTACACAATAGACAAATTGTTCAATTATCTTTCTTTCTGCATTGTCAGTCATCTTTAGTTTTAATTGGTTTACCAGATGAATTTATCAGCTACAGGACTTTGGTGATGTAAGAAAAACCTTTCACGGGACTGACTGTTTTTAATGGAGGACAACAGAAAGTAGAAGGAAGATATCTGCCTCAGTGAGGTGCTTCAGTGACGTGCCTCAGTGGGGGTCTCTGAGTACGATAGCATTGAGCAGCTCTACGAGTAAGACCCAGGAGGAGAGGCTGGAAAGAATGAGTAAGACCCAGGAGGAGAGGCTGGGAAGAAGGAATGCAACAATGGAAAACTTTACTCACTTGAAAATTTGTCCATGAGCCAGTCCTGAAATCAAATGTGATCTCATCAAAGCTCTCCCCCCTTGATCACATCTATATATTCTTGTGCGTGCGTGCGTGTGTGCATGCGTGCCTGTGTGTGTTTGCTTTTCATACTGCAAGTGCTGCCATACAGTGTTTCCACAGTCTCGTGTGTTAAGCACAACAGATTTCCTCTCATTCATAAATGAGGAGTCTGGGTTTGAGGAGCAACCCGCCCTCGTCCTACAGTGAGGACCTATGTCCCAGGCCTCTGATTCCATGGCACCTGCTCTGTACCCTTTTCATTCCTCCAATCTGAAATGTCTCCAGACATCTAGAGATAGATATTTATCTCCATCTCTTTCCTGGGAGAATTCAGCATGCCTTTACTGTCTTGAATTCCACCATGAAGGTTTGCAGTGGTATTCCAGAGTAGTTCATATGCTATTCTTTCCCATGGAATAAGAGACAAGCACCCACCCTGAGAAATGTAATAACTACATATGGTGCCAGGTAGGTACCTGAAATACGGGGGGAATTTGTAAAGTATATGATTATCTAGCTGGTATGCTGTACCCTTGAAACTAATATAAAATAATCTTGAATGCAAAAGAAAAAAAAAAACCACACCAAAAAAAACCCCTGCCATTGTATGTCAACTACACTTTAATAAAACTATAGTAATAAAAAGGTAAGGACTCAAAGACAAAGTGAGAAAAAAAAACTAATATGCAAACCCCCTGTATCCACAGAATTGTCATATTTGACCCTATTTATGGCTCCAGCATCCAAAGAAAAAAGAGAAGATAGATTTAAATACTTGCTTGTAGAAAAACAGTAGTTCCTGAGCCAAAGAAATCTTTTGCATGCATTTAGATCTCAAAGAAGTCTTTTCAAGGGGCTTTAGTATTTACTCAACAAATACTTATTTACTGGGTCCTAGGTAGTAGGCAGGATGCTAAGACATGGGTACAGAGAGTACAAAATATTCACCTCATGAAGCTTAGTCTAGTGGCGGAGATACATTCAAAATCATATTCTTTTATATATTACTAGAGGCCCGGTGCACAAATTTGTGCACAGGTGGGATCCCTTGGCCTGGCCAGTGATTAGGGCCGATTGGGGCCATCTTGCCCAGTCCCAATTGGGTGGATCGGGCCAATCAGCCGGCCAGGGCGAGGGACTCGGGGAGGTTGGCCAGCTGCAGGAGGTTAGCTGTGGGAGTACACTGACCACCAGGGGGAAGCTCCTGCATTGAGCATCTTCCCCCTGGTGGTCAGTGCACATCACAGCGATCAGTCGACCTGTTGTTCGACTGGTCATAATGGTCGCTTAGGCTTTTATATATATAGATACCAAGGGCAGTAACAAAAAGCATAAGATGATGGAAGAGAATATGGAGTGACCTGGTTTTCTGGGAGTTCTGGAAAGTCTCCTGAGAAAGTGTTAATTCAGCTGGGAGCAGAGGGAAGTAGGTTTGAACAATATGGAGTATGTGGAAGAATGGATGTTCTGCTCAGCCATCACAGCAGATGCAAAGGTCCCAGGCAGGGAAGAGCCTGATGCATTCCAGAGATGTAAGGAAGGACAGGATGGCAGTGTAAGCCTCAGAGGGCAAAGGGGAGAGGAGCCTGAGATGAGTGCTGGGAGTGGGACGGATCAGAACCCCTGAGTTTTGTAAGGCTTGGCTTTTATCCTGGGGGAGCCATTAAAAACAATGAAGGATTTTAAGGGAGAAAGTGACTGATGAGTTTTGCATTTAAGACAATGCTCTGACTATCATAGACAAAGGCAAAATAAATGAAGAGCAGCAAGAGTTAAAGTCTGGAGACTAAGATGAGGTTACAGAAACATCCTGGCCCAAAATAAAGGTGGTGTGAAAATATCAGAGATGGCTAGACTCAAAGCGCATTGTACAGATAGAAACTCAATAAGCTTGATGCAACCATCCTCCATTAGGGGAAGATGACTCCTGCCAAGAGAAAAATCATGGACAGAGTCCCTCAAACCTCCAACTCCCAGAAGTCAGGACCTATCGAAGAAGGGTGGAGCAGACAACCAACCTTCATTTAAAGGATCCACGATGTCCTTGCTGCCTCAATGTGCTGGGTTTAGAGAGAGAGAATTTAGAGAGAACCACACTCGAAACCCAAATGTGTGCCTGACACAGCCACTGCCGCTCACATCTGGGGATTTTCAGCAAGTAATTGGAAGTAAGCTATTTTGGGTTCTGTCATATGTTCTTTTTGTCGAAATGGTGAGAAGAAGGCTCGGCCGCGTCAGGCACAGCAAAGCACAGGAATCGCCTGTGGATTTTCCCTGAGTAAGCAGGGCTCCCTCTCTGGGCAGATGCTCTGTGACTCCCTTCCGAGGGGCTCAGCCCTGTCATGGGTTCAAAGAAAGGAAGGGGCCTGGCCTCAGGCCCAGAGCTGGTGACATAGTGGCTTCTTGCCTGCTTTTTAGTTGTTGCCCCAGTGGGCACATCTGTGCCCAGCATTTGTTGGCTTGTATGCAAAGACGATGACGTTTTGTGCTTGTATCTGCAAGGATGACTTCATGGTTCTCTTAAGGCAGAATAAGAATTAGGACAGAGGAGGTGGGGGATTTATAGGGTTAAAGGGGCACATTACAAAGTTTGAGTTTTGCGCTGGATAAAATCTGAAGTGCTTCCTATCTGGGAAACTGTAAAGCCCCAAGCAGCATTAGCTAGGATGGCAATAAGAATCCAAGTTTCCTCTCATTTTGTCAATTTTAAAAGAAATTGTGCTGCTCCAAGCCATTAGGGTAGACTCCTTTTCCTTTCCTGTGCTGAAAGCATGATGTAGAGCAGCGGCTGTTGAAATTTTTTGACAACGCTCCACAGCAAGAAGTACTTTTTATATTGTGACTTTGAACGTATGTAGGTACTGGAAAAAGTTTCATGAAAAATAGCACTACACTGTGTAATACCCAAGGGTAGTTTCTATTATATTTTGCGTGTCATTTTGTTGTAAAAATCTGCTTGTGACCCTCTACATTGGTTTCATGATTCTCTAAACTAGGGGTGGGGAACCTTTTTTCTGCCAAGGGCCACTTGGATATTGATAACATCATTCACAGGCCATACAAAATTACCAACTTAAAATTTAGACTACTATATTTTGTCAAACATTTAATTAACTCACCCCTAATGCCATGGAAGAGCCAGACAAAATGATTTCTCAGGCCTTATATGGCCCATGGGCCAGCTGTCCCCCATCCCTGCAAATGGTTGTGACCTGCAGTTGGAAAATATACAGGTAGAGGAAAGACCATGGAGTCTTGGAGGTCTCAGCTCAAGACCTAGCTCTCCAACTTAAGGGCTGTGAGGGTGTTCTGAGCCTCAGTGTGGGCCACATTATACTTCAGCAGTAAACAATCCCTCAATTTTAAATAACACGATATTTCACTTTTAGCTGCATGGGGGGGCGGGGGCTCTACTCATTGTAGTGACTCAGGGACCCCAGATGCTAAAGCCTCCATGGCAACCGCTTCCCCAGTTGCTGTGAGAGCCATCTGACTTCTGCCATGATCCTTTCTTGCTGTATGAGCCTGGGGCAGTCATAGCACCAGGCCTGGTTTCCCGGGCATGTAACCTGCACAGTCATACAGGGTTCAGTGCACATAGGGCTTCTGTTTGGCTCACTGCTCTGTTGTCACTGCCTTGAAATTTGAGGAAGAAGCCCCACATTTTCATTTTGTACTAGGCCCCACAAATGAGGTAGCCAGTCTGCATACTATCTCTTCGAGTCTTCATTCCTCATCTGTAAAATGGGGTTATAGTGTAGAACGTACAGGGTTCTTAAGAGGATTAAAGAAGGAAGGCAAGAGGCCATATCTGTTTTACAGAACTGTTGTTTTCAACTTGCTGGCCTCATCTTCAGTCATAGCTCTATGGAAAACCTCTACTTAATCCAGCAAGTCTCTCACCTCTTACTGTATTCCTCCCTCCCTTCAATTCAGCTGAGTTTTGTTCATTACCTAAGACTCAACTCTAGCACGTCCTTGGGACCATCTTCCATGATGCCCACGCTGCTCTCAGCATCCCCACACCACTAATTATGGATCTCTCCTTAATGAACCTCTCACTTTTGATCTATCCTCTCCTTCTGACTCCCCCCACTCTAGGCAGGACTCTCACTTCTTGCTTGGGACACTTAGCAGCCTTCTAATGACCTGTCCCATCTCCGGGTGGCCCTTCCATTTCACCCTCTACAATGCCAGGGTCATTTCCCCATTATTCCAAATGTCATGCAGTTTCCTTGTTCAGAAAATTTCAATGGCTCCTAACACATAAGGGCTATATGCCTTAGCCTTGTGTTTGAGGTCTGGTTCTGAGGCCCCTCTCTTAGTCCAGTTTTTCTCTGCTCCCCTCATCAACTATGCCTCCCTGCTCCACACACTGTCTACTGGACAGAGCTGATTCTTCCGCCTTGGGTTCTTTGCACATTCTTTTCCTCCTATTGAAGTGACCTGCCTCCAACGTTCACTAGGAAGAATTCCACCCACTTTTCACTGCTCGGCTGAAATCTAGCCTCCTTCCCAAAGACCTCCTGTGCAGATCCAAGTGGAAAAGGCCCCTGCCTTCCAATGAATTTCTGCAGTGTTTCTTGATATTTGGCAACCAATGTCTTGGTTGCCTTGAAAGGGTCTATGTTCCAGAGAATAGGGACAATAATAAGATAGGTCACACTTTATGGGAGGCCTCTGACATGAAGGCTCCTGCAGAGATTGCCTGCGGCTTTTCCTGATCCCCTCAGCTGGTGTGAATCATCCCTTTTCGGGGACCTATTGATACTTTGCACATTCCTCTAACAGTTACCACAGTCTATTACAGTTATTTCTCACTCCCCCACAGGGAATGTCTCATTATCACAACTCTAATGCCTCTCACAAGGCTTAGAGCCCAATAAACATTCAGTAAATGGGTAGACAGATGGGAGAATAGAGACCCAGGTAGACAGGGAAGTTGCTGGCTACTGTAGGTGTGTGGTGGGGAGGGCCTCCATTTATCTCTAAGTGTAAGATAAGTTAGGCTGGGATAGCAGTTGATTACACAATCTGATTGAGTCCCAACAACAAGTATTTATTTCTTATTCAAACTATGTCCATTGTGGGGTGGCAAACAATTCTACTCTATTCTCTCTTCATTTTGGGACCAAGATTGATGGAGAAGCCCAATGTGGAACATGACAGTCTGTGGCAGAAGGAAAGAAAACATGGTGGAGGCACACACTGACTTTCAAAGCATTTGGGAGAAATGGCTCATGTCTTTTCAACTCACATCAGTTGACCATGGCAAGTCTCATGGACACAGGGAAGATTATACTCTGAGAGGGAGGCAGTGGGTATTTTAACAGGAACATAATCTGCTACAATGAGGCCAATGCTCCAGGTGGAACTCCAGTGGTGCAATGCTCTTGGTCTCTCTGTTCATTGGTAGAAGCCAATGCATAATTTTCAAAGATGTTTTGGCCTTCCTTCACCTTTTCTTCTGTTTTAATTCTCCTTTGGTTTTGATCCTGGATGAAGCCAAGGGTATAATTGTTTGAGACTCCTCTAGTGCCTTGATACCAGAGTTCACAGAAATATGAGATTCTGATAATGAGGTGTTTATTCTCAATGGCAGGAAGAGAGGCTTCAATGGTGCTACTGTGGAGATTGTTTCACTTAAAGAACTTTTCCAAGTGCAAAAGAAAGATTGATATTCTGAAATGCAGCATCTAACATGTGCTTACTTCTCTAGGATCATCTTTTACAAAAGGCACTAAGTTCATCCTGGGCCAACGTGGTTCTTTTACAATCAGAAATCAGAACACAGTAGACAAAGAACATGTGAGGACATCTGTAATGAACACTTTTTTAAAATTCAAAGCAGACCCTCTTGAAACATCCTGAAACCTAACTCTTCACATTAATCTTGGCTAGTACACATGGCACCCAGAGGGTCCTTATGAGGGGATGTGTTCAAATGAAAGCATGTCTATTCTCACTTAATAGGGTGTTTTGCAGAGGCCAGACTGGGATTCCATATGGCAAGTGGAGGTAGTGTTACCTATTCATTCCGAACATCTACTTGTATAAGTTCTTATACATGGATGGTGCTTCAGTTGTTAACTGGAGGGAGAGGTAGACATTCTGATATGGGGGAGGGAAAGGCTTGGGACAGAGAGGCAAAGGTGAGAGAGGAGATATAATGATTTATTTCTACTTAGCCTGGCCCCCTGAGAGAACATGTGGATGATATCTGAAGCTGAAGGAATTAACTTTATGAAAAAACTATAAGAATCTGGGAAGAAGCAATTCAACTTTATAGGCACCAAATTTGACAATTTGTTCAGAAAGATTTCTCTTCCTGCTACTTCCCGAGCTCAGTGACAGCATTTAGCAGGGCTTGTGGAACAAGACAGTGACAAGAGGCGGGCCACAGAGAGAAGCAGGGCTCTCTCCAAAGGCACCCGAATTGGTGGCACTGGTAAGTTTTTTTCCTAAAACTGTTTGTTCATAGAGAATTTTAAATAGAGACTGGGTGAGCTTGTTCCTGAGAATGTTTGAAGTAACAGGAGAAAATAAAATAAAATGAAACAAAACTAAGTTATTGGGAATTGATGGTGGTATGGGAGAGTAGTTAAGAATCATTAACATTTACCCATTGATGAACTTGTGACTTCATATATATTCCCAGGAAGCTGGACCCAGAGACCCTGGGTCATACCTACATGTCCTGTGCTCCAGGTAAGCCCTCAATGTTGGGGTCAATGTTTCGCTTATGAGAGAACTCTTTATTAGTTCCCTATTGGTGATGTGACAAAGTAGCACAAATGCAGTGGCTTAAAAAAACCTGCAATTTGTTATCTTATAATTCTGGAGGTCAGGAGTCCAAAGTCAGTCTCAGAGGGCTAAAATCCAAGTGTCAACAGACAAGTTCTTCGAAGGCTCTAGAGCAGTGGTTCTCAACCTTCTGGCCCTCATGTTGTGACCCAACCATAAAATCATTTTCGTTGCTACTTCATAACTGTAATGTTGCTACTGTTATGAATCGTAATGTAAATATCTGATATGAAGGATGGTCTTAGGCGACCCCTGTGAAAGGGTCGTTCGACCGCCAAAGGGGTCGTGACACACAGGTTGAGAACCGCTGCTCTAGAGGAAGTCCACTTGTATTTCCTAAATCTGGTGATCACCTGCATTCTTTGGCTCATGGCCTGTCCTTTATCATCAAACCCAATAGTGGAGCATCTTTCAGTTTCTTTCTCCTGACTCTGACACTCCTGCCCCTTTCATAGTAAGAGCCCTTGTGAAAAGACCTTCATATCAAGATCTTAGCTTAATCTCACATGCAAACTCCCTTCTGCCATATATTTAACCTATTATACCCTCCAAATAACTTTCATTGTCTTTGGTTCAAGAGGAGACAAATTCAACCTTTATTAAGCATGTACTGCATGCCTTTCCTCTGTTAGAAACTTTCCATACGACATTGCAGTGAACCTCCAATGTGACTGGGCAAGAGAGGCATTTATTACATCCACTCCATAAATGAGGAAACCAAGGGCTGCCCAAGTTAACTTACTCATTTCTTTTGTAAGAGATGGAAACAGGATTTGAGTGCAAATTGGTCTGGCTTAGAAACTCACTCTTCCCTACAACTTCAAACACTCCATCTCCAGAGCTATTATTTTCTCATGACTGAAATGACCAGATTGAGAAATGCCAAGAAATTTCATGTCCATGCTTCCCAAAGGAATGCTTGAGGGGCCTTTCAGTACTTCGTGATAGAGAATACTTTCTCTGTTCCTGGAGCAGGGGATGTCCCGAGTCCTTCCGTCTTTCTTCTGGGACTCTGCCCAGGATACCCTGGCTTTGTGGAAGAGACACACCCGAATGCCCTGGATGAGTCATGGACTCTGCCCAGAGCTAAAATGTGATGAGGAGGGAGCTCTTGCTGCCCCAGCCTGTGAAATGGTTTCCATTACAGTTTTTATGCCAGAGCAGTAATTCTGTCTTTTGATCCTCCTCCCCATGACTATAGAGCCTCAAGCAACAAACTGACTTGGCAGAAGAGTGAACAGGACACCAGAGAAAGTCTCAGACTGGAGGCCAGGGGGCCTGGAGGCTGTCTGAGCATTACCACGACAGTCCTTGGACCTTAGCTGAGCTGCTCCAGTCTCTGAATCTCGGGTTCTATCGGGACTCACAGTCTTGGGCCTTTTCTTCTCTAATAACTTAGAGTATCACTGCTGAGCCAAGGATGCCATGCTCAGTGGAATGGAAAAGGTCAGAAAGACTCTGGAAGCCACACATTTGGAGATAACTTTGCCATGTGCCGCACTTTCACAACATGCAGGATGGTAGAGGTGCTAAGAGCCTGGAGCCTGCCTTAGAATTCCAGCTCTGCCCCCACCAGCCGGGTCATCTCGGACAAGCCTCTCTTTCTTCATCTATAACATGGGATAATGACAGCCATAATGTCCTCCTTCTAGGGTTGCTGTGGGGATTGCATACCAGCTAGAAGAATGCTGGCAACTGTTCAGTCCCATGAAAGTGCTCATCTCAGGCCTCCCTGTCTTCTAGAACCGGGATGGGGAACATCCGGCCCACGAAATCATTTGGGCTGGCCCTGCCAAGGCATTAGGGGGTGAGTTAGTTAAATGTTTGACCAAACAGAGCAGGCTAACTTTTAAGTTGATAATTTTGTATGGCCCGCGAGTGATGTTATAAATATCCAAACGGCCCTTGGCAGATGAAACATTCCCCACCCCTGTCCTAGAAGCTCCAGTGGAGAAAGGAATGTTGGCTCTAGAATCAGAACCACAGGGCTTTTCTATTAGGCTACTCATCAGCTGTGTGACCTTGGGCAATGCCATTCAACCTGCTGGTCCCCAGGTCTCTCATCTGTCAAACAGGGATAATAATAGCCACTTTGCACTGGAGGGAGGAGGGAGGAGTAATAAGATGATACACAGAAAGGTCCTGGCAGAGCACCTGGCATATGGACAGTGTGTGCTCCCTTTGAAGTCATCCTCCACTTGTGTGATGGACTTTCACATTTCTAGGCAGCTCTGAATGTCATTCTATTGTCTAAGGTATCAGGGAACATACATTGATATGTTGTATGGAGCTCACATACTTGAACAAGTGGCACAGACTTTTCCACACACCCCCTTCCACACATAGCCTCAATGTCTGCAAGTAATTAATGCAGAGAGGAGGCTGACAGCTGGCCACCCAAATGCATCTTAAACATTTAATTTAGAAAATGAAAAGGATGAGCCCAGCAAGCTGCTATAAACTTGAAAGGATCTACTAAGGACTTGGACATATGGTGTTAAAAGATATATCCAAGACTTCTGGCATCGGGCCTACTAAAAATAATTGTGGAGTGACTGCTTCTGTATGGAGTATCAGAAAGGGTCTGCAGAGGTGAGCGATGTGTCCTGGTTTCTGGCCTGGGCTGACCTTGAGAGTGGAATCAGATAGCAGTTGATTTAGCTCAACTCTTGGCTCTTCGAGATGCAACCAAAAATTCAGAAGGCTTAGGGCCAGTGAGAATATATAGGACAGAGAGCTGCCAAGGGAGGTTAGGCTGGATCCTGCTCTGGACTTGGGTCCTTTCTACCTGGAACAGAGGCAATGATAATCGTATCTACTAAGATTTGTTGAGCAATTGTGATATGTTATATGGCTTTGTATTGTATTTAATGTGCATCTTATAACAAATGATGAGGTACTATTATTATACCCATTTTCCAGATAAGAAAATTGAGGTTCAGAAAGTTTACATAACTTGCTCAGAGCCAGATAGCTTATAAATGCAAATCCAGAATTCGAATACAGGTCTGTTTAATGTGCATACATTAGGGAGAATAATGATCTTCTATGCACTTATTGGCTGCTGGGATTTTCCCTTTTATAACCTGCCCGTTGGTGTTCTCACTATTTTTTGTCTTGCATGTCAGTATTTATTTTATTTATTTGGAGAAATTTTTACCCTGAGTAGTCTGCATATTGATACTTTGTCAGTTGAAACAGACAAAAACTCACAAATAAATTATCCAAGTCTGTGACGTATTCTTTACTTTTCTGTGGTCTTTCTCATGTAGAAGATTTTTGGTTTTACTGTACTCAGATTTATCAAATTTTTTATGGTTTGAGCTTTTATGTCTGGTTCAACAAATCCTCAAATCTGAGGTCAGAGTTATTTCTCAATCATTTTCTTAGAAAAGTTTTACTTCTTAAATTGTGATCTTCAATCTGCCTGAAATGTATTTTGCTCTAGTTTTGTTTTGTTACCATATGGAAAGCGAAGTGTCCTTGTACCACTTATTATGTCGTCTATCCTTACCCTGTTTATTTAGAACGGAGTATCTGATAATGCCAAGTTTTCATGTGTCTGTTTCAATGTGCTTGATTCTATTAACACTTGGGTTGCGGGTGAATTTCCCGCCAAAATATAAGATGGCGCGTTAAAATGCCTATATCTTTTGAAGTATGGGTTCGATTGAAATGAAATATTTGGTAATACGCAGTTACAATAGGCCCGAGTTTACACGTTTCCCGCACTCCACCGCAAATCTATATGAACCGAGTTTAAGACGGCTCCCTCGGAGTATGCGCAATTCACGCGAGCCGACTTAACTCGTTTCCCGCTTAAATTGACTAGTCTCCTCATATCAGTGACACATTGTCTTGAATATGATCCTGTTAGAATAGGGCTTGATATCTGGTTTTGGTGATCTTAATGATTTTTTCTAAAGTTTAAAAAAATTTCTCTATTCTTCTATATGAAGAGTATAATAAGCCTTGCCTGGTGAATTTCAAAGAAAATCTTACTGAAATTTTCAGTGAAATTATAACACATATATGGACTATTTTGGTGGGAGGACAGGGACCTCTTTATATTTCATACTGAATGTTATCTTCCACAAATATTTATTCAGGCTTTCTTTTATGTTCTTTATAAATTTCTTTAAGTTTTCTTCTAAAAGTTCATTTACATTTTTGGTTAAAATTATTTGCAAAAGTTCTAAAGTTTTTCTTGCTATTATAAAGTATCTTTAATTTCTATTAAAGACCCTATTTTTTTCCCATTGCTAGAGCTATTTTCTGGGAACAGAAATAAATTTGTGAATTGATCTTGTGATTCTCAGAATTCTCTTTTCTAATTTTCTCATATTTTCTAATCATCTTATCTGCAAGTGAAGGCCATTTTATCTCTTTCTAAAAATCACATGTTTGTTTTTCTCATTGCATTGGACAGGGCTCTTGGACAATGTTGAATAGTTGTGGTGACACCGGGCCTCTCTGCTTCCTCTAGATTGCAAAGGGAGTGTGTCTCATGTTCCATCAGAGAGGCCATGCAGCGTGACAGTTAAAAAATGCAGGCTCTGGGGTCAAGGGGGTTTGAACTTAGACTCTGTCACTTAAAAGTTGTGTGACTTGGAATATATATTTAATACATATAAATTTATATAAATATATATGTATAAAATATGTATTCTCTCTATGTACTATATTCTCCCTCTGTGTGTACATATAGTGTATATATATAATGGAGAATATATTGTATTCTCCATATGTACATTATATTCTCTCTGTATATAATATACATATTATTTAGAACAGTGCCTACCACAAATTAAACATTCAATATTTCATAATTATAAAAAATAATTATTGCATGTTTTTAATGCAATAAGATAATGTCTTTTATATTTATAATTTTTTCCTCTCTTCCTCTCTTTTTCTTACTCTTGTGGCCTGATGTGGATTTATCTTATATCGAGTTTTTGAAAATAATTTTAATTCATATTTTTAATTTACTAATTTTCTATTGATGGTTTTTTTTCATTATTCCTGCTTTTAGCTATGCTTGCTTCACAATTTCTTATTCTTCATTATCTCCTTGGTAATTACAACCTTGCTCACTAAAAGTCTTTTATTAGATTAGAAAATTTTCCATTGTCTTTGATTTATGTCCTGATTATTGTTTTGATCTTGATTTTTCTGTGGTTTTGATATTATTTTAATGTTTACTTGTTTTTGGTTTCGATTTGGGCCTTTTTTTCAGAATTAGCTGCTTCTTATGTTTCATAATTTTGTTTTGTAGGTTTATCTGACCTAGAATGCGTTTTGTTTTGTTCTGATATATTTCTTCCTTTTCTAGATTTGTGATAGTTTCTTCCAATGGACTCTGGGTCTGCCATCCAGGTCTGTGTTTTATGTCAACTGTTTGAGATTCCTGCTCCAGGGACAGAGTGGGGAGATTTTGATCCAGTTACGTCAGGGAGCTCATGGTTTGTTTTAGCTGGATTCTGGCTGCAAGGATGGATCTGCATACACTGGCCTCCTTTGCCGGGTAGTTGTAGCCCTGGACAGTGGTCACAGCAGCACTGAATCCTTAGTCTCTTCTTATTAGCAGGGGATCTCAATCTCCCTCTTGGTTCTCAGCAGGAAGCCAGACTCGAGTCCAGCCTTGTCTCATGTGGAACATTATTCCCGGTTCTTCCCATTAGAGCAGAAATCCTGAATGCCTCTGCCTACTTTGGACTGGAGTCCAGAGGTCTGTAGCTTCAGCCCATTCCTTACCTTGTTTTCTTTCTATTTCTCATCCACAATGATGTTTATGGTAGGTTTGAGGCCAGCTATGTGTTTTGAATGTTCTCTTTACAACTGTTATCATTATTGTACATGGAGAGGAATGCCATCTTGTGAGGGTATGATGATCAATTAGCATATCCCCTCTTTATTAGACAGGATGGAGTGGAATGCCATCTTGCCTGGATTGCTCCCTTTGTTTCCTATCTGGCAGGACTGACGGAATCCCTAAACTCCAATTCTTTGCATGTCCACTGGTTTGTTTCATTGTGTCCCCATTGAACTTAGAACGAGGGAAAACACATTACCCGACATATTCAGACTTTTACTTATCTGGCCTCTGCCCCTTATTTACATGGAGCCACTTTTAACTCTGAATACATCTTGCTCCCTATCACCACCAGGCTTTACCTTGGGCTAGTTCTCCATCTGATGTACTCTTGCCCCTCTGTCTTCTTTGTACTCAATTCTCCTGATTTTTCTCATCCCCCCCTACTGTCACCTCCTCCCCTATTCCTCATGCCATGTGTTTTTAATCGTCTCCCCCCACTAGCTCTATGATAACACTTATCTCATTTCCTTGTAACCACATTTCCATTCATCTTTCCTCCTAGATTGAAGCTCCTTGTGAGTAGGGCTTCTGTTTTGCTCATTCATTCCTTACCCACTCCACCTCACACATCATGGACACCTAGCAAATATTAGGAAAATAAGGAAATGAAAGGAAGTGCAATTCTCTCATTCATCTCATTTCTTTCTTGCTGTCCAGAGGGAGCCCTGTCTCAATGTGACACGGAGGGAAGATTCATTCTATCTGTATCACCCGCAAGCTGACAAGTCCCAGGGCTCAGCCGTGAATTCCATAGAGGAAATCAGAGCTTCTTGAAGTGATGGAGGGGGAGGAAGGGGAATTCCAGTGTGGAAGTGGGATGGCCCATAGGAGGTGAGTGAGGATATCCAGTGCTTTGTGACAAAGGCTTCACCTCACCACCACTTCATGTGCTGGGGAGCGGGACACAAACCTGCCAGGTCTGCTATGGCTTGTGGCTCTCTGGTGGTTATTAGAGTATAATCCCTCTTTGAACTGGCTGATCCCTGCAGATTTGTAAGTGAAAGCTGATCTGAGCTCCGGGGCCTGGGGGAAGCGAAGCCACTCCTCCCCACTCCAAAGCAGATGTGGCTCAGTGCGTCTGGACACAAGCCTGTGACCTTGGCTTAAGCGGTTGGTGCTGGGAATCTGGGTTCTACATATTGATCACCAGAGCAGCTGTGGGACCTGGCTTTCAAGATCATCCTTCACGGGGCGCCTCTGGTGTGCCAAGATCTCTCTCGCTCCCTGCCACCATTTTTATATGCAATTTCGTTAAAACACTTGCCTTTCATGTGGAGGCCAAGATGGTGACTTCATAAAGGTCAGGAAATGGGGAAGCAAGACACTTCCTTGAAAGATTTTAAATAAATTATTGTTAGTAATGAGAAATGGTGAATTGAAAGATTTAAGACGAGGAGCCTGGTAGTTAGATGGGCTGAAATCTGCGATGTTGGGGGATTGCTGCCAATCTTTTCCCAGGACTTGAGTGGTTTTGCACTTATATTTTCTCTACCTACTATCCTTTATTTTCTATGCTTCCTTTAGAATAGAGATACAGGTATAAACCTTTCAATTAAATATTTTTTCATACTTTGGTAATGGGTTGGAATTGAGCTATAGTTCCTCCTTCCTGAAATATCTCGTTCTGCTGCACGGCATGCGACCACGCTTCCTCTCACTACAGGCTTCACCTCAGGCTATTTGTCCATCGATGTACTCTTGCCCCTCTGTTTTCCCTGTACTCAATCCACATCAGTGGAGCCATTCAGAATATCCTCTGGTTATTTTGAAGCCTACTTGTCAAAATAGCAGAGGAGTATTAGGGAAGACTGTGAGCTTAGGTAGCAAAACCCACGATAGTCTTTTGCTCTGCCACTTACCAGCCATGTGGCCTTGGGAAATTCATGTAAGCCTGGGATGGAATGTAAGCCTGCCAACTGTCAAGGCCTCAGTTTACCCATCTGTAAGTGGGAGAGTTGGGTTACATCAAGAGCAGTCAGTTCAATGGCTCATGGAGTATAAGAAGGGAATTTAATAAAGCCGAGAAGTGGCAGGCACCATGGACAATACGATCACATGTAGCCAAAACATAACTCCCACACATGGTTACCATGCAGAAAAATGACCAGGCACTGCCAGCAATGCTGATTATTTCAAGGGAAACCTCATATCTAGATTTTTATGAAATACCCAGATTTCACATCCAATTAGCAACTCATTAAAAATAAATAAAACAAACCAGCAATGTCCTGTTTAGGCCAAGCAGACATGTCTGTGGGCTGAACACAGCCTGTGGACAGTCAGTGTGCAACCCTGGCAGGGTGGGGGTAGATGATATTTGACTCCGGATTTACTGTCTTCAAAATCAGCTCAGATGCCTGGACCCAGACCCAGATGGGGATTCTGAAAGCCTGGTAATTGGCTGCAGCATTAGCTTCCTGTCAGAGGCTGTTGCCCAGAGAGAGAGGGAGCTGGATTTCTCCTCAAGATGGAAAGGCCAAGGGCATTGTCAGCATTTGCAATATGGTGGGAATTACACTGTGCTGGGGACCAGGCACTCTTAATCCTAATCTTGGTTCTGCCCCAAATGCTTGTCTGGACTTGGTTCCATCACCTCCCTTCTCTGATGCTCAGTTGTCCTCTCTGTTGAATTAAATCTTCAGGTCTGCGCAGTGTTTCATTCATTGGTGTATCACCGTGCAGTAGCCAGTCTTATTTCCTTGCATTTGCCCCCTTACATGATTCCCTCCCCTACTGAGTAGAGCTGATTTATATGAATAATTAAATGTTATGGAAGTGACAGATGTGTCTATAAGAGCATTGGCATTTATACCTAGATCTCTCAAGTTGCTTGCGCTCAGTACACTCAAGCAGCACTGTGGAGAGGCCCATGTGCTGAAGAACAGAAACGTCATGAGTGACCCTGAGCCAGAACCACCCCAAACCTGACCTACCAAACTGTGAAAGATGAAACGTTTATCATAGCTTAAGCCACTAAGTTTTGCATTGCTCTATTATAGAGCAACAGATAACTAGTGCAAAGTCATGATTAGTGCCATATCTGCTTACCATCAATTCCATAACACATATTCCAGCTTTACTGAGGTATAATTGTAAAGTGTACCTCATGGTGATTTCATATACATGTGAGAGGATTCCCACCATCCGGTTAATTAACATAACCATCACCTCACATATTTATCTTTTATTTTTTGTGTGAGAACATTTAAGTTCTACTTTTTTTTTTAAAGCAAATTTCAATTATACGATACAGTGTTATTAACTATAGTCACCAAGTTTTACATGGGATCCTCAGACTTTATTCTTCTTATGGCTGAATGTTTGTACCCTTCACCAACCACTTTCTACTTCCCATATCCCTCAGCCTCTGAAACTAGTTTTCTACTCTCTGTTTTATGATTTTGATTTCTTTTTTTATTAGGCTTACCATATAAATGATACCAAATAGTATTTGTCTTTCTCTGTCTTTTTAACTTCACTGAGCATAATTCCTGAATGTCCATCAATGTTGTGGCAAACATCCATTACATATTAATGTATTTTAAAAAATGATTTATTCTTTTAATTTAAATACATTTGTCTTAAAAAGAAAAGTTTCATGCTATAAATGGATAATAAACATCACTGGCCAAAAATAAAGATAACTCAATATTTAATTTCCTTGTCAACCTATTTCCTATCTAGATAATGTTGCCTGCAGAAGCTCTAAGCCTAAGGCATCTTGCTTCTTTGTTAATAAGGGAGATGGACTTTAAGGGAAGTTAAAGGCAAGCTGACACCAAACTGAGACTTTCTCCTTGAAGTAAACAAATGAATTATAAGGAAACTGAGCAGGGAATAACTTTCTCACAGTGAGATTTGATGTTAAAATGATCCCTATGCCTCCAAACTATATTGCAGCCCCAAAGGAATATTGTCATTTCTTTTTTGGGGGAGAAAATTGGATAATATCTATTTTGTATGTTTGTTTGTTTAGTTTAAGTTTTCAAACATCCCAAGATAGCTTCCATGTCTAAATGTATAGAGTAAGATCACATAGTAAAATCTTATAAAAGAGCCCTCCCCAGTGTTCAGTGTTACTATGAATGTAATACCTTTTGGTTATTAAAAAGTTCACCGCTTACAGGAGTGGGAAGAATAGGTTTACAGTTGTTTGTATGGAAAAGAATACAATAATTACCAAATAATAATATTACAAGAATAAACTGTGTTTTGCATACTCACAACTGTAAACTTATTTTTGCCCTCCCCTGTATAAAGCCCTGCACCATTCATTGGTCCCTTGTAACTACCAAGAGAACAGGCCTGTCCAAGGATCATCATCCCTAAATTGACAGTTCAGGAAGTAGGAGCCCTGAGAAAGGACAGAATGCACCTCAGCAGTTAGCCGAGCAGGGTTAGAACCTGGGTGTCCTCATGCCTTGGTTTCCTCCGCTGCCCTATGCAGCCCACACAGAACCGACCCCCTGGCCTCTTCAGGTAGGATTTGCATCCCAGCTGGACTCCTGAGAAACTGGAGTATGTCAGGGCCTGAAGAAAGGCTGGGAGGCCAGTATTAGGGATGGCTTGGGGGCCTGGCAAACAGTCACCATCAAGGATCTTAAGGAAACAGAGAAGCTGAGAAGATAGCAGTGTCAGGCGGGTCAAGGAGCAGCTGCTGCGACAAAGGAGACTAGAGAAGCAGCTGCCTCTGCACCCTGGGGGCTATCCCAGCTCACAGATCAAATTTGCAGCTTCCCAGAGGAAAGAGCACAGACCCAATATGGCAGTCAGAGCAAATGCACCCCAGACAATGCACCAGCCTCCACAGAGATGCTAAAATGCACTTTTCAAATGAGCAGCACACATTCCAGTCTCTTGAACTCTGTGGCCAACTCCCCAGCCCCATCTCCCTTTTGACTATATGATGTATTTCAAGTTCTATTAAAAATACTTCTGAGACTTGTACATCTTGCATTTGTCCGGGATCGAAGAGAGAAAAGTATATACTGATGTACAGGAATGCATGGGTTGTTGTGATTCTCTGCTGAGTGAAGTAGAATTTTTTTATGAGTATTGGGTGACAAAACATTCAGACCAGATGGAAAGCAAACGTGTTAAAGCATTTTGATGAAATAGTTTGGAGGCTATTTCTAGATATAAAAACACCCCGCTTTCTCCGTTCTGTTCTTCATCCTATTTAAACACTGACCACCAGAGCTAGTAATGAATTGTATTTTCCTAAGGTATTTTATAGGTCTTGGAACACAAGACCGCAGTCCTGGAAGGTTCTGCTCCTCTCATTCCATCAGAGAAGAGATTTAGGCACACAGGATTTGGACTGAGACATGATGCAAGGAGTTTTAGTGAGTCATTAGTAGGTAGAGGACTAGTCGATTGCATAAAGTCACGTTCTGCAAAGAAAGCACATTTGATGTCTTTCTCTTCTTTTATTGGTTTTAAACTGTCAAATGGATTTCCCCCATCCCTCTACCTCCCTTTAAGTCTGGAAACCAATTACATTCTAGGAAGGCTGAGATCTGGTGATAAAGGACTTGATTCAGGTTTCAGATATGAATTCGTTTTATAACGTGCTTATAAAACTCTGCAGGTTGGTCTATGAGTGGAAAGGCTGATGCTGTCAGATGGCAAATGATATGATGAGAGGGACATTAAGATCTTTCTGTGTCCTTCCTCTTCTCCTGACTCCCAAAGGCACAGGTCTTTCCTTGGAGCAGCACCGTCTCCTTGTTCCTTGCTGGGGTCAGCACATGGATTTGTGCTGCCAGGTGTCAGACCCAGTGAGTCAGCACAGCAGAGGGGCTGGGCCAGGACAGTGTGGGCCACCAGGAGCAGAGGCAGGGCTTGCACACCAGTAGCCAGGGAGCAGGCGCATGCAGGAGCAGGAGATGATCAAATGTGGGTGTTCCAATGAGCACATGCATCCCAGAACCCAAATCAGAGGCTCAGGGACACCATGTCACAGGTGCTTCTGCTTCGGTTCTTCTTCATTGTTTCAATGGAAGCTTCATTGGTTAAGGGTTTAGAACAGGGGTGGGCAAACTTTTTGACTCGAGGGCCACAATGGGTTCTTAAACTGGACCGGAGGGCTGGAACAAAAGCATGGATGGAGTGTTTGTGTGAACTAATATAAATTCAAAGTAAACATCATTACATAAAAGGGTACGGGTTGTTTTTTTTTTTAGTTTTATTCATTTCAAACGGGCCGGATCCGGCCCGCGGGCCATAGTTTGCCCACGGCTGGTTTAGAAGGAGAGTATGAGAATGGGTCTGTTCCTCGTACTGTTTTGTTTTTGTTTTTTTTTGTGTTTTTTTTTTTTTTTTTTTTTTTTTACCAATTTGAAGTAGAAAAGCTAGATCAGACCATAACATTTTGCCTGATGCAAACTTATTTCAACATAGGTCAGAGGAAAGTTTTAAGTCATTAAATTCAGGCCAAATCATAAAGTATGGGTCTTACTTGACAAGTCAATTATACAGACTACATTATGAAAAAATGGCTTTTTTCAATAGCCATCAAACTTGAAAGTGGAAAAACTTTTGAGAGTATTGTTATAAAGTAATACTGTGTTATTTTTTGTTGAATCCCTTCACCTTTTCATCCAGCCTTCCAACACCCCTCTCCTCTGACAGCTATCTGTCTGTTCTCTGGATCTATGAGTTTGTGTCTATTTTATTTGTTAGTTTATTTTGTTCATTAGATTCCACATATAAGTTAAATCATATGGTATTTGTCTTTTTCTGACTGGCTTATTTCACTTAGTGTAATACTCTCCAGGTCCATCCATGCTGTCACAAAAGATAAGATTTCCTTCTTTTTTATGGCTGAGTATTATTTCATTGTGTAAATGTACCACAGTTTTGTTGTTGTTGTTTTGTTGGTTTTTTTTGGTTTAAAATATTACATGTCTCCTTTTACCCCCATCGGCCCCTCCCTGGCCACTCCCACCCCCCAGGACAAGCCCTCACTGCCCCAGTGTTCGTGTCCATTGGTTATGTTAATATACCTGCATACAAGTCCCTGGGTTGATCTCTTACCCCCTCCCCAGTCTCTCTTGCCTTCCTTCTGAGGTTTGACAGTCTGTTCAGTATTTCTCTGTCTCTGGATCTATTTTGGTTCATCAGTTTATGTTGTTCATTATATTCCACAAATGAGTGAGGTCATGTGATATTTACCTTTCTCTAACTGGCTTATTTCACTTAGCATTTATGCTCTCCAGGTCCATCCATGCTGTTGTAAATGGTAAAAGTTCCTTCTTTTTTATAGCAGTGTAGTATTCCATTGTGTAGATGTACCACAGTTTTTCAATCCACTTACCTGCTGATGGGCACTTAGGCTGTTTCCAAATCTTAGCTGTTGTAAATTGTGCTGCTATGAACATAGGGGCACATATGTCCTTTCTGATTGGTGTTTCTGATTTCTTGGGATATATTCCTAGAAGTGGGATTACTGGGTCCAATGGGAGTTCCATTTTTAACTTTTTGAGGAAACTCCATACTGTTTTCCACAGTGGCTGCACCAGTCTGCATTCCCACCAGCAGTACACGAGGATTCCTTTTTCTCCACATCCTTGCCAGCACTTGTCATTTGTTGATTTGTTGATGACAGCCATTCTGACAGGTGTGAGATGGTACCTCATTGTTGTTTTAATTCGCATCTCTCGGATGATTAGTGACTTTGAGCATGTTTTCATATGTCTCTTGGCCTTCTGTATGTCCTCTTTCGAAAAGTGTCTATTTAGGCACTCATCTACTGATGGGCACTTGGGCTGCTTTCAAATCATGGCTATTGTAAATAACACTGCAATGAACATAGGGGTGCATATGTTATTTTGAATTAGTGTTTCAATTTCTTCAGATATATCCCCAGAAGTAGAATTGCTGGATCATAGGGTGGTTCCATTTTTAATTTTTTGAGGAAACTCCATACTGTTTCCCACAGTGGCTGCACAAATCGGCATTCCAAACTACAGTGCACGAGAATTCCCTTTTTTCCACATCCTCACTAGCACTTGTCTATTGATTTATTGATGGTAGCCATTCTGACAGGCATGAAATAATATCATTGTGGATTCAATCTGCATTTCCATTTGCAGATGATATTATATTGTATTTAGAAATCCCTAAAGATTCCACCAAAAAACTACTAGAATTGATAAATGAATTCAGGAAAGTACCAGGATACAATATTAATATTCAGAAATTAGTGGAATTTTTATACTCCAATAATTAACTATCAGAAAGAAACACTAAGAAAAAAATCCCATTTATAATTACAACAAAATATAAGGTACCTAGGAATAAATTTAACCAAGGAGGTTAAGATGTGAATATGGAAAAGTATAAGATACTAAAGAAAGAAATCAAAGAAGATACAACTACGTGGAGGCATATACTGTGTTCATTGGTAGGAAGAATTAGCCTCACTAAAATTTCCATACTACCCAAACCAATCTATAGATTCAATGTAATTCCTATTAAAATATCAATGGCATAGCTCACAGAACTAGAATAAATATTCCAAAAATTTATATGGAACGATAAAAGACCCTGAATAGCCTCAGTCATCTTGAGAAAGAACAAGGTTGGATATACCATGTTACCTGATATCAAACTATATGACAAGGCATGGCAATCAAAACATCATGGTAGTGGCATACAAACAGGCATATAGATCAATGGAACAGAATAGAGAGCCCAGAAATAAACCCACAACTTTATGGTCATTAATATTTGATAAAGCAGGTAAGAAAATACAACAGGGTAAAGATAGTATATTAATAAATGGTATTGGGAAAATTGAACAGATACATGCAAAAACGAAATGAGACCACCACCTTAAACCATACATAAGAATTAACTAAAAATAGATTGAAGACTTAGATGTAAGTCACAAAGCCATATAAAATTCTAGAAGAAAACATAGGCAGTAAAAAAAAAAAAGACATTTCTCATATCAGTATTTTTTCTGATATCTCTCCTCGGGCAAGGGAAACAAAAGAAAAAATTAACAAATGGAACCACATCAAATGAAAAAGCTTTTGCACAGCAAAGGAAACTACCAACAAAATGAAAAGATAATCCATTGAATGGGAGAACATATTCACCAAAGATACATCTGATAAGTGGTTAATATCCAACATTTATAAAGAACTTATACAACTCAGAACCAAGAAAATAATCAATCCAATTAAAAAAATGGGTGAAGGACCTAAATAGACACTTCTCTGAAGAGGACATACAGATGGCCAATAGATACATGAAAAGATGCTTGATATCACTAATAATCAGATAAATGCAAATTGATGTAATATTTTAGATTTCAAGTTTAAATAATTTTTGAGCTAAATCTACACTAATAAAAGAGAAACATGCAAATTGACCATCCTTCCGCTATGCACACCAGCCAATCAGAGCGATATGCAAATTAACCCAACAAAGATGGTGGTTAATTTGCATACATAGGCATGGAGTGAAGAAGGGAGCAAAGTGGCAAAGAAGGGACCGGAGCTGAGGCAGCAGACACGGGAGGGAGTAAGGCAGTGGAGAAGGGAGGAAGCGAGGCAGCGGAGACAGGAGGGAGTGAGGCAGCGGAGATGGGAGGGAGCGAGGCAGTGGAGAAGGTGGGCTTCGCTCCCTTCGCCAAGGCAGGCTTCACTCCCTTCTCTGCTTCGCTCTGGCTTCAGGAAGCCCTATTCTTGCAGGAATAGGCCCGAGGAAGCCCTATTCTTGCAGGAATCTTCCTGCAGTGGGCCTCTAGTAGTTAAATAAAATCAGAGATATTTATGAAGAGATGATAGTAACAACCAGAATTTGTAACAGCATTTATTAAGCACACACTGTTCTATGTTCCAGCCACATTGCTTACACTTTTTTTTTATGTATGCTACCTCCATGGCTCTCTCAACTCTAAATAATGTTGTTTAAAATTTCAGACAATTTTATAAGGTAGTTGTGATTATCTTCAAAATATTTGTTAATTCAACAGATATTTATCGAGTGTCTATTATGTTCTTGGCATGGTTCTAGGCCCTTGGGATCCAAGAAAGTTAGATAAGACATATATGCCTCTTGTCCTGATGTTTACAGTTTTGTGGGAGAAAACATTAACTGCAAAATGATTCTGTTAGGAAGGATACAAAGTGGTGAGAGAGAATAATGAGGGAATGGAAGTCTTCAGATACAATGAAGCCCTCTCTTTCCGTATGGTGAATTCGCCAGGTAAAAATAGGTGTTAGGACTGTCCCAGGCCAACCTCTGAGGTGGGCAAGATGTCAGTATGTTCCAGAAGCTGAAAGAAGATCTGTGAAGTGGAGGAGGTCAGGAGGAGCCAGAATGACTAGGGACATTTAGATCTCCCCTCCGAGTCCTTCCCCTCCTCCTGGCACCCAATATGGAGCTCTGTGGGTTATGAAGAGAGGTGAGATGGGGAATCTGAAGCATGAAGGCATTAAACCTCTTTTCCAAGGCCACACAGCTTGTAAGAACAAAAGCATAAAAGTAAAATAAAATAAAATAAAATAAAATAAAATAAAATAAAGCATAGCAGAACTATATGGGGATGTCTAACTATCAAGATGTCTAACTATTATCTATTTATCTATTCTTTCTTTCTATCTATCTATCTATCTATCTATCTATCTATCAATCAACCATCTATCAACTATCCAACATATATAAATAGAAATCTGTATCTATCTACCCATCTACTTAAAATATCTCTCTATATACAGCTACCTATCCATCAGCTACTATGTACCATAAATTTTAGGCTCAAGATACAATGACAATAAACACAATTATCAAAGTTCTCATTCTTATGGATCTTCCTTCAGTAAGTGCAATAATGGGAACTAAAGCAGGGAAAAGAGATGTAGAGTGAAGGGAGTTCTTTTAGATAAGATGCCTTAGACCTGTAAGCAGAGGCATTAACTAGTGAGGAGGCAGCCATCAACTCTGTGCTCTGCAGCTCAGAGAGCTTAGTAATTAGCAATTTCAAAGTACAGAAAAACGTCCTTGTCCTCATGAGGTAGCTTGAGACACACCAGGACTAGTGTGTGGCCTGGGTTGTGATTTGGAGGCTTCAGGTTAATAAAATTTTGCAAGATTTTGAGAGTTATGGAGGCAGCATTCATGAAACAAAAGGACCTAGCCAGAGGAAAGTGCATGTGTGTTTGAGATGTAGAGGAATGCAGCCTTTGGTGTCTCCTCACCAGGAATCAGTTTCCTGGAGAGACCATGATGCCATTTTTAGCAGAACATTCTTTCAGCTCATTCAAGAGCAGATTTCCCACCAAAGTGTGAGGAAGACTGATAGCACAACCACAGCCAATAAGAATTCACAGGGAAGACCAATGGAGTTTAGTTACTGCTGGGTCTGGGCAACTTCATGGTATCCCTATAAAATACTGAGGATTAAGCCATACTCCACTCTCTCTCTCTCTCCATTTCCATTCTCTATCCTTTTCCCTCCAACAGAATTCTATCACTTGAAAAGATTTAATATAGAGCAGAATCCTGAACATGGTTAGGATTAGATGTTATAATATATGGTGAGTGGTGAAGGACCATTTATCATGCTGAGTCTTTGGAATGTCTAGACATGAATAAAAAGTAAAAAGACACAATTGTTCTTTTTTATGGCTGTCAAGTGGATTAAACTATTCAGGATTAAATTTGACAATGTACAGGTCAATTCCAACCACTTTGGGCTTCTTTATGATTATGGCCAAGATATTTCAGAGGGAACAAGGCGATTTATTGGGTCTTATGCAATTATTATTTAGAGAAGAAAGATGATGTGCTTTTGACCTATTGTTCTGGAAACTACTCCGGCACCCACCCATGATTCTGTTCATCTATCCACAAGGCATTACGGAATTTCAGGAATGACACAGAGAGAAGTGAGGCCTACCCTCTATTTCCAAAAAAGCTCACAGTTTGGTGACAAATAAGCAAAGGAGGAATTACAAAAAAATGGAGCAAGTAAAAGATGGTGGTAGGATCAGACGTTTTGGCACTGGGGGAAAGCATCTCAAATAGGATCAGGGTGCTTGGGGATAATGTGTCGTAAATACTGATGACTGTGCTAATCCTTGAAGAAGAATGTGCTGGAGCTCGGTAGACAGAGAATGTGAGAAGAGATTTTTCAAGAAACGGAAATGGTATGAGCCCGTGCATAGGCACAGAGGAGTAGGAGAGCAAGACTTACCAAAGGAACTACAGGAAGTTGGCACAGCTGGAGTCCAGATGCACGCTGGGTCAGGTGCTAAGGGTGGGTGTAGAGGAGAAAAGAGTGGTCAGCAGTGAAGCCCTGCAGTATTCAGGGGCAAGGTTGTGAGAGACCTGGGACCACTAGAGTGAACTTGGATTTGATGCTAGTAGCTATGAGGAGACATGACCATATTTTCAATGGAAAGTATCTGCCGATGTTTTAGAGTTACATTATTATTTTATGGAATTTTAAAAATAATGATTATCTCAGTAGAGTGAAACATGCAGTAAATTATCGCAGGTTATGGAGTGTGAGGAAGTCACTTAATTCTTTGTTGGTCCTAACAGTGGAAGCAGCCTTTCACGGACCTTTTCTAGATCAAGCAACTAATCTCACCATAAAAATCTTGCAGATAATTTTAAAAGGGAAGGAAAGAACAAAACCATCAAAAACTAGAAGTTCTCAATTGTACTTCCCTACTATGTGTACATTTCTCTCATAGCCTGATACTTTGCCTGGGACAGAGAAGATGCTCAGCAGATGCACAAGGATTTGATTTGCTAGTGACCCAAACCAAGCTGTTTATGAACACGTAGTGAATCACTTGTGTTAAATATGAGGAATAACCAGCAATAACAGCAAAAGTAGGTCAATACCAGCAATATAGAAATAGCTGCAGAGTTATTGTTTATTGGGATCTACCCTCAGCTACAGTGCAGTGCCAGGCTCTCCATGCATCATCTGATTTAATCCTCACCATCCCCTCACTGCCCAGCATTACTATTTCCCTTTACAGATGGAAACACTGAGACTGACCAAGTTTACTCTCAAGGTCACACAGATGAAGGACAGAAAAGCAGGACACGAACCAAGGACTACTTGGCAGCAAAGTCTATGCCTTTTTCCTCCTATTGCTGTTCCCACATGTTTCCAGGTGTTTCTTATGAAAGAAGAAGCACATTGTTCCCCTGCTGTTGAGGAGAGAAAGCAGACCAGGAGACCTCGCAGGCTGGGAAGGAGGAGGGCTTTGGCAGGACTTCATGAGCATCGCGGCTCTCAGGGCACCGAAGTGACTTTTCTGCAAGGCTACGGCCACCTATCCCTGGAGATGAGACTTTGATGTGAAAAGTAGACAACCATCTCTCAGGGCATTTGTAGAATAATTTGTATTCTGGCTGGTAGGATAAAATATATTTACTTCTATCTTTATAATCTGAGCTATTCTTTGGATAATAACAAAAGTTTCTGTCATCTGGATAATATTTCACATTTGATAAAACATGTGCACAGAGCATCGTATTTGGTCCCAAGTGGCTCCCTTTTGGAGATGAAGTAGCTGCTGCTCAGAGAAGCTGCATGACCTGCCTGAAGATTCACAGAGTGAATGGAAGACCCGGGAGACAGACCTGGGTCAAATAACTCCAAAACCAGCGCTCCTTCCTCTAGCATGTTGTCTACTGCAATGGAGCAAAAATCCAGGTCTGTGGGGGAGCATCACACAGAGAGGACAGTCCCTTCCCATGGTGAGCATGGGCTACATGCTCAGGCTATTTGTAAGACAGGCATCCCTCTCTATGTGGGTCAACATCACCAAAGCCTGGACTTCTCTCTGGGAACAAAGCATCCTTAAGGGTCTCCCTTAATTATCTTCATCAGTGTAATTAGTTGCTTCCTGTCTAACTGCCCCCTTTCCTTAGGCAATTTATACATCCAGGGATGCCAGAGGGATGATTCTGACTCCAATTATTTCATGACTAGTTATCCTTCCTGACGTCGAGTCCAGAGCACGCGTCTAAATCCCCCACTTATGCAGCCTAGAGGGCCAACCCCTTCTCAGCCAGGAGCACGCTGACTGCTGACTGTGGGAAGTTTGCCTGTATGCTAAGTGTAAGCAGATGTCTCCAGCTGCCGGATCGTGTGGCCATATGAAATCAATCACCGGCTTTGCACAAACATGTAGCATGAGGCCAAAGTCTAAAGGTGCAACCAACTCATCCTGGTTCCCATAAAACAGTGGGTGAGGAAGGGGTGGGAGTGGGAGACTGGTCAGAGCAGTCATCTAAGGGCAATGTTTGCATGGTCCCATGGGATAAGAATGGTGAAACTGGGCCAAAGGGAGTGCTGCTCCAAGTTATGAAAGACGCTCAGACTGGTCTGGTGACATTATCCGGGCACTTTCAACTCTGCACACATGGAGGCACTAAGGCGTGGGGGTGGAGGTGACTTCTTCGTGATCGCATATCTAGCTAGTGGCTCAGCTCAGGCTTTATCAAAGGTCAAAATGCCCAGTCCAGTCCTCATTCCATTATGCGAGGTTGCCTGTGCCATTGACCTCTTTGTATAAGGTCGTCCTGTCTCTTTTGTTGTGAATCCTGGTGGCTTTTGGGGTGACTTTTCTAAACTGAGTAAACTTTCCTAAAGAATAATGATAATGAGTGCCATTTGATGAGGGGATATAATAGGTCAGGTAGGATGTTCAGTGTACTGTGTTATACTTAATTATCTTCATCAGTGTAATTTGTTCCTTCCTGTCCAACTGCCTTTTCTCCTCATATTTTAAAGGAGAGGAAACCCATATCCACAAATACAGCTGCCCAAGGTCACAGTTTGTAGGTGGCCCAGCCTAGATTCACACCAAGATGGATCCCAAAGGATTTGTTTAAAGGAATCAGTGAAGTTGTATTGAGTCATTCTCAAGGAAGATGGCTGACTAATTAGCATTTATTCATTTAAAAGGAATATTTTCAGCATCTATTTTGTGTCTGGCAGCACCTGTGGCTCAAGTATGCACATGACACTTCCATCCCTGTGGGAAAACAGTCTGGTGGTGAAGATGGAGAAACACACCAACTCTCCTCTGTGTTCATGTGACGTTGCTGGTGAAATTGGAAAGGAGTAGAACGGAACCAGGAGCTTGCCCAGGGGTAAGAGTGTTTGCCAGAGAAAGTGACACTTTTCATTCAAACAAGCGAAGATGACATTCAAAGCAGAAGTTGGTAATGTGTGTAGAGAGATGGAAAGGGAAAACTGAATACTTAAGGAACTACAGATCATTCGGTATTGCTGGTTTGTTGAAACATAAATGGGAAGCTTCAAGTATGATGACAAATATACAGGTTATAAGGACCTTGACTGTTTTGCTAAGGGGTTTGGAATTTTTCCCATGGATAGATTTTAAGAAAGAGTGACATGATCGACATATTATTTAGGATTAGGTTTGATTGCTGATAATGGAAAACTCCAAATTAATACTGGTTTTAAAACATCAGAGATTTGTTTTTCATATAAAAGTCTGGAGTTTTGTAGTCTAGGATCGACACAGTGACTCTTATTAGGAATTTAATGTCTTTCCAACCATCCATATGTGTGGCCTTTAAAGTCACATTCCAAACTCATAGTCTAGGCAGCAAGATGGGAGCAGTGATAAATAAGAGACCCAGTGGAAGTGTTTTGGTGGGAACTACTATAACCAAATGCCAGAGACTGGTTGCTTTCTTAACAACAAGCATTAATGTCTCACAGTTCTGGAGTCTGGAAGTCCAAGATCAGGGTGCCATCATGGTCAGGTTCTGGGGAGAGCCCTCTCCCAGGTTGCAGACTGCCATCCTCTCACTGTCCTCCCTCACATGGTGGAAGGGTCGGGGGCTCTGCGGGCCCTCTTTTATAAGAGGAATAATCTCATTCATGAGGGTTCCACTGTCATGACCTAAGCACCCCCTAAAAACCCCACTTCCTAACACCATCACTTTGGGCATTAAGATTTCAACATATGACTTTTGGGTGCACACAAACCTTCAGACCATAGGAGGAAGACTTCTGCTCTCCCTTAAAGAAGAGTCTCAGAAGATTGCATAAGACACTTCTGGGTTTATTCCATTCATCAGAAATTAGCTACCTGTGCATATCCAGCTACACAGAAGACTGAGAAATGTAATTTTTACTTGGACAGCCATGGGCCCACATACACGTCAGGTCTTAGGTTTCTCTACTAGAAGTGGAGAATGAATATTAAGGAAAGTTACTCATTGATGCACAGGTCTAAAATTTAGAGATCGCTTTAATGTCCTTGTAGCAGATGGACAAAGAAACAGAGATGTGACTAAAGATGTGAGACTAAGGCTGCTGGCTTACATGGGATTGGGAAATGCACTTCTCCCTCCCCCTCGGCGCCTCCCCCCCCCCCCCCCCCCCCCTGCCATTACTTAGGCTTTGCCCAGTTAAGGGCATTGTGCTCTTATTTCCCCACTGTTGAGTGAGAGGTGGATATAGGTCTCTTTCAGCAAATGAGTCACACTCAGGTTGGGCAAACCTGTTCGGATATGCAGGATGGACCGCAGGATGAACCTGGCTTAGACTGCATCCTTCCTTGACTTAAAACTCTGTTCATTGTACTTCTGACCTCAAAGAGATATATCAGATTTCTTATTCTGATCATTATGGAGCCAGGGCAGGGAAAAGGAAGTTTTTATACGTGCCATTCAGTTTAGTAGAGTTAACATGTTTTGTCTAATGGATATTCAGAGATGATGAGTTATCAGCATGTGCTTTAGCAACAAAACAATATGAATTCAAAACTCAGCTATGGTCCTCATCTCAGGTCCTCTCATTTCAGGGTCAGTCTTCTCCAGCACCATGCCTATTGCCTCCTCTCTGGCCCTTTCCTCACTTTTGCCCCTTTCCTAAAATGTTTTCTTTCAAGTAAGACAAAGGACGAGGTCACAGTAGCTTTGGTGAGCGTCCCTAGGAGGTGGTGGCAGAAGAGTGGTTGAAACATACAAAAATTTGGTTGTAGGCCCTGAAGGCTCTCTTCTGGCTGTCCACCTCTATGTAGCCCTTTTAAAATCAACTCCCATCTCAGCAAGTGTATCTAGGGTCCCATAAGAGAAATAGCCCAGCATATGTCTAACACTGGCTCACCCAGCCCTCAATATCTCCAAGCCATCTGCCTGAACTTTGTATCTCACTTCTTCTGCTAATGCCTTAGCCCCTCACTTCCATAGTCCTGGCTTCTTCAGTTTTACTCACCACACTGCATAGTAGGCACCCAAGCTATTTGCATTTATATCATTGATCTTATGATGATTTTTCCTTACATATTTTAAATCTTTCCAAGCCTTTTCATAAGGCCTGCCAATTAATTCTGATAATCTCACTAGAAAATGCATTGTCTTTGCAGTTTAGATGGCAAAGTCAGTTAACTAAGCACAATTTATTGTCTCACCAATCTCCTTTACCTCCAGGGCACTTAGGGCTGGGGGGCTTAGGGAAAGGGCTCATCTCTATTAACTGCTGGCATCTATTAACTGCCTGAAGATGGGGAGGCGGGGGGACGACTTCTGGGTGGGGGAACCCTGTTTTCCTCAAACATTTAAAGCAGAAGTCTGAAACGGTAAGCCCTTTTGCTATCTGGTCTCCAGTAGAATCCTTCCTCCGCCTGTGGTTCTGGGGCATTTTGCTTACAAAGTACTGGTCTCATGACCCACTGGAGAACATCCCTCAGGGCCTGTGAGACAGGACCAAGTAAGCTTTAAAGAAAACCCAGGGATCCCTCTCCATTCCATCCCTACCCAACCTAGCAAATAGACTCACAGCAGCATTTGCTGAAGATAGCACTGTTTGCATAAAATTTCCATTAATACATCTGGTTTTCCTTTTGAAAAAGGCCCTCAAATCTCATAAAACTGAAGTCTTTTTGAATCAAACCACAAATTCCTTATAGCTAACCTCAGCGAAACTCCCTACACACTCTGTGTATTTAGTCCCGACCCTCATTCCTCTTTTATCTCCATCTTCATTAACTTAGCTGGAATCCAGCTCACAAGGATAAATCAAGTTTTTAAAAATAATACAGTTTATATTAATAAAAAATTACAGGTCATTTTTTTTCTGTCTTAGACCTTTGATTTAGAATAGCTACCATTTATTGAGCTCCAACAACGTGCCAAATGCTTTACGTAGTATCCCATTTAATCCTGCAACAATCTTGCAAGGTAGGTGGTATTTTTCCAGTCTTTTCAATGAGGAAAGGGAAACAAGAGAAGTGGAATAACATGTTCAGTGCCTTGCTCTTGCTAAGCGATGCATCTAGTAATTCAAATTCAGTTTGTCAATCTCAATGCCCTCATTTTTCCTTAATAGACAGACTTAAATTTCAAATATAATTTAATACTTAATATAACTCCTCATTTGCCTCAGGCTATCATTATCTTGATTATTGACTTCTTGGTGGTAATGATTACTTGCCATTGCTAGTATGTGCAGCTACTGTTCTATGAATGTCATGCTAATCACTTAACATACCTTGACTTACTTCTTACAATAATATCTTGAGGCAAATATTACTATCACCATTTTATAGATTCATAAACAGCAAAAAGGGTTGTTAACCTGCCCAAGGTCATATTGTCCTCTATTAATCAGTTTGCACATATTAAGGAAAAGCAAGCCCATGTATATGCCAGAACCTTGGGAACATTTTCCACAGTTTACTCATCCAATCCCAACAATCTCATAAGGTAAACAGCATTATCATCTGCATTGTACAAGGGAGGAAACTGAGGCACAGGAAAATGAAGTGACTGCTGAAGGCCACAAGCTAGTCAGTAGGGTGGGGGGCTAGAACATGAATCAGTACAGCCCTGGGTCCCAACTCAGAGCTTGGAACCACACCCACAGACCCCCTTGCTGATTTCAGAACCTCTCTTCTCTGAACAGGTGTTTATGGGAGTGGATTTAAAACTGCGTTACTGCTCCAGTTCCTTTAGTCTCCAGTGACCTCATTGTGTCAACACGACAGGACTTGATGCATGTCGTGTCAGTGGTGATTATAGTCACTGAGATGGATCTGCACTGATGTCTGGGGCTTTGGACTGAATGTTAATGACATACAAAAGTGACCTGCAAGAAATGCACATCCCTATCAGAAAGCTGGAGATCTGCTGGCAAGAAGAACTGCCAGGGACAGTGGCGGATTCCCCTCCCTTCAGGCTCTCTGACAAACAGAGCTCATGTGGTCAAAGCTTACCTAAAAACTGCAGAACCACAATGGAATCTTCTGAAATGTTGGAAGAGAAAAAAAAATAAGTGTGGGTATGAGTGGGGGAGGGTCAGCTGGAAGATGGAACCTTGAGTAGAACATAGAGGAGATAGATCAGCCCACTTTCTTTTCAGGAATGAAGGGCAAGGAATGGGAGGATTACCAGAGAGGGACTTTTTCTTTCATTGCCGGCATGGAATTAGAGACATCAATATCCAGAAGAATCCCTAATTGCAAGCGGGGCTCCAGGTAGGGATCACCCATGTTTGATTCTCAAACTTTCTTCTCTAGTATCTCTGTGATTATGGGGCTTACACTGTATGAAGGCTAAGAGGATTCCTGCTCATTAGAACTTTCTTTGAAGCCATATTTTATTAATCAAACACCTGCAAGATCTGAATTCACATTTGTGTTTGTTTTAATATAAGTTGCTGGTTTCAAATGCTGTTCAATTACATTTCTTAACATACTCCAATTTTCAAGCAAAAGTGATGCCCAATGCTCACCACTGGATTTCAGTATTCCCCAGAACAGAGTTTTACATCAATGTTCAAGAACCATCTTCCTACCTTGGATTTATGGGAAGGTAATCCCCATTTTTATAGAGGAAGAAACCAACCAGAAAGGTGAGCTAAGTTATGCCAGGTCACAGGACTGCAGCACACAGGAGCCAGAGTTTGAAACAAAGTCTGCCTGACTTCAAAACACATGCTCTCTTCCCAAACCACAGGACACTACCTCTCAGGAGAAAGCAGAGAATTGGCAATATTCACTTAAATGTGTGCAGAAGTTAGGTCAGGAGATTCCCCATCCCCCATAGGAAAAACCAAACCAAAACAAAAACCATGAGCTTCAATATTCTAATTTGGAACATCAACCCTTTTGAGTCCCATGTTCAGGGCCATCTCATGCTCTCAGTTGATTGATCACCTCTATCTCCTTCTTCCAGGTTAGAAAGTCAGTTATTCATAAAGGTGACATTGATTTTAGGGAGCAAAGAGATCACATATCATAATTTGATACACCATGCATTTCATTCATTGTAAACATTTTGTGGTAGGTTGAAAAAATGGCCCTGATTCTCTACTCAAGTTGCATTCATTGCCATGTGATGTTGCAGCTGTTTAATCAAGAGGTGACCTATTGGCCCATGCTCTTATTCTGGGTGCCCTGGTATCTTGATTCATCTAAGACAGCGTTTCTCAACCTGTGGGTTGCGACCCCTGAAAATACATCCTACCTATCAGATATTTACATGACGATTCATAACAGCAAAATTACAGTTATGAAGTAGCAATGAAAATAATTTTATGGTTGGGGGTCACCACAACATGAGGAACTGTATTAAAGGATCGCGGCATTAGGAAGATTGAGAACCACTGAAGAGAAGGTGACGGAAGTTACAATGCACGAGTTCTGAGTCTAGCCTCTAAGAAACTTTCCGTGATTCCGTCTCTCTCACCTCCCTGCTTCCCTGCCATGCCACAGGAACAACACTAGGCCGAGTGCAGGAGGAAGAGGGACTCATGGGCCAGCCACTCTCAGAAGCAGAGCTGCCTAAGCAAACACAGCTAACCTCTTTCTCATGAGGGAGCCCAGCAGAAATGAGAAGAGCCACTGGCTCTGCCTGCCTTAGATTGCTGACCCGCAGAATTCCTGGCTAACTGAATGGTTGTTGTTTTAAGCCACAAAGTTTTGGAGCAGTATGTTTTTCAGCAGAAGATAACTGACATCCTTTTACTAAAACATGACTGAGTGCCAGCATCGTGGCATGGCAGGGGGACATAAGGTGAATAAGTCCCTGTTCTGAAGGAGCAACCAACACAGCAAATGGGAAGTCAGAGAGGTAGACAGATAGTCACAACCCGGCAAGTGACACGATTAACCAAAGGAACCCGTGAGAGGGAACAGTTCTATTTCCCCATAAAGAAGCCACTGTTTTAAGGAGCACGGTGCCCGTCCGTTCTCATACTTCTCATAATAGTGTCATCCAAACCTCAGTCTGCATCAGCAGTCACGCAGCAAGGAGCCGGGAGGATTACCCAGTGCTATTTATATCTATTATAGGATCCCCATTATGCAACCTCAGATGGGCGCCAGGAGTTTGGGGCCAGACTTTTTGGAAGGACCATTTTAAAGGGATATTATCCTCTTTAAATATGAAATTGCTGGCTATTTGGGGGTACCAAGAAAAAAATTCAGTCCCTTGAAATTTTAATGATTAAAATTTTTAATAGAGCTGTATGCCCCAGAAACCAGGAACTTTGATTATCTGTGACTTTTCAAGGAGAAAAACTGAGGCAGTGGCATACAGTATAGAGAAGCTAAACCTGGGTTTGGATCCCAGCTGAGGCATTTGCTAGCTATCTGATCTTCCAGAATCTCTAACACTTCCCGTTGTCTTTAAATAGGGATAAAGACATCTACCTTATAAGGTTATGATGAGGACTACATGTGTCTAGTACATAATTAATCTTAGCTCATTTTCCCATTTCCTTCATTCTTAATTCTCCTTTGCTTTTTTCTTCCTTTTTTCTCCCTCCCTCCTTCCCTCCTCTTCCTTCCTTCCTTCCTTCCTTCCTTCCTTCCTTCCTTCCTTCCTTCCTTCCTTCCTTCCTTCCTTCCTTCCTCCCTCCCTCCCTCCCTTCCTCCATTCCTCCCTTCTTTCTTTCCTGCCTTTTTTGCCATATTCTACCTTTTCCCTATAGACCTAACCAGAACCCCAGTACATTAAGCTTCATGAAATAGGTCCCAATTATTAGCAAAATGGATGAGTTTGAAGGTTTCCCCAATGTCGGTCTGTAAAAGCACCTTTTGAAGGTGGCTTTCCATGATGGCGTCAGTAACAAGATCTCCTCATGATTGTGAAGACCAAAGACAAAAGTGAGGCAAGTCTGTTTTCAGCAAACCCTCTGCATTGGATGCAAACGCATCTCCCAGCCGCCTGCCTGTCACTCTGGTCCAAAGAAAGAGGGGTGGTTTCGTGATACCCTTGGCACCGAAATGGAGTAAGTCTCAACTGGAGGGAGCATTAAACATGACCAAAGACTTAGCCAGACAGTCAGTCCTCCAATTTTTTTACTCAGATGTAGCACATTCAAGATTCTCATGCAAACCAGAGAGGAAGTGGGAGAATTCTTTCCTCTTCCTTTTCTTTGCTATTAACCTCAATCACATAACTCTTGGTCTAATTTTCCTTCTACAGAAAGAAAGTTTAACAGAAAGCACATGTGCACACTGAAGAAAAACAAAGGGTAATTAAAGCTGATTTTTTTTTAAACTGCCTTGTTTAAAGCGAAGGTGAACTGACAGCCTCTGGAACACGCAGTGTAATGGGGAGAACTGCTCCTGGGTCTAGCCTGGGGCTACGGGGATGACCCAGGTAATGGCTGTGGAAAGTTGCCCCTCTACTAAACCACTTTCTAGTCTCCGGACCTTTGCACCTACGGTCTCTCTGCCTAGAGATCCCTTCCTTTTATTTAGAGATGTTTGTTGGTACATCCTTCCATTCATTCTGGTTTCTACTCAAATGTCGCCTTCTTAGAGGGATTTTCCTTCATTATCCTATCACTCTCTATCTCCTCTCCTATCCTGGTTAACTTTTACTTCAGAGCATGTATCTTACATTGTATCATATATTTACTGTCAACTTAGGAATTAGCCATCTCTTGCAATACCAGCTTCACAAAGGCAGGGTTTTTTTTTATCTGTTTCATTCACTGTTGTATCCCCAGCACCTAGTATAGAACCTGTCATAGGGTAAGCACTCAAAACTCACACTTGTTAGATGGTAAGTTAATGAACATGCAAAGTCATTTTTATGTCAAAAGTACAGGCTCGTCAAGGGCATTCTCTAACTGTGGCAGAATTCATGAATGTGCATACTCACCTGTGATCAAAATTGGGGAATCCTGACCCTCCAGCAAGCCAGTGCCTCCCTTAGCACCCAACCGATTGTATAAGGAGCGTCCAGACGCTTTCTCTTTCCAGCATGACGTAATGTGGAGTGAGAGACCTGCAGAACATGCTGTTCACAGACCAGACAGATGATCTCATCCGCTTCCTGGGCATTCCCAGGCTTTGCTGTTAAAAAAATTTCTTTTTAAATATATGAATAAACCGTACCATGTTCAGTTTTCAGGTGGTTGTTTAAACCCTCAATCGTTTGTTGGCAAAATACTGAAACTCACCTTTCAGCTCCCCGGTGGCTGAGGGGAGGAAGGTCACGTCGGATATTGTCTGGTCTGTTTCTTCAGCCAAATGGAATGGATTTAGTCGTAGAAACTAGAACACGAAGGAGGAGAAGTACATTTTAGCATCGGCCACAGGGGACAGACTGTGAGCAGCTAACTGGGGGTGCTGGGAGAGTATAACAACAAAGGAAGCAAAGTGTTTCATTGACACTAGAGGCTGAGGTTGTTCTTGGGAGCGTTTCAAAGGGTTAGGGCCTGAAGAAAGCATGTACCTCATCTCTCTTACATTGCTCACTTTCATTTAAGAATTCTTTTGGTTTTGATGTCTGGGTAGATATTAAAATGATCATAGTTGTGAATTGCTCTACAGTTTGCAATATCTTCTAATATGAAGATCTTCACAAAAGCCCTGAAAGTGAGGAAAGTAGAATTACCCCTATTTATAGTTGAGGAGGGTGAGATTAAGAGAAGGAAGGTGAATTGGCCAATGTCACACAGCCACAGCGCCAGAATTCTGTTCTGGTAACAGAATTCTGACCTGCTTATCTGGTTATCTTTAAGTCCAAATCCCTCCAATGAAACCTATGAGACTTAAAAGGTGACCTCTATTTGTCAACCACAGTGTCTACACTGCCCCCATTTCCCCACATCTCTTTCTTCTGGTCAGCCACGAGATATCCGATTTCAGACCCTTCAGACCCAGATCTGGGGCAGGCCTGGTGAACAAGTCTGTCCAGGAACCAAAATGAAGTCCACCTGGATGTCTCATGAACAATCAACTCTCCAAATGAAACTACTGACTCTGCCCTCCAAACTCGCCCCCTCCTCCCTTTCTATCAATCTGTCTCTTTATTCAGAAACTGGTATCACCAATTGCTGAGTCCTACATATAGAAGCCATTCTTGGTTTCTACCTCTCCATAACCACATTCTCCATCTGATCCATGATAAAGTTTTTCAATTCTCATTTCCATTACATGGAGATTCATGAAAATTGAGAGCTGAAAGAAAAATTGATTAAATGTGTTTATAATTTTATGACTTTATACATGGTAACTTGATATTAAATATCAGAAGTAGATATTTTATTTCATCCATCTCTAATGTTTAAATATATAAAACTAGAGGCCCGGTGTACAAAAATTTGTGCACTCGGGAGGGAAGGGGGGGTCCCTCAGCCCGGCCTGTGCCCTCTCACAGTCTGGGACCCCTCCGGAGATAATGACCTGCTGGCTTAGGCCTGCTCCCAGGTGGCAGAGGGCAGGCCCAATCCCTAGGTGCAGCCCCTGGTGGGGCTCAGGGCAGGGCCAATTGGGGAGTTGGGGCGCCGCCCCATCATGCACAGAGTAGGGCGGATTGGGAGGTTGTGATGCCACCCTCAGTCACGCTCAGGGTAGGGCTGATTGGGGGGTTGGGGCACCGCCCCCTGTCACACTCAAGGCAGGGTCGATGGGGAGGTTGCGGTGCCACCCCCTGTCACGCACAGAGCAGGACCGATCAGGGGGTTGGGGCACTGCCCCCTGTCACTCACAGAGCAGGGCCGATAAGGGGGTTGGGGTGCTGCCCCCTGTCACTCACAGAGCAGGGCCCATCAGGGGGGTTGGGGCTCCGTACTCTGTCACACACAGAGCAGGGTCAATCAGGGGGTTGGGGAGCTCCCCCCTGTCACGCACAGAGCAGGGCCCATCAGGGGGTTGAGGAGCTCCCCCCGTCACGCACAGAGCAGGGCCGATCAGGGGGTTGAGGAGCTCCCCCCTGTCACTCACAGAGTAGGGCTGATAGGGGAGTTGGGGCACCGCCCCCTGTCACACACAGAGCAGGGCAGATCAGGGGGTTGGGGCGCTGCACCCTGTCACACTCAGGGCAGGGCCAATGGGGAGGTTATGGCTCTACCCTGTCACACACAGAGCAAGGCCCATGGAGGGGGGTTGGTGCGCCACCCTCTATCGCCCACAGAGCAGGGCTGATCAGGGGGTTGGGGCACCGCCACTGTCACACTCAGGGCAGGGCCGATGGAGAGGTTATGGCTCTACCCTGTCACACACAGAGCAGGGCCTGTGGGGGGGGGGGGGGGTTGGGGCGCCGCACCCTGTCACACACAGAGCAGGGCCGATCAGGGGGTTGGGGCGCCGCACCCTGTCAAACACAGAGCCGCAGGGCGATCATGGGATTGGGGAGCTCCCCCCTATCAGGCACAGAGCAGGGCTGATCAGGGGGTTGGGGCGTCTTCCCCTGTCACGAACAGAGCAGGGCAGATAGGGAGGTTGTGGCCCCGCCCCCTGTCACTCACAGAGCCGCAGGGCGATCAGGGGGTTTGGGCGCTGCCCCCTGTCACGCTGATCCCGGTGCTGGGAGGCATATTACCCTTTTACTATATAGAATAGAGGCCTGGTGCACGGGTGGGGGCTGGCTGGTTTGCCCTGAAGGGTGTCCTGGATCAGGGTGGGGGTCCCCACTGGGGTGCCTGGCCAGTCTGGGTGAGGGGCTGAGGGCCGTTTTCAGGCTGGCGGGTGACTAAAGCTCCCAACTGCTCCTTTTTTTCTTTCTTTTTTTTTTTTTTTTAATTCTGGGCCAGCTTTAGCTCTGAGGCCTCGGCTGCTGAAAGCCGGTTTCTGGCCTTTGTTTTTCCTTCTGTATTTGATAAAATGTTGCGGTCTGGCTGGCTGAACCTGGCTGACTGAAAGCTGGTTTCTTGGGTTTTGTTTAGCTTCTTATTTGCAACATAGTACATAGTTGCTTAGAGTTGCAGCTGAGAGGCTGGCAACTCAGGTGGGGAACGTTGGAGTCAGCCGTCACTGGAGCAAGCAAGCCTCCCTGTTCACTTCAGTGCATGGCTGCCGGCCGCCATCTTGGCTGACAGTTAATTTGCATAAGGATATGCTGATTAGCCAATGGGAAGGGTAGCGGTCGTATGCTAATTACCATGTTTCTCTTTTATTAGTGTAGATTGCCCAAATAACTTCTCTCTTTGAATATTCTTGGAAAGATGAGGGACCAGCCCTCACTGGATGCTGTCCTGTGCTTGGGAATGCAGTAAATACTTGATAGAGATATTTGCATTGATTTTCACAAAGGCATTTCCATCCCTGAACCTCAGTTTCCTTGTCTGTGAAATGAAAGTGATGAACTGCTCTGCTCCCTCCCTCATTTGGGGCCATGCCACTCTTCAAGGCCAAAGGTTGTGGAAAACCATATGTCTACACACTGGCTTTATTCTGTATGCCCCCATTTTCTTCCCAGGTGTTTGAGCTGGGAGGCCTCACTGAACAAATCCACCTCCAGAACTTAAATAATCCCTTTCCCAAGACTCTTTTCCTTCTTGCATCTGTTATATAAATAGGTTTTATAAGACATCTCAGGAGAAAGGAAATGATTGTTGGCTCTCTGATAGTCACCTTCTTGCCCCCATCCACATGGACCAGAGGAGTAAGTGTTGTGAGGAGCATCACAACATTTAAGGGAGGAGATGTGGGAGGCCATTATAGTTATGAAGCAAATAACGTTTTTACAAACTCCGTTTTCTCTGAGTCCAGTTGATCTGACACATTAGTTGTTCCCATGGGATGGATCACTCCATGTGCTCCATAAAATCTCCCGAGGTACTTCCTGTCACATGGCCTCTCCACTTCAATATTTATTTATTTTATCCTAGGAGCCTAGAAACAGAGTTCAGCTTGATAGGTGGGCTCTTGCTAAAAATTCCAGTCTTCATATAACTTGATTGGACACATCTGTAGGAAGGAGGTGAGGGAAATGCCTTTATTTACTCAAATCAATGTAAAATCTTCAGAATCAAAATGTGGCCCTTGTGGATTTAGATTCAGCGCATAGTTGCTGCTTCCCTCTGGAGAAGGAAAATCATGTTTAATAGCTTTGCTTGTTCCCACCGTGTTGCTGTAGAGTCTAGCTAGGCCAATCTGTGTGTATTCAAGAATGAAGGGGAAACAGGCTGGGATCAAAACTGTGTTCTGGTCTCTACCCAAACACCCTTTTTTGCAAACCCTGAAAGCCTTTTAAAGGCTGCTTTGATGAGCTGTCACATCACTCCCCCTACACGAGTGAGATGCTAGTTTGTGGCCCAGGATGAGAGAAAGAAGAGCTGCGACTCTCACGGGACAGCTCGGCCGCTCAAGCCTTCCAAACCCAAGAGACTTTATATAAATCGGAGATGCCCTGGAAGGGGACCAGCAGCCTTTTGAGCTCTTTGCCCATCACTAATTCTGGCTCCAGTTAGACTCCGGCTCTGGCGATGAAAGGGACTGAGAGTAGTGGGCCACAGAGAGCATTTTGGATAGGATCTATTCAGGCTGCGTTTGCTCACCCTGCATTATGGGGTTTCCATGGTAACAGGCACATGTTTCAGTGTTACATGTGGAGGGGCTGTGCCTCATAGTCTCTCCTTGTCAGGAAACTGTGCCACTTCCTTCCTAGTTGTCTGAATGGGCTCTGTTATGAGTCAGTCTCGGTGTGATATGCACAGAGTGAGATGACGTAGGCCAGCATCCAACATCCTGAAACCACGGATCCTGCAGGAGACATAGGAGAATGGAATCTGCTCCAAAGACACTTGGCATGGTTGTGGTAGGTCAGAAATTGAGGCCCCTGTCCTACTCTCAATTGGATCCTGGCCTCAGCTGGGTTTTAGGGCCACAAGATGAAAAGATATATCTTGACATTGCCCATCGTGATTCTGTTCCCAGGAGTGCAGTTCATGAGGCAGCTGGTACCAATGAGAACTGCATGCGTGAGCCTGGAGTATTTGTGTTCTGTGATGTCTGTCTGTTGGCCATTTGGCAAACCTAAGAGTTGGATATTTACAAACAGTTCATGGAACCATAGAGTCATATTCAAAGGGAATCTTGATTAATATCATTATTTTATGAGACAGCACCCTTTCTTTTACTCTCTTGTTCCTACCCACCTCAGTTCATAAAATAGGACCCTGTATTAGCAGGGAGAAATTGTTGGGTCTTTCTAGCCCCTTCACTTAGTCATCCCTGCAGGAGAAGGTGTCACTCGTCTAGTGGTGACAAGGGTCTGATTTCCATTGGCCCATATTTCTCTATAGGGTGGGACTGTATGTTAAAGAGTGAGTGACACATGACACTCTTGGGTCCTCATGTATCTTGGTGGCTGTCTTCTATACTTGACAGTCATTTTCATTTATTCGGGTCAGGAATTTAATTTATGCATAGTTATATTTCAGAGTTTAAAAATCAGTACCCCTTAAGACAGATCTGATTGATCAATGCATTATTGTTTCACTTGTAAAATGATTATGGAATTTTGATAGAGGTATTAAACTTAAAGAATTGAGAAACTATAAATAACATTCTGAATTTCCAGTTTATCTTGGAAGATCTGGCAGCCTGGGGTCTACATGGCAATAATCAGCAGGAGTCATAGGAAGGCCACCTCTGCCCCTCCAGATGAGGCTGTGCTGCGAGTGTCCCAGAGTGCCCTCCATGCCACCCCACACATTGACAATATTTAACACTCCAGTGTACGTCTGTGTGTGTCACCTCTACTAATGCCATGTGCATGCCTGATTCTCTGCAGGGTTCATGTGAAAGTTTGAGTGACAGGTGACCTGCTCTTTAGTGTGTTTCAGTGGGGTGTGCAGGAAGCCAGGATATCTCCCACGGCTGGCTGGGCTAGGGCTTGCTCTGCAGAACAAGCTCTCATGTCAGGGTGCTGAGGTCTAATTAAAGCTCCAGCTGCCTAGCTCCGCAGAGATGTCAGAGAGGAGGAGAGAACAGCACCAGAGAAAATGGGTTCAGGAGAGAGAATAGGATTTCACTAGGTAAAAAGAAGAAAAAAAAACTTTCTGAAGAATTATAATTAGGGGGAAAAAAGGCAATTATGAAGCACATGAAACTTCAAAAGACTATAAATATTTTGATATGTATAAAATATAGGATGTGTGGCAGAGGCCTGGGAGAGATGAAGCAGTGCCCCCTGTAGGGAAATCTAGTGAAGATTAAGTTTTAATTAATTTGTAATTACCTAAGTAATGTACAATTACATTTTATTTGAAAGGTCCAAAACATTACGGACATGCTTCTTTTTTTAAAAAGTGTTTTTTGTGATTTCAGAGAGGACGGAAGAGGGAGAGGACGGAAGAGGGAGAGACGGAAGAATGAGAGAGAATCATTGATTAGCTGCCTCCTGCATGCCCCACACTGGGGATCAAGCCTGCAACCCAGGCATGTACCCTGACTGGGAATCTAACTGTGATCTCCTGGTTCATAGGTCGACGCTCAACCACTGAGCCACACTGGCTGGGCATACTTCTTTTTTAATCCATCTTATCTTTATGCCTTCTTTGTCTGCCTGAGCATTAGGGCTTCTCAACCTTGGTACTATTGATATTTGGGGCTGGATGATTCTTTGCTGAGAGTGGCTGTCCATTGCATTATAGGATGGTTAGCAGCATCCCTGGATTCTACCCACTGAATGCCAGTAGCACCATCCTTCCTCCCAACAGTCTGATAACCAACAGTGCTCTCTGGACATTGCAAAATTGCCCCCAATTGAGAACCAGTGACCTAGCGGTAACCGGTATCATACATTTGCTGTGGAAGCTCGTGGACCTACTTCTATACATTTACCTATACATATATTTACCAGCAGAACCTGTTCGGTTTTTCTTTTTTACACATGTACCATTATGTTGTGTATCAATTTATTTTATTTTTCCCATCGCCATTTATCCCCTCTATACCCTCTTGCATCTTCCTCCTCCTTCTCCCACAATTACCACATTGTTGTTCATGTCCATGAGTTCTCTTTTCCTTCTTTTTTCTCAATCCTTCCACACCTCTTCCTAACCCTCTCCACCAGAGCTGTCTGCCTACTCATTTTTAACTTGCTTACTTCACAGACCGATGTGTTTGGGACAACTTAACATGCTGGACATAGGAAGCTGTCAGGTTTTTGCTCTGTTTTGTTTTGTTTCTTTGTAATGGTAATATTCTGTAGTAGAGCTACATCAGCTTATTTACCCATAGCACGTTACTGGACCTTTCATTTGTTGTTTGTTTTTTTTTTGTATTTCAAACAATTTTTCAATGAATGTTCTAACCTGTATTTCCTCATGCATACAGAAGTCTGTACCAGGAATACAAGGCAGCCTCGCTGCTGTTCATCTCCAAAGTGACTAACCCATTAACTACACTCTTTGTGCTTCTTAGAGAATGCTCCTTTCCTATTGAAAACAACCCTAAAGGGAAACAAAAAAGGGGGAAAGGAAGAGAAGGGTGGAGGAGAGGGTGGGAGCAAAGAAAACAAAGAAGGATTTAGCCACTCTACTGATTGGAACCACTGTGTTGCTGAGCAATAGTTCCGAAAAGATGAGGTGATGAATAGCGGGACAGGGTATTTTACATGTCAGAAGAGACATCCTGGCATGACCGTAGGGAGCGGGAGAGAGAAGGAAGAAGTTTCCAGATTTGTTTCCCAAAGCTTCTCAAGACATTGCCCTCCCCTATTCTGATCTGTCCCACAGTCCAAACCTACCTGCCTCCAACATCCCTTGTTCTAAAAAAATGTGTCCCTTTAATTCCTGCTTAAGCCAATTAGCTGAGATATTTTTCGTATTTTAGAAAAAAAATACTTTCAATAGACCCCTTCCTTCCTGGGCTGCTAGGTTGGCACAGAGCTGGACTCCCTGTGGGATGTTAGTTCATAAGCTGCCCTTGTTCATCTCACTGCATTAGGGGGTGTGCAGTATCTTAAAGCCTTCCCTGTAGCCAGAGCCTTTGGGATTAATCAGCTCTGTCCTGGGAGAAGCTGAAATTAAAGGCTCCCATTTTGCATGGGTCCTTGATATGCCTCATCAGCAATCTCCCTCCCATCCTCTGAGATCTGGCTTCCCCTGGGAAGTATTGAACTCCCAGCTCTCCTGACTCGCGGCCTTGATGCCTGCCCCCTCCCAAACCTCACAGTTCCTCCCGCTGGGAGCTCCCCAATGGCAGAGTCTTATTTGTGTCTTACTCAAAGTTTTGTACATAACAGGTATTAGATGAATGTTTGGTCAAAAAGGGAATTACTACTACTATAATAATATGCAACTTTGACTAACCTATTCATTATGATGAGGATGATAATACTGAAGATGATGAAAGTTACTGCTTAACTGAGCCTGGTTAAATTTCTGACTCTCTCTAGATTTCACTTCCCTTGTTAATAAAATGGGGCTAAAATAATAACACAGTGATGGTTAAAATGGATGAGGGATATGATTTTTATTCCTATATGAAAATATAACTGCTTATTGCAATCCCCTTTGCTAAGTCTGCCATATACATCATGCCAACAGATAATCCCTGGGTATTTAAGACTTGTACTGGTAACTAAGTGAAATAACTAAGAGTAAAGGTCCCACTGCTCAAGAATTTCTTGCTATCAAGGTCAATTCCTGTACTTTTGGAGCTAAAACTATAGTTGTTCTCTTAGATTGTATAATAGCAATTATAAAGTGTTATGGACCTTTGAGGAAATGTTGAGGTTCATGTATTTCAGGATTTTAATGTTTGTTTCATGTTTCCCTAATTTTAATAAAAATCACTAAATCTCAAGCTTTGTAAGTCAGGGCCATATCTCTGTCATCATGTCTTCAGTGACAAGCAGAGGGGTTGCTATTTAGCAGGTGCTCCAGTAATGTGTTACAGAGACAGTATCGGTAGGGACAGTATCTATATCTATAAAAGGCTAATATGCTGTGTCCATCCAGGTAATGATGTCCCATAGCAACACCCAGGTTCCTATCCCTAGCCACTAGCCTCCTTGGAGTTTCTTCAGCCCAGGATCATGACTTGCTTTATAGCCAGGTGGAAACATTTTACACTTTAGCCAAATGTCTGTGAAGCATTTTCCTGTGCCTCATCTCATTTGATCCTCACAAAAGCCATTGAGTAGGTAGATAGGAGACTCAGTGGAATCTTATTTTTTTTTTCATTAGCCAGAAAACGAAGATTTAGAAAGCTTAGAAACTTGACCTGACTGAAAAGAAGTAAGAAAGGTGCACCTTGAAAATGACTTCAGGTTTTCTCACTGTGCAGAATATAGTCAAACACTGCTGCAGTTAAATATTTTATCCTTTGTTGTCCCTGCATGATCTACAATAATAATCATGTTGATATTTACTCCTGTGTTGCTGACAATTACCTGAAAGAGAAGTTGGGGTGCTTCACTGGGCTGGAAAAGGTTAGCTAAATCAGAAGCAGGTCTAATTAAGCAAGTTTATTCTATATATATAAAAGGCTAAGTTGACTTGCACATGCATGATACATATAAAGCTCTCACTGGCACCAATCACATGTGTGTGTTTCGATCTGTCATTGTCAATTGTGAATTTGGTTGACGCTTCTATTAGAGGGAAAGGGCAAATAGTGATATTAAAATATTTCTTCTAATTAATTTCCTTTCAATGTGCATGAATTCATGCATCGGGCCACTAGTTTGATATAAGAAGTGTCAAACTGATCTCTAGCCTCAGTGTGAACGTGTGAATCCAATGCTCCACAGATTTCACCCCTAAACAAATATCAGCAACAGCGAATTGAATTAGATCCACAGAAGAAAATTGTGCCTCGTAGACATGACCTGTGCCACCTAACTTATTGGAAAAGGGAATGACCCATGCAGACAGACTGTCCCCCCCCACTAAACAATGGCGAGGCCTTTGGGAGACCCAGTCTTCAAGGATCTTGGTGACTGACTTGCTGCAGGAGAAAGTCATGCCGTGGGAAATCAAATATACAACCCATGGCTTTTCACAAACTGAGGGACAAAAGCAGATTATTTGTGGTGGCGACAGAGACAGTCAATTTAGTAAATATCTCCAGACTAAAAAAAACACACACACACAAAACTAGCCAGTCTTTGTGGTTGAGCCCTAGAGAAACTAACCTCAGAGCCATATGGCTGATGGGAATAAGGAGACCAATTTCATCTGTCAAATGATAGGCCTGGATGAGATAATAATCACTCTCATCTCTCCCAGCTCTGACCCGTGGTTTCTTAGAGAAATCCCACTGAGAGAGGTGTGGGATCCCAGAACACCCAGGGCCTGGGCTGCCATGGGGGTCCTGCTGGGGGGTTTCTGATATTTCCCTGCAGCTGTGTGCATCCAGCTTTCTCCTCTTTCCACATGCTGAGCTCCTCCTCTGCTCACCCATGCTCTCCAACAGCACACACGTTACCTACACAACAAGGATGCTGACCCTGAGGGAGGCTGGCTTTCAGCCACACTCTAGTTTCTGAAACCATCAGTCACTGGTGTGCTTCTAAAACAGAAATCTGACTTCCCTCTATAAATCCTTTCATAGCACCGATTGCATTGTGTTGAAGTCCAAATCCTTGTCACAGAATCAAAAACTCTGGAACATGGGGTCCCAGCCAATCTCTCCAGGATCTCTAGCCTTGGCTACTGCCTCCTTCCACAGGACTAGGTGGTTTTCTTTCCTTCTTCTTTTTCTTCTTCAGATAGACCACATCCTCTCTTGTCTGGAGCCTTTGCATATATTGCTTTCTATGCTCTTACAAGAACTAGAGTGATCTTAAATATGTAAATCAGATCATAAATGTCCCTTGCTTAAAATCTTCAATGGCCTCCCATCACACTTAGGATATAAGCAAACATTTTATATTCTGCTATGAGGTTTTATAAGAGCCGGCCCTGCAGCTCTTCTTCCATTTCCTTTTCCTATGTTCTTTGTGCTCCCCATTACAGCCATGGTCGCCCTCATTGTGTGCCCAGAGTGTGCCAAGCTTGCTCTGAAGTTAAGACCTTAGCACGAGCACTTCTCTCTGCTTGCACATTAGTGGTCCACATGGTCGCATAGCTGGCTTCTCCTCTCTCAGGTTTCCACTGAAATGGAACTTCCTTGGAGTGGTCTTCTATGACCATCAAGTCGAATGGAGCTCCTATGCACTGCACTGTGCTTCATTTTCTACATCATGGTTCACTTCCTGACATTTTGTGAGTTACTCATTATTGGTCAACCAGCTGGAAGAACGACTCTAAGATGAAAGACCTTTTCTGTTACGTTCAATACTGTACCCCCGGTTTTTATAATAGTTCCTAGAACATCTTAGATACTCAGTATTTGTTTGTTGGATTAATGAATGAATGAATGAATGAACTTCTTTCATCATCCTTTTCCTCCTTTCACATGTCTAACTTCTGTGTATCCCTAAGCTCCTCATTTAGACATCACTTCCCCCAGGAAGGCTTCCCTGCCCCTGGAAGATGAGCTAGGTGACCCTCATCTGTGTTCCCTTAGCAGTTGTTGCTTTTCTAAACAAAGTACTTATTTAGGATGCTGAAGTCCCATTGCCTTTGAACTTGTCATTTTCCTGCTGACTATGTTCTCATGGGAAAAACCTTTAACCTGTACATTGCCACATTCCCAGTGCTAAGCTTAGTTTTTAACATTTCAATAATTTTAAAACCTCAGAATAAACTCCTTATTCTTTTGCTAAAAATACAAGGTGCATCTTAGGGTAGTCACTCCGGTATCTTCTGGGTTAATTCACTCAAGGACAAGAATGTGGAACTATTTTGGGTTTCTGGACCCAAGTCCAGTGTGTGTGCGTGTGGGGGTGGGGGTTGCCAACAAAACTCTAAGCAATTCTCAGACACCAGAGCGAGTCTGAGAAATCAACTCAATTCTGACACTATCTACATAGAGATAACATCAGATTCCACAGGTTAAGGGTTCATTCCTAAAAACAACCCTCCCTTTAGATGCCAGTCGCAAGCCCAGGTTGTTACCTGTGCTTCTGACTGGCTATCTATAAATCAGAGCTTCCCATAGCCTCCTCCTTAAGTTCAATTAATTTGTTACGGGGATCACAGAACTCAGAGCAACACTTTCCTTATTAGATAACTGGTTTATTATAATAAGATATGTACCTCAGGAATAGCCAGATGGAAGAGATACACAGAGCAAGGTTGGGGAAAGGGCATGGAGCTTCCATGCCCACTCCAGGTGAGTCACCCCAGGTCTCCACATGCACATCCACCTGGAAGCTCTTTGAACCATGTCCTTTTGAGATTTTTCTGGAGGCTTCATTACATAGGCATGATTGGTTAAATCACTGGCCATTGGCCATTAAACTCAATCTCCAGCCCCACTCTCCTCCCAGGAGGGCAGGGGCAAGACTGATCCAGCCCTCTAAAATCACACGGTTGATTCTCCTGGCAACCAGCCCCATCCTTTGGTGCAGTCCAAAAATCACCTAACATAACAAAAGACACCTTTATGTTCTCATTTAGGAAACTCCAAGGGTTTTCAGAGCTCTGTGCCAGAAACAGGGATAAGACCTATATCTATATTTTTTTCTTATCATAAATCATAATATCCCAGGGACCATTAGCCAAGTGCCTGCTAAGTGTTGGTGTTTTACTTAAAACTTCTGTTATTCTCACAAAAGCCCTCAGTAGGAGTAAATGGTTACTCCCGTGAATGGATGTGCGAAGTGTGGTTCAGAGAGAGCAATGACTTGGCTGAACTAGAAGACAGAAGCAGTCTTTTGTCTTAACTATGTATGTTTTCCTCTTTTAAAAAAAAATATTTTATTGATTTTTTACAGAGAGGAAAGGAGAGTGGTAGAGAGAAACATCGATCAGCTGCCTCCTGCACACCCCCCACTGGGGATGTGCCCGCAACCAAGGCACATGCCCCCGACCGGAATCGAACCTGGGACCCTTCAGTCTGCAGGCCGACGCTCTATCCACTGAGCCAAACCGGTCAGGGCTGTTTCCCTCTTTTTAACACCAGCCCTCAACACAGTGGGGAGCTCACAGCAGACATACCCCAGTCATTTTGTTACCCATTCTCACATTAAGTTTCTCTTCTGGCCCCTCAGGTAGGAGGCCGCCATTGGAGGTCTGGCCGCCTAAGTGGCGAAGCACCAAGACTCTGGCTCCAGGTGCCCTTTGAGGAGTGGAGGACGAAGCCAGTATTACCTGGCTAAGCCTCAGGGTTGAAACGCCCCCTTCCACGAGATGTCCCACATCTGACCCCAGCAGCGTTTTCTGGCAACAACACTATTCTGCAAACAGTTAGATAAGAGGAGGAAATAGAGGGGCATTCATGCTTGGTTGGTGATGACTTGTGTTTTAGGGGGAATGGGTACTAGGTAAAATCCCAAGAGCTCTGGTGCCAGGTTCTTTCCTCCCTGGCACTTAGGCAGCTGGCAGGATGGACGACTGATCTCCGTAGGCAGCCACCTCCAGTTGCAGCGGTAACCACTGGGTTAGTTAGTTCTTTTTTGCTCCTTGGCATCCTGTCCAGACTTACTGAGTCACCCACTACCCTCTCAATATCCTCAGAGCTCCCTGCACTGGGGTCAGGGAGCAAGAGCAGCCAAAATTACTTTGGTGAGTGAAAGCACCACAGGTTAGAAAAAGCTGAACTTTGGTGCATGAACCAGTGGCTCTGTCTCCGAAAAGATCTATGTGGAGACCTCTGGCTCAGGGAGCACTCTCCCACACACCATTCAGAAGGGCTCTTCTCAGCTTCCCTGGGGTCTAGCCCTAGGGTGGTTACAAGTGGCCACCCACCCTTCCTTTCCCAGCCTTGATGGGGACATGCCAGAGGCCCTGAGGGAAGTGAGGATGCCCCACTGTAGGACCCAGTCTTGCTGTAAATTCATCACATGACTTTGGGAGACTCATTTCGCTGTCTTGAGCATCGGCTTACTGAGCCATTAATTGAGCAGCTCACTTATGTAGTGATGCTGGGTGTAATCTTATCTCAAGAGCCCCCTCTGGCTTTTTAATTTGTAACTTAAAGCTACGCTGAGCTGCCAGAAGGCTGCCCGCAATATATTTAGCAGAAGAAAGTTGCAGAGCAGTCATGGAAGCACCCTGCAGTTGTTTACAGACATGTGTCTCCACTGTGTGTATTGCTTTGGTAATTTAAAGTAATTATCAAAATATTACAATCTTTGTAAGTTTATCATCCCACTAAATGAATCAATTCATTCCAAAGACCTCTTTGCATGCTCACTTGATAAAAGGCATTTGGGATACAGAATGAATCAAACAGGGGTGTTGTCCTGGAGGAGTCTAGTCTAGGGAATCTATGGGGACTTATGATTTACTTTTGAAAGATTTTTATGAAATAACTGATCTGTACTGAGGCCAGCTTGCTCCCATGTCTGATAAATAGAAACGACACTGACAGCACTTTTCTTATGACAAGGACTATATTGTTCATGTTCTCTCTAGGGCCACATCCTCTCTTTAGTGCTTCCAATGAACTTGCCCTTCCTGAACTCCTATCTAACCTTGAGTTGTGCCAATAAATTAGGACTTAATCATATACCATCGTCTTCCCCTATTTTCACTGCTCACACCCATTGTCTCCTTAGCTCACTCAGTCCAGCTCTGTCCCCTCCACTTCACTGAAAATTTTCATTGCTTCATTACCACACAAACACACACACACACACACACACACTCACACGTGCATGCGCAGAGGCAAAAACACACATTTGCAACAATGTCAAGACATGGATGGCTTGCTGAAATCCACTTGATATTGCATCCTGGATGTTGTAGACTACATGGTAGGTTCTTTAAGGCCTTGCATGTGAACTGTCATTTTCTGGTCCCTGTGAATGTTGGCAGTCTCGCCTCCACTTTGCTGTCTCAGGATTATTTATGTTCCTTTATTGTGTCTTTCTCACCATCATACCTTTATTCATGCTGCTTTCCCTGCCTAGAATGAACATCCTTCCCTTTTCCTACTCACCTAGAAACTTCCTACTCATCCCCCCACTCCCAGAAAACACCTTTCTTTTAAAAAATATTTTTATTGATTTCAGAGAGGAAGGGAGAGGGAGAGAGAGATAAACATCAATGATGAGAGAGAATCATTGATCAGCTGCATGCCCCATACTGGGGATCAAGCCTGCAACCTGGGCATGTACCCTTGACTGGAATAGAACCCAGGACCCTTCAGTCCTCAGGCTGACACTGTATCTACTGAGCCAAGCCAGCTAGGGCACCAGCAAACACCTTTCTGTCTAGATCCCCCTGCTACCCTTCTTTTTTTAAATTTAGTTATTCTCTATTCCCTCTTCGTGAATTTCCCTTTGGGGACTGAACCTCCCCTATTGTGGGCAGAGATGCCTCACTGGATCCTTCATCTCACCTGTTGGGTACAGTCACAGAATGGACACTGAGCTAATTTAGGCCAACTGGACTCTCTCCAGGTGAATGCACAAAAACTCACGGGTTTTTTGTTTCCAGCAGTGGTTCTGGGTCCAGACATCTGACAATTTCAGCCAACAATACCATCTAGAGCTGCCTGGCTCCCATCTATTCCATTTTCCTTCTTTAGCCTCCTTCCTTGACCTCAGAATTTAATCTTTCACTCCAGACATATGCTTTTTTAGATCAAGTCATCCAAAATTTGTCTGTGTTCCTTTTAAGGGAAACACTCAACAATAACAAGACTCTGAGAAGCAGTGACCTTCCTGCACAGTTCACGGGCTTCCTCCTTTGTCCTTGCTTGGCCTCTGGTTGCTCCAATAGATTCCTCTCTTATGGCATAATTACTGACCTCTCCTGCCCTTACATGCTCCCTGGTGGTAGAGATCATACCTCATTCAAAGCTGTCTCCCTAGAGCCTAGGACAGCTTTATTTGGCATATTGCTAGGGTCCAGAACAAGTTCATTCAAGGGTGAACGAAGTATCAGAATTCTTGTATCTACAGAGCTACTGTACTTGCTCTTAGTATTGACAGAAATGATGGTGACTTGACAGGGTAGTTTTCTTTTCGATGGAGTTAAAGTTTTATATAATTGTTCTTATAAAGTTTTATATAATTGTTCTTGTAAAAGATTTTATAACATTACACTCAGAGATATGATAACCTCCGTATCCATCAGGTCCCAGTCAGGAAAATGGAAAGCACAGCAGGAATTTCAAATAGAGGGGCTTGATGTAGGAAGTTGATTACACATGTGTTAGAAAGCTGGGCTAGCAAATAGGGGATGCTAAGTAATCCAGACAGTAGTGACTACAGGAAGTAGCTACTATCCCTCAGGCAGGGAGAACAAAAATGGAAAGGTAGTAAAGGTAGTATTAGGATAAGAATTCTGCATGGCCAATTCTTGTGTGTGTGTGTGTGTGTGTGTGTGTGTGTTTCAACCTCTGGGGGAGGGCACTCTAGGAGGTGCGCCAAGGCTGGGTACTCAGGCCTCAGTGGGGGTACACTGTGGCCAGAGCCAGAACTCCAAGAATGTGAACTGAACGGTTAAACTGAGACCTGGGGGGCCAGCTAGAACAGGTTCCTCTAAGCAGGCGTCTCCCGGTGGGTGCTGGGAGTGCTAAAGGAAGCTGGCGGCTGGAACCACAGCTGTCTTGCTTCTGTAAGGTGTCTGCCAGGATCTGGAAACAGGAAGAGAGTCTTTTTCATCTTGTCACCTTCTAGTCTCCTGTCAGTTCCTCCTGGTGAGGAACTCTCATGGGAAGCAAGCCAGCAAGGAGTCAGGAAATGTAGTTTGCAAGTGCCCAGTTCTAGCATCATAAGCGAACAGAGGGGAGTGGGGAGCCTTGAGGCTGGGAGACACTGGTAAAGAGCTGACATAACTTGGCTGGTAAAACAGGCTAAGTAGAGTTGGCCTCTGAAGAAATGTGGTGAAAGGCAGTCTCCCTCTTTTGTAACCCATTTCCACCAGGATCCCAATAACTCTCAAGTAAGAAATTGCCGTTAGGGACAGGACCTCTGGAAAAACCCAGTGCCAATAGGAAAAGTGGCCCCAAAGTCAGAGCATTCCCTGTGAGCCCGGACACATGGAGGCCATGATTTATTTATTTTAGCTTTTCCTTAGTTTTGCCTCTTTCTGCAGTTCCTGGTTCCAAGAACATCTTCTGGGCCAGATGCCCCCATGGCTCCAATACTTGGAAATGTAGCCATTTACTACAAAGCTTGCCACTCCTCAGACCACCCTGCCAAACCCTTGCTGTGTGTGGCCACACCCTGTCCCTCCAGGTATCACTTCCCCTTTCCTTGGGAAGACAACGCCATAACTGGACACATCCCATCTTCAAACTCAATTTTTCTTCTTCATTTTCCATTGCTTTTGCTCATCCCTATTTCTGATGGTGAGTGGGAGTCCCTGAATTCCTTTCTAATACTATTCTGCTCTTCTCCTAGGACCCTACTATGTAAGAACCCTGTTACAATAGTGACAGTGCATTTTGGCAACTAAAGCTTCGTACAGCCACATGTTTTGTTTTGTTTTTCCATTTGCTGCATCACTGACCACGGTTAGGAGGCGAAGCAGGCTTTTTGGATTCAAGTACTTATGTTTAAATCCTGACTCTAACTTGAAAAGCTTTAGCTATTTAATTTTCTGAGACTTAGTTTCCTGTACTTGAAAAGAGGACTAATATCTACTTCTTAAGGTTTCCAAAAATATTAAAAGACAGAAGCTGAAGATTATTATGCTAAGCAAAATAAGCCAGTCAGAGAAAGACATATATAATATGATCTCATTTATATGCAGAATTTAATGAACAAAATAAGTTGACGAATAAAATAGGACCATAGACATGGAAGCATGGGACAGGCTGAAAGATTTCAGAGGGAAGGTGGGAGGAGGGAAGGAAGAGATTAATCATAGAACTCATATGCATTTATGCATAGCCATGGACACAGACAATAGACAGGTGAAGGCCTGGGTAAGGGTGGAAGACAGGTGGAGGGGGGCAAAGAGGGTTCTTTACATTTTTAAAAAAAGAACGTCAAAACCAGAAAGAGTTAAAAAAAAAAAAAGATCTTGTAAAAATGGATTTCAGCTTTATATATAAGCTCTTACTTAAGGAGTGACAGGCAAAGAGTTTCAGGAAAATGCAAGCTCCAGGGAAATTCATCTTTGGCAATTCTTTTGTTTTTCCCATAAATCAATTTAGAAAATATGTATTTAAGTCAGTGTTAGAGGTTGAGCTGTGCCTGTTACTTTATTTCCTTTTTTTCCATTCACATAGAACACAACTTGCTGCTGTTTGCTACAAATAGGCAAGATTTCATCCATGGATCACCTAGAATTTTTCATACGGGAGATGCCAGGATCTCCATGGATTTACTCTGTGAGAAGCAGCGAATCTAGAGCAGGGTCATTGCTGCGGTTAAGGATTAACATTTTGGTTGAGGGGACAGATGCATGGAGATCAGGATACCGATATGGTCATCATAATGAGAAGCACAGGCAAGTGCTGGGCCCTAAAGGTGGGGTCTGTAAGGCTTCGGGGGAACTTTCTGGCACACACACAGCAATAGAAAGGGATGACTAAGCTGAGTCTTAAAGGATGAGAAGGCATGAGCCATGTGCAGGCAGAGCAGTCAGGTGGAGAAACACAGAGATGAGAAACATTGTGGTACCTGAGGGAGACCACAAGCAATGTGGGATCCTGGAAGCTATTGAGTGGGTTTGGAGAAAAAAGCAGAGCAAAGAGCTGAGGAGGTGAGGCAGGACCAGAAGGAATAGGGTCTTGTGTGCTCAGCCAAGAAACTCACAACCTCTGCTGTAGGTGATGTGGGTACGTGATGGGGCTCTGAGCAGGAGAGTGACACTGTCAAGTGTACGTTTAATCTGTCCCAGTGGCTGCATGAAGGAGGGAACAAGATGACAGGAGACCAAATGGGAGGTGTTAGCAATACTCCAGGCAGGTATGAGAGGACTATTAGGAGGTGCCAAGGAGAGTTTGGAAATAGGATCTAGGGAGTTGGCGATTGACTGAAAGAGGAGATGAGACATCCCAGATGTCCAACTATGATGACTGGTGGACTTCTGCCAGTCACAAAACAGAAAACACAGGAGGAGCTGTCACTTTGGGGGAAGACAATACACTCAACTTTAGAATCAATGACCTTGAGGTTCCTTGAGGCTGCAAAAACTTATCCTCTCAGTTGAGCCAATCATCAAGGTTTTGACTTTGGGTAAATGATTTAATCCCGAGAATCTCAACTTCTTCATTTCATTTAAGAAAGGGAGACTGACAAGTAGTTTTCAAGGAAAAATTAGTTTGCCCAAGGAACTCAAATTCTTTTCATCAGTACCTTCTTTACATTATCTATGAGAAAAGGAATAAATTTCTGTTCACAGAGTTGACAAATGCTCCTTTCTGAGCCAGGGTTCTGCTTCTGTTGGTCAACTCAAGCCTTGGAAAATCCCCACCCCCAAGGACTGGCCCTTGGGCTTCAGATGCCCATGTGTGATGTTCTTTCCACTCAGTTTCGGTATCAAAGTGAGAGATTATGATGTGAAAGTCCCAGAACTGGATATGTTCCTGTGGTCTTGAGAAATAAAGGTGATAAAGAAAGGATTTTGAAACTTGTAAAAACTTTTGAAATAATCTTTCTTTTATGTTTATTTCTCCCATATCACATTTCCAAAGATTTACAAATTCATTTCACCCTTACATACTGTGTCTTTTTCTGTCAAAATGACATGCAATTTTTTCATCTCGGTAAAAGCCAACTGTTTTGGACCCAAAGATCATTTTTCCCCAATGTCGGGACAGAAAGGGGACAGAACCCTCAGGCCGCAGTTACTATGAGGAAGCCATGAAGTAAACAGTCTCGCCTTCCTGACCACATGTACTCCTGGAACAAAAGTGATCTTGGTGTGACGGGTCCAATTTCTGCTCTGAACTGTGAACTAGCATATTTTCAACTTGGCTTCTGAGGTTTATGAGGGGAGTTTTCTTGTCTTTCCCTAATAAAATGCAGATGTCTTTCCTCCCCCAAATCCCGGGAGCTGCGTTTAAATATGAATCTCATTTTCTTCGAGGATAAGGATAGGTTTGTGATTGAGTAAGTTGCAAGGTGCATCATCCCTATTCCTCATTGCAATGCAATTTCTAAAGGGCTTAACCTGTAGTAAGTGTGCATTAAATGTGCATGGGATGAGTGTACGAGGAGTCATCAGCACTAGCTGAGAATGTGAAGTGTGGGTTTCAATCCTGGCATCTCAGGCCACTCTCTGGAATGAGAACGAGGATTGGCAGCCAGTTTAGAATAAAGATCTTTAACTCAACTGGATCAGGATTTGGATCCTGGCTCCTCACCTGCCTTGCTACATGTGGGGAGGATTTGGGTCAAATTTCACAACCTCTGTAACTCAATAAAGTACAGTGGTTGAGCAAGAGGATTCTGGGTTGGAATCCTGATCCTGTCACTCATTATGTAGAGGACCTCAGCAATTTACTCAAACACCTTGATTTCCTTGTCTATAAAATAGAGAAAATAATTATACCTATTGTCATACATTTGTGGCAAGGATTTACTAGTTAATATATGCAAAGCACTTAAAGTAGAGCTTGGCATATGGTAAGCACTTTGTCTGTGTCAACTATCATTCTATTATTTTAATTAGAGTACCTTTGGTTGTGCTAGTCTGATCCCAAGAACGTACAGCTTTGTCCCCAGGGGAGTTCCATAGCATTCAACATCGTGGGGGTGGTGTTAGGACGGTCATTTAATCTCAGCGACTTTGGGTTTCACTTTTCACACGTCAATGAGATGAGGCTCCAAATCCCTTCTCTCTCTCCATACACAGTGTAGGTTTTGGTGAGACTCAAATAAGACCACAAATGTGAAAACACTTAGCTAACTCTCAAGTGCTCCATAAATGTGAGTTTATTAGTTGTAACTCTTTCCCTTACAAATGACAAAAACCCAACTCCAATCAGCGTATGCCAAAAAAAAATGGGGGAGGGTATTGGTTCTTGCAACTGGATTCTGGGGTAGCTCACATTCCCAAAGGAAAAAAATTAAGAACCATATCTTTGGGAACCCAGACTGATGTTCATTGTAATTCGAACACACAGCTTATACCTGCATGTCGTCTCTGCTGGTTGCTTTCATTCCCTCTCCACATAGGCCTTGGAATTATTGACATTTGGGCTGGAAAATTTGTTGTGGGGGACTGTCCTGTGCCTTGTAGGACGTTTTCAGCATTCCTGGCCTCTAACCACTAGATGCCAGTAAGCACCCATCCCCTGCCCCTCCACCTTGTGACAATCAAAAATGTCTCCAGATATTGTCGAATGTTCCCTGGAGAACAAAGACTCTCCCCACATCCCCAGTTTAGAAGAACTATGCCAATGGAACTCAGCTAATAGTAATTCATACCTCTCCATTCTTCACCCTTAGTCCCACAAGGTGGAGAGAATGCTGTCTGGGCTAGTTATACAACGTTAGAGCCTCCTCTAACCCTTCCATACACATCCCATCACATGGAAGCTCTCACCATGGGGGCACTGAAGTCATACTGTTGCAAATGCTGCAGGATATATGGCTCAAGATATTTTGGTGGTCTAGTCCCTCCTTTGTCACTGACTTATGATGTGTGGCTAGGCACCTCTTTTCTCTCTAGGACTTGGCTTTCCATATTGGCAAAATGAGATGTCCAATAATTTTCATGTTACTCTAACATTGTATGATTATATTTAAACTATGAAATGGGAAATCATCACAAAGAATTCCCCTGCTGAATAATTTGTGACTGAGACCTTAAATTTCCCACTGACAAGCATCTCTTCCGTGTCCTGGAAGTTAAGACTGTATTGTGTTCCTTGGGATATCCAGGGAGTCTGGGTGAAAGTGAGGACCGAACCAGGTCAGAAACTTTGCTGCTACTTAATGTTTTGTTTTGGGGTGTCTCTACAGATTCCATCTTCAGCATAGAAAATTAGTACCAGTGGGAAATCATTCAGTGGGGATGAAGCATAATGTTTGCAAAGAAACAAATTAGGAGACTGTGTGCGGCCTTGGATGCCAGAGGAATGGGCACAATTCTGTTACCCAAAGTGTGGGTGGTAGGATGCATAATAATACAAGTATCTATATAACTGAATTACTTTTCATCTTTATGTCTGAAGTTTAGATAGATGGTAGAGTGAAATTAGCCAGATGCAATTTGGAACAGACAGTAGCTTGTTGCCTCTTTATTTTTCCCATTGAAATTACATGGCACAAAATATTTACTTTTTCTACAAAAACAAAACAAAATACTAAAGCTCAAAAGGGTGAAGTTACAAGCAGTGACTATTCTGTGAACTCATGGCCCAGTCTAGAAGCAGAGCCAGCCCAGTGATGTTTCTACCATATCATCCTCAGGGCAAAGGCCCTATGGAAAAAAATGTGTAGAAATCCCCCTCCCCCAATATTAGAGTTCAGTAAAGGAAGTCATGTTGATGCTGGTTTTTCCATCTTCCTCTCCTCAGCTTTCCATTCTTGGGTGGAGTTTTCACAAAGATTTCAGTCTTACTCTTACCACTTGTGCCTAGCTAGGGGCATATCAGAGCTAGCACTGGGCTCAGAACAGCTCTTTGAGCAAAATCTTGTACTTCCACCCCCTTTCTACCCGGGCGGAAAAAAAAAAGCAAAAGAAAGGAATAAAGGCATCAGTTGTGCTTTCAAAATGACCTTTCTGGCAGATGAGTATTTATACATAGTTTTTGAACACTTACTGTTTTCCAGTGTCTAGTTACTTTATTAGTTCCCCATGGCTGCCCTAACTAATGATCAAGCACTTGGTGGCTGCACACCACAGAATTCAGTCCTCTCACAATTCTGGAGGACTGAAGTGTGACATCCACCTGTCAGCAGGGCCACGCTCCCTTCCTGGCTGGAGGGAGATTTTGTCCCTTGCCTCTGCTGGCTTCTGCAGGCTCCAGGCATTGGTTCATAGCCAGATCATTGCAATCTCTACCTCAGTGGTCCCTGTTCCTCCTCTTCCCCCCGTGTCTCTTATAAGGACATTTGACCCTGAATTTAGGACCCAGCTGGATAACCGCAGGTGATCTCCTGCTCTCAGCATCCTTAACTTAATCACATCTGCGGAGACTCTTTTTCTAAGGAAGGTCACATTCACAGACTCTGAGTATTAGGGCATGGATATGTTTTAGGGGCTCCATCATTTAGCCCACTACATCTAGAAACTGTGCTCATCTTCTTCGTACAGTATTCCATGGACTTTCTACAGGTCTCTGAGTTATGGATGAACATTCCCATTTCACAGATGAGGTAGATAAATAGCAGTGAATTTGTAAAAGGACACAGTTAGAAAGTGGCAGATATTCAGATAGTATTTTTTTATTGAGTCTATATTCTACCCCAGAACTTTGAAATTTTGTCCTAAGAGCTCAGTTACATTGGCTTTTGTTGTTAATAAATTTATTCTAGGTCAAGGTTATGCAGAATAGGAAGCAGCGTTTATAGAGGACATGTTTGAAAGGGTGGGGATGTTCCTTCTCTATTTGACACAAGTGCTACTCTCTTGCTGATTTAAAGGAATCTTGATTCAAGTCTTCAGTTCTGGCCCTGTCTCTGGGTAGCTGTGAATGGATTTTCACAAGTCTGCTTTGCCTCTTGTGTCTCAGATTTTCCAACTGAAATGAGCAAGTTGGACTCTGTGCTCTCAGTTTATAAATCAAACCTCCTGTCAACATCAGCCCCCAGGACATAGGTTTTGAAGAAATGATGCCATCTTTACAACTATAACTGCCACTGAGAATACTCAAACCTTTCCCATGATGGCTCAGCTGGTGACACAGGACCCAAGTCCCAGGAAATTCTAATGCACGCCAGGGACTTCTGCCCTGAAGTAGTCTTCTCCTGCCCAGGCTGTGCTCCTGCTCGGCCTTGAGAATCCATCTTGGATAGCCCTCCCGGCCTGCTCTTCTTGGCAGAGTCAACTATTCCTCCCTCTCTCTTCCTAAAACACCTAAAATTCAAGTGTGTCATTCCGTGGACACACTTGAATAATAAGACTTATCTTTATGTGTAATTATTATTTTCCTTAGCTCAATCCTCTCAAGTGTGAGTAAAAAATTCAGGGATTCTAGACCTTCTTTGAAAAAGTGTGAGGCCAGGGAATCCCCAACCTCACTTATTTCTTGACATCTGATTAGTAAAATGCCAGAGCCCTTAGAGGGGAGACAGCCTGTGTTGGTGAGACAGGAACCCATTTTAAAAAGACTAGAGTGTTGATTCTTTGCAAGATAATTAATTCCTTTGTTTCCTTTCTCCTTTTCCTCCTTTCCTTTCCATTCCGTTCCTTTTCTTCTTTTTTCAAAAACACACCCTGAGCTCCTAGTTGTCAGATGCTTCTGGTTTTAAGGAGAAAAGGATGAATAAGCTACTGCCCTGCAGTCAAATAGGTCATGGTCTCATGGCAACGCAGTCAAGGAAACAAAGAATCACAGCACACCATGTTATCTTGCATCATCTCCTATGTAATGTGTACTGTGTACTGCAGTACAGATAGGACATATCATTTCATTATGTATGTTGCGTATCACTTTATACTATGCACCATACTGCATACCACAAGGGGGATGTACTAAATGCTTTAGTCATTTTCTTCTTGGCTGCAGGGGAGGTGATACAGAAAAGGTGTTAGAAAGTGAATGTGTATTCATCAGACAGGGGAGGGATTTAGAATGGGGGATGCCTAAAGCTCAGAGCCTGTGGGTGTGAACAGGTAGATGACAATCCAACAGAATTTTCTTTTTTGAAGGAAGAGTTATTGGTGGGACTGCCTGGGTGTTCCAATGCCCATTGTCGAACCTAGATGTCCTCCTATTGTACATGGCAGCAAGCTGAGCCAGCATCACCTTCCCACAGTCCAGAACCCCATCCAGACCAGACTGTAGGACACCAGCAAGCAGAGACTGAGCACATCGCCGTTCCCACTGAGCACTCAGACCGGTCCGCATCAGCCTTCCTCTCAGTGCCTTTGGACTCCAGAGAAATCATATGTATTTCCATTGCTAACAACTCAATCTGCAAAGCATTCAGCAAACTTCTTAACTCTCTTTTTTCCTCTGTATTCTGATGTTGCAAATAAAAATGAATTCTAAAATGGGGGTTATCAGGGAAAGGACTAAGTTATTAATTGCTCTATTTTAATACCACAAATAGCCACTAATTTTTAGGTCACAAAAGTAGAAATTCTGAACCATTTTATCCTGATATCCTGGTGTCTCTAAAAGTGCTTGGCATAAATGAGGTAATCCGTGAGTGAGAATTACATTGAGCAGATTTGAAGGACTGAATAAGATGGGCATTATAGATTCCCTTCCTACATGAGAAAAAGGATCAGAATTTAATTGTGAAGGGAGCTGACATTTCCCTTGTTGCGTGCTAGTTAGCTCAAGAGCTATTACTGCCAACAGCGCTAAACACTCATACTATCCTGTGGGAGTAATTCTGGTGGTTGCTTAATAGAAGTCCATGAACAGGGCCTTTCTCTTTACAGCCCTCCCCTCTGCTATTCCATCTTTCTCCATGCTGCTGGCTGCGAGAGCTTTCTGAAATAGAGATGGGATCATCTGCCTAAAACCCTTCTGCTTGTTTGCACACCACTGTATGCTTGGATCTACAGCCCCGTTTCTCACAGTCAACCACATGTGCCCCTCACTGGAGTTGCTGTGGGGTTCCTCAAAGAGCTGTGTGCTCTCTTCATCTTCCCCATCTGTACCTGCTTTTCTCTTTCCCACAGCGAGTTATGTTACTTATGACACTAAAGATAATGTGTTTGTCTCTTTCTCCAACTCAGCTCTGAGCTCCATGGGGATGGATACTATGCCCTGCTTCTCATTATGTTCTTGGTTCTACTCCCAGGATCTAGCATCTATCAGTTGCTCAACTACTGAAAGAAAGACAGAAAAGAAGGAAGGAAGGAAGGAAGGAAGGAAGGAAGGAAGGAAGGAAGGAAGGAAGGAAGGAAGGAAGGGAGGGAAGGAGGGAGATAAACAGGTAGAGTGGGACATTCACCACCAAATGGCAGCAGGAGACCTTCATGGTCCCATGGTCAAGCTCAGCCTGAATTGTTTTATTATAAACTCTTCAGGAAGAATCTGCAACAGCTGCCTGGCTTTGGAGGACCAGGGATATATGGCCACTCAGCTCCTCCATAAACAGTGCTGGGGAACTGGGAGAACTTCACTGCTCACCCTGGAAGCAGGGTTTGCTTTTGTTTGTTGTGTCTCTGCTGCCATGGCTCCCAGATGACACCCCATCTGCACAAGTGCTGCTGCAAACAAACATGGAGCTGCCAGGCAGGTTTTCTCAAACCCAAGAGCCTCAGCAAAGCAGCAGCTGACAGAGGCTAAGAGCAGGCTCCAGACGGGGGGAAGGAATGCGGATTTGTCTTGATCTGCCCCATCGGAAGGGAAATGATAAAGAGGGAGTCATAAATGACTGGCAGCCACTCAAATATTTGGCACCAAAGGTCTCTTCCAAAGAGTCATTTTCCAAGATGGGTCTGTGCCCCTGCAGACGAGCTCACGTTCACAGGAACGCTCTGCTGGCCTTTTTTTTTCTATTTTCTAACTTTCTTTTTTCTTTTAAAAATTTCCCTGGTCTTTTAGTACCAAAAATTAGTAGGAAGGTCAGGTCTCAGGCATCAGGTAAAAACTGAAAAAAAACCCCTCACCAAACCCCACAAAAGGAAGTGAAGCCAATGCCCCTCTGGAGAGAAGGCAGGTCTGCCTGAAGGAGAGGCAGCCCCTGAGCCCACCTCCCTGCTCCAGGCTGTGGCTGTTCTGGAAGCCATGGATGCAGAGCTATTGAGTTCTTCCTACCGTTGAGGTAGGTATTGGATGAGGTACTGAGCTGATCCCAGAAACTGGGACCATCATTTCCCCTAGAGGCTTTCCTTCTCCAAGTCTATCCCCCAGGGGGAAATGACACTTAGAAGCTCTTTGGCAGCTTTTCTTTCTACTTCATGAAGTACCAGAGTCTCCACTACTTTCCTCTCGTGCTCCTGACACTTTGTCTATTTATTTTCTCATTTCTCCAGTGTCAGCCCCCCATGTCCCCTTCCTCTTCCGCTTGCAGGGGTCACTTTGTGATGACTGAGATCTACACTGGCTCAAAGCCCCATTCCACAGATGGAGGGATCCCAAGTGTCCTCCAATGACCTACAGGGATTCAGGCAGGTGAGCTTTTGTTTTACACTGACACCTCTGGCCCTGGTTTTGTGCCTCTCACATTGTCCATCTTTTTGGATCTTCCTACCAGCCACTCCTACCTTCTGCCATTCATTGATGCTTAGAAAACAGCTCCTTTTAATTCATCCCCCTCCCCAGACTCGCCCATGGGAGTTGTGGGTAGCAGGTCTTTACTGACAATCCATCCTAAGAGTGTGTATGTGTGGATAAGTGTGCAATTTTGCAGCTCCAGATGGATGTAATTTCGATGCAGAATTCTGTCTTAGCATTCCTCTTCCTCACTCCTCTCTAGTGCTGTACAGCTCTCTCTCCAATAGATATTCTGGTTTATTTCCTGGGTAGAACAGTTTAGCTATTTTATCTTATCCCTGACCAGTGCTACTTTTTAATAACATATTACCCATAAGAGATTTTGCTACTTAAAAGCTGTCCTCTCCCCTCAGTGCAACTGAATCACCAGTTCTTAACATAATGGCTTAGGCACTGTATGTTCACTCCATACACACACAGCAGCTATCACTGTGAGGTGTCCTAAGCCCGCTGACTACAGTGCTGAAAAGGAAAAGATTCTTATTGCCCTCACATAGTTTAATGATTTACATAGCAATCCCTCCCAAGTCTTGAGGGTAGGGGCCACGTTTCATCAAATTCTATATCCCTGGCTTCTAGCATGATGCCTAAGGATTCACTAACAATGTGCACTAAGTATCTTGTGGCCAAATGGTCTCAGGTATTATTATCACACACATTTTACAGGTGGGACACAGAGACTCAGCAATGTCATGTAATAAGGCCTTAATCACACAGTAAATTGCAGAGCCAAGTCTGGAAACAACTAAATGTTCAGACACCAAACATCACATTTTCCCTCTATAGCATGTTGGTGGAATGTTTTATGTAAACAATATTTTTTTTCGGATTTTACCCACATGTAGAGCATGTGCTTCTTTCATACTGGTGACCCAGCCCCATGAGTTGGTGGTCTTCTACTGGTCTCTATGTCTGTGCAGGGATGGGCGGTGGGCAAGGATGGAGGGAGGGACACGTGCAGCCTCCACCCCTGGCCCCCACTTGGCATCAGATGCTCTGACAGTGTCCGCAGCTGGCTGCTGAGGACAGCTCTGTGGGTCAGGCTGGAAGAGTCCCCAAGCTCTTTCCTGCATAACTGGATCTTGATGGTACAGCCTTGGTCATAGCAGCAGAAAATTGCCATCTTAGAGAAGGGAAGCTTGAAGTAGGAATATTGTGCAGTGTATTAGTTTTCCATTGTCATGTGACAGGTTGCCATAAATTTCTCAGCTAAAAAATAGGACACAGATTTTATCTCCTAGTTTTGGTAGGTCAGGAGTCCTGGCATTGCTTAACTGGGTCCCAGAGAGCTGCAATCAGTGTTGTCTGGGCTGTGTTGATGCCTGGGGACTTGACAGAGGAGGAGTTCTTTTCCAAGTTCATTCAGGTTGTTGGCAGAATTCATTTCCCCATGGAATTCATTCCCGCTTCGGTGGCTATCAGCAGATGCAAATTTCCTCTCTCTGGATTAATTTCCATTTGCATTTTAATAAAAAACAATATAAAAAATATTCCTGTCCTAGCTGTTTGGCTCAGTGGATAAAGGTCGTCCTGTGGATTGAGGAGTCCCGGGTTTGATTCCGGTCAAGGGCATATGCCTGGTTGCAGGCTCAATCCCCAGTAGGGGGCGTGCAGGAGGCAGCCAATCAATGATTATCTCTCATCATTGATGTTTCTCTCTCTCTCCCCCTCTCCATTCCTCTCTGAATCAATAAAAATATGTTTAAAAAAATATTCCTTAAGTGAAAGAACCAAAATTCACTCAAAAATCGCATGGGCATTGGCAATGAAATAGAGACTTGACTATTAAATTCAACTAAATGATAGAAATGCCAGAAATTTATGCTGTGGAAATAATGATCAAAATAGAATTAAAGTGACTTGACAAATTTCTCTTGAGTGCATGGGTCTAGCAGTTGCACTGATAACAGGGGAGGGTTGCTTGAGCTCAATTAGAAATTCCCAGATCTTTAGTTGGCACAATTTTACCATGTCATTTACTCCCCCCACTGTACCCTCCTCTCCTTCCACCCCTACAGCTCTTCTCTTCCCACCATTTAGGGGCTACTACCACTGCTTAGATGTCATTCACTAAGTTCCTAGTCTAACCTGGATTAATTATTTGAGAAGCACTGGAGACTCAGCTGGGAGTCGGATCCCATCATTCCAACTCCTAAAGGCTCAGTGCAGCTCAATACATGTTGACTTGGCGTTGAATGAAATCACAGTTCCAATTACTAAAACTTGAGATAATTTTGAAGTTGAAAAATGTGTCACTTAAGTAGTTATCAATAGTTGATACTTTTCTGGGGGAGAGATGTGGACTTGCTTTAGGAGGAGGCGACGGTGCCTTTTGTTTGAAGGACCTCATTGAAAGGTTCTTTAGGTCCTACCGGTCAGGGATTGACTAACTTTCTCTAAAAAGGGCCAGGTGGTAAATATCAGGTTTGCTGGCCGGGTGGTCGTTGTCACAACTACTCAATGCTGCCATTACAGCACAAAAGAGCCCTAAGACAATATGAAAACCAGTGAGCATGGCTGTATGCCAATGAACTTTGTTTATGGGCCCTGAAATTTGAATTTTATATTATTTCCATGGGTCATAAAACATCATTTTTCTTTAAAAAAATTTTAAGGCCCATTGCAGCTCCGTGGAGGACAGCTGGGCTCAGCCGAGCTATGGTTTCAGTGACCTCATAGGCAGGTGAGGAGGCCACACCGGGAAGATGAAGAAGGGTAGCAGCTGCAATTTGGGTGAAATCATCTCAGTTGAGAAAGGGGTGACCTGCAGGAGAGCAGATGGTGTGGAGACAAATGACTAGTTTACATAAAAGCTAACAACCTGACAGATTTGCAGAACATTTTCAAGTTTCCAGGAGATTCCCAGAGATACCTGGTAGAGTATGGTAAAAGAATGAATTTTTTATACATGAGAAGCTTGGGGGATAATGCCCTTATCATTTGGAAATACAAAGAAGTGCAGTGTTTTTGGTAGGGTCTTCCCTGTGAGGCCTGACATGTATTCATAAACATTCATGGTTGCCAAGCAACATCTATATCCTTCCTTTTCCTTTTTTAAAACGGTTTATTTGGAAATAATTGCAAGTCTTCAGAGAAGTTGTGAAACATTACAAAGCACTCCCATATTTACATCACCCAGATTCCTCAATTATTAGCATTTTTATGTATTTGTCTTACTTAGCCTTTTTACATACACACCCATACACACCACATGCCCATTCATACCCACCATTATTTCTGAACTATTTGCTAATAATTTGCATCAGTTTGTATTTCTTAAAAACAAGGATATTCTCCTACATAATGACAGTATGGCCATCAAGAACAGGAAGCTAGCTCAGAGCCAATATTGCTTTCTAATACATATACCCAAGTATAATTTCTTAGATGGCTGAAGAATGACCTTTTATGTTCTGGATCCAATTCAGAACATATGTCCACTAAGTTGTCATGTATTTTTATTTTCCTTCAATTTGAGACAATTCCTCAGTATTTCACAATCATTCATAACTTTAACATTTTTGAACAAGAGAGACCATTTACTTTATAGAACATCCCTCAGTTTGAGTTTATATGTTCGCTCGTGATTTAAGGACTTTCAGCAGTGATATCTGCCAAATAGCCATCTCATGGCATCATATTGTTGGTACCAAATGCTAATTTATCTCATCACTGATGATATTAACCTTTATTATTAGGCTACACATGTCTATAAGGTTTCTCTAAAGGTTTATTAGTATTTTGTACTCATCAATTAATGATTAATAAACAAATATTTTGTGGATCCATCCTTCAAGTCTTCTACTCTAAGTGGCAAATTTCCTTCTTCCTATTTATCTACACTAATAAAAGAGAAACATGGTAATTGGCGTACGACCGCTACCCTTCCCATTGGCTAATCAGCGTATCCTTATGCAAATTAACTGTCAGCCAAGATGGCGGCCGGCAGCCATGCACTGAAGTGAGCAGGGAGGCTTGCTTCCTCCAGGAACTGCAGACTCCAACGTTCCCCGCCTCACTTTCCGGCCTCTCAACTGCAACTCTAAGCAACTATTACTATGTTGCAAATAAGAAGCTAAACAAAACCGGCTTTCAGTCAGCCCTGGACCGCAACACTGTATCCGTTTTCAGCAGTGAGGCCTCAGAGCTAAAGCTGGCCCAGAATAAAAAAAAAAAGAAAACAAGGAGCAGTTGGGAGCTTTTAGTCAACTGCCAGTGGGAAAACAGCCCTCAGCCCCTCAGCCAGCCTGGCTAGGCACCCCAGTGGGGACCCCCACCCTGATCCAGGACACCCTTCAGGGCAAACCAGCCAGCCCCCACCTGTGCACCAGGCCTCTATTCTATATAGTAAAAGGGTAATATACCTCCCGGCACCAGGATCAGTGGAGCAGCGAGGCTCCCGGCATCAGGATCAGAGTGACAGGGGGCAGCACCCAAACCCCCTGATCAGCCCTGAGCTGTGCCTGATAGGGGGGGAGCTCCCCAATCCCCCGATTGCCCTGCGGCTCTGTGTGTGACAGGGTGCAGCGCACCAACCCCCTGATCGGCCCTGCTCTGTGTGTGACAGGGTGAGGAGCCCCAACCCCCCGCCCCCACGGGCCCTGCTCTGTGTGTGACAGGGTAGAACCATAACCTCTCCATTGGCACTGCCCTGAGTGTGACGGGGGCGGTGCCCCAGCTCCCCTATCGGCCCTACTCTGTGAGTGACAGGGGGCAGCACCCCAACCCCCCTGATTGACCCTGCTCTGTGTGTGACAGAGTACGGAGCCCCAACACCCCTGAAGGGCCCTGCTCTGTTAGTGACAGGGGGCAGCGCCCCAACCCCCTGATCGGCCCTGCTCTGTGAGTGACAGGAGGCAGCGCCCCAACCCCCTGATGGGCCCTGCTCTGTGGGTGACAGGGGGTGGTGCCGCAACCTCCCCATTGACCCTGCCTTGAGTGTGACACGGGGCGGCGCCCCAACTCCCCAATCGGCCCTACCCTGAGCGTGACTGAGGGTGGCATTGCAACCTCCTGATCCGCCCTGCTCTGTGCATCACAGGGGGCGGCACCCCAACTCCCCAATCGGCCCTACCCTGAGCGTGACTGAGGGTGGCATTGCAACCTCCCGATCCGCCCTGCTCTGTGCATGACGGGGCGGCGCCCCAACTCCCCAATCGGCCCTGCTCTGAGCCTGACCAGGGGCTGCACCTAGGGATTGGGCCTGCCCTCTGCCACCTGGGAGCAGGCCTAAGCCAGCAGGTCATTATCTCCCGAGGGGTCCCAGACTGTGAGAGGTCACAGGCCGGGCTGAGGGACCCCCCCCCCCCCAGTGCACAAATTTTTGTGCACCGGGCCTCTAGTATCATTATAAATAAGTGGATTTCTATTTTATGACAAGGATTACAATCTGTAATGTCATTTATTTTGATACACAAATTGTCCTAGACCTAGACTCAACCGGTGGAGGCCCTTCAAACTGGCTCCACTGATGTTTTGACCTGTCTCCATCATTCTGTCAGCAATTCCTTGCTTCATGATACAAGATGTTCCAGACCTATTTTGAAAGTTTCCTTCTCCAGAACTGGATAAGCCATTACTCTGAGACTTCTGGCTTCTTTAGTGGAGAATAATGCACAGAAACAAAGAAGTAGACATGCTAGACATGCTCATTGCGACAGGGGTGCCAATGCCCCTAGGTCCTTTTAATGGACAGAGGTAGAACACACACACACACACACACACACACACACAATTATCTATCTATCTATCTATCTATCTATCTAGGCTTTAAGTAAATTTAAAACCATGAGTTTACCTCATCCCTTTTCATTTCAATCTATTCTAGATTTAGCCCTCTTCATATTTGCAAATTCTGTTCTCCATCAGTGAAAAACCAAACTTGCAGGATTTTCAGTGTATAAATGTCTTTCCAATCCCTCCTGTTTATAACCCATACTGAAAAATGCATGAGAGAAAGATCAAGAGAATCTCTGATGCCAGTCCTTATAACTTCAGGTGGCTGATTTAATATTAGCAAGAATCTAGCTCTTGTTCTATTTAGAAAGTAAGCTATTAATTCAATGACTGTGAGTCTAGTCGTTACTTTTAGCTCAATATAATTTCAACAAAATCCCAGCTTGACCAGTGTCTGCATTGCCGGGTAAAGGATCCCACCTCTAGCTCCAGGGCTAGATCTTAGTGATCTCAGGGTAGTCCCACTCCACTTTTCAATAACTGACTTAGGGATGGGCACATGGCCCAATTCCGGAAATGATTAGGGAGACAAAGTTGACATGGGAAGAATCCGTCTCTCTCTTCCTTTGTGAGTTACTCTGCATGAGTATCAGGCTCATGATTGCTGATCTAGCTGCATGCCTGAAGAAAAAAGAAGGCACATGGAGAGGAACTTGCGGCACAACTGTAGCATTAAATCAAAACTAGAGTCTCCCCCACCTTTCGACCCTTAATTACTTGAATTGGTACATTTTCTTACTAACTAAACCAATTTGAATTTGACTTTCTGGTACTTGCTGCTAAAAGCACCCTTAGTGATAGATGAAGGCAATAATAATATGTATCAGGCTCAGTCCTTGGCAATGAGAATACACAGAGAAATAAGAAATATGTCTAATTTCAATGAGATTGATCTAAATATTATTGTAAGTGCTATGATAAACAAGATGTAGAACATAAGCGCTCAGAGGAAGTCTGGATGAGGTGTGCCTTAACTAACCACGAGTTTACTATGCATAGAAGATATAAAGGGAATAGAGACAAAATACCATATAAGTCATGGATCCACTCCTCTGAAATGCCTTTTCTTACAACAATGGATTGTGGGTGGAGCCTACTTCTCTGAAAGGTATACTGATTTTCATCCATGAACTTGAATTTTCTTTATTTTACTGACAACCCTGGATTTCATGGACCTGAAAGTAGAGTCCAGGAAGCTGTCCACCTCAATACTTGAGGCTGTTAACACCTCTAATCCAAGATGGTAGATATACCTACATACAAATTTTAATGAGATTATGAAACAAAACCCCCTGGGACAAAGCCCAACCTGCTCCAAAATGCAGCATCTCTGTTTTGTGACTTCTTTCTATGGCTCCAGAATTGGCCTTGACCCAGTGGCACAGCTCTGGTGCCGTTTTGCTTTGATGTTGCTGACAGATGCATCTTTGGGAAAAGCACAATAGAAATCTCTCTTCTTTCACTACCACCATGAAAACCTACAGCACCAATCAAGTCACTGTGTCATTTGCCTCATTCCAAAGAAAACTTAACCTGTCTTATTTGAGTTAATTAAAATCCAACAAGAGGACAATGAAGCAATTTTAAAAAATGAAAAGAAAAGGGATAAATACTGGAAAAACATAAAATGAACATTATTTAGAATATGCGATTTTATATCTGGAAACTCCAAGATAATTAGCAAAAATAATGTTAGAGCAGATAACATAATTTAGAAAGTTGGCTAAATGTTCATAGGATAAATATACTAAAAACCAATGATTTTTAATATATCAGCATTGTGGAGATAGAAAATTTAATGATATACATTAAATAAAAAACCAAAGCAAAGCAAAACAACAACAACAACAACAACACATACAAACAAACATTGATGGAGACTATTCAACAGCCTTACCTTTACCAGACAATGAAATGTCATGCCAATTAAATGAAACTGAGCATAGAGATCCCCCATTTATTTAGCACATACTATGTCTCTTCTTGATGTCAAGTACTCTTACAACTTGTACCATGATCCTCACAGCAATTTTTATGGTACATACTATGAGCCCCATTTTGCATATGAGAAAATTGGGACAGGAGAGAGCCCCAAGGTCACATAGTTGATAAAGGACACAGTGGAATTAAAATCCTCTCATTCACTCCAAAATTCATAATTGTTTCACTACTTTCACCGAAACATGCCATTAGGTAGTCATCTGTTGTAGAACTTTCTTTTTATGGGAAGATTCTCAACTTCTATTTTCCTCCTCAGCTCTTTCATACCTGTAGGCTAACGTTTTTTATATTTGGCTTCCTTGCGATTTCCTTCCCATTCCCTCAGGGGAAGTGCACCTGCCTGAAGCCAGTAGCCATATCTGGTTTGACTTAGAGTAGCTGCTGGTGTTTAAATAGGAAAAAAAAAGAAAAAAGAATCCATAGCCATTCATATTCATTTCCAATCAGCCCTTTTGTTTTAAAAGCTGAATGTAGCGAATTTGTGGCATGTTGCCCTGGTTCTTCAAATTAAAACTTGAAAGAGTAGGAGAAGGAATTGCGGAGGTCCTGTTTCTCTGACTTGATTGGATTAAGTGTCCTCGCTAGAGTGAATGTCTCCTGGAACATTCCTCAACTGTGAATCCCCAAATTTCAGGGCCTCATTAATCAATGTCATAGTTTAGCGTCTTTCCTGCCTTGTGTCTAATGAAAATTTCCCCAGGAATGAAATCTTTCCACTAGCCTTGCTTCTGAGAAATGCATTTGTGTATAAACTGGAAGAAGAACCTGGGTGAGTTTTTCTGAAACTTTCTGTTTTGGTTTTTGTTTTTTGCCTAAAATAACTCATGCAAAGTGTCTTGGGGAATTATTCTACAGAGAATTTTTTTAAAAGGAAAAGTAATGTGAAGTTCAGAAATTTCTTGTAGTTGTGGATACTAATCTTAAAGAAGCCAATCTCGGTCTAGCTGGTTTGGCTCAGTGGATAGAGCGTTGGCGTGCAGACTGTAGGGTCCCGGGTTCCATTCTGGTCAAGGGCACGTACCTCGGTTGCAGTCTCCTTCCTGGCCTGGACCCTGGTAGGGGCACATGCAGGAGGCAGCCAATCAATGTGTTTCTCTCACATCAATATTTTTCTCTGTCTTTCCCTCTCTCTTCCACTCTCTCTAAAAATCAATGGAAAAATATCCTCGGGTAAGGATTAAAAAAAAGAAGCTGATCTCATTATTCCTTCTTACATTGAGTGGTATTTCACACTTGGTTGGTTAAGAATGAACAAGCTGGAAATACCACTAATAGTTATACACTGGTGAGGTCTTAGACATGAATGGCAAATATGATATGATGTAGTAGAAAGTAGGTGGGTATGGAATTGGGTATAACGCCAACGCCTGGTTCTCTCACTTACGAAGTGCACAAAATAGGCACATGGCTGCTCTTGTTTACCCATGAAATATGGAGTAAGAAAAAATCATTTTCCTATTCGATTTGCCATTCAGCACTTTTTCCATGCTTTTCCTTCTGCCTGGATTTTTCTTTCTCCTCATATGCTCAGAAAATGTTTACCTAGGCTTCAAGACTTAGCTCAATGCTCACCTCCCCTGTGAAGACTTCTGTGGGTAGTCCTCTCTCCCAGGGAGAGTTGGTGTTCTCTCTCTGACTCCCTGGTTACTTCACATCATTATAAACATCACAAGAAATTAAATATTTTTGTTTTCCCAGGTATATTCCTGATTAGACTCTGCCAAGACCCTGTCTCCTTCATCTTCATACCTATCATTCCTTGCCTAATGTCCCATAAGTGTTATAAAATGTTCGTTTTGATAGACCTGGTTTATATAAATGGAGTCATTCTTCAGAATAAATTTACTTTTGTCTGCATTGTCTGCAAAATTTTCCCAATTAGCCATTGGTGATAGAATCACAGAGTCAAATGCTAGAATGTCCAATCTAACTTGTCCAACACATCTAACTCTAGCTTGTGTGTTCCACTTGCACAGTTTCTGTTGTATCCACACACTCCCTCTACCAGTATTCATAGTTTCTAAGGTTGATTCTTTTTAAGAGACTGAACTATTTATTTAACATGCATTCTACTCAATTACTTCTGTGATGTTGAGAATTTGATATGGTAATTATTTTCTAGTGCACATTATAATAATTCACAGCTGTTGCATTGGTTATAAGTTTGCCACTGTGGTACAGCAGAGGTACACAGACCCTCTCTGGGAAACACTGAGCTTTGGGTCCTTCCCATTTACAAGAAAGAACTCAGAGAAGTACATGTCTAACTCGGTGTCCCCCAAGAGCAGAGCTTAGACAAAGATCCCAGTCTTCTGAGCTGGCCTTCAATAGAAATTCCATGAATTAAGCCAAATATGTACATATTCTTGGAGCTCCAGCACTTTGAGCAGCCTTTGTCATTGCTCCAGGCCTTTGTGGCTGGGGTGAAAGCAAGACACTACATAGCTCCCTGCCTGTGCCCTAGCAACCAAGCACAACACAGATGGCCATCTTGGCAATCTGCCCTCCAGACGCTGATTGCATACCTGGTGATGAGACAAAGGCAGCTTCTCCCACACAGGGATAGTGTGTGTTTGCACAGTGTGGCTATAGTTTAATAGAGATATGCAACAAAGATTGTATACTGTGCCTTTGGGCCAATTTGGCTAGTTTCAAGTCTAGAGGCAGTAAATTTCTGCTGGTTTAATGATAACTTGTCTCTTGCAGCTGGATCATGTTAGGACAGTAGGAATTTTCTCTTTTGGTCCCTTTTCAATAATGCCTTCTAATAATAGGGTAGCATTTTCCCAAGATGTTCCTTGCCAGGTGCACAAATGTATTGGCTCATGAAACCTTGAGCATTTCTTGTCATTAGAGAATGAGAGTTATCTCTATTTACAAGAGACAGTAGTCCCCATTTTACAGGTGGAGAGACCAAGACCCATTCCAACTAAAGAAGTATTTATTATGTGCCCATTATTATTTGTCAAGTTGAATAAAAGACTATTTTGAATAAGCCATCCTACCAGGCCCTGAACATACACAGATAAATAATGCACCATGTGATTCAATAGGCACTCAGAAAAATAGAGCTGAGAAGTATTTATGCTAATAACTGTATCACAATATGGTGTGTAGTCTAATGGGGAGGAGGGATGTACCCAGTACTATGAAGGCACAGAAGAGGATGCAGTTAATTCTTCCTGGAGGAGGTTGAAAATAAAAGCTAAATTAGAGCCGGACATTATATCCAGGAAAAGTGGTGCTAAAGTGGTGAGAAGTTTGGCTTTGCTGCCATATCAACCTGAGCTCAAGTTTCTCCTTTATTACCTGTTTTGTTAATTTAGGCAAGTCATTAAAATGTTCAGATCTGTTTCCTTATCTATAAAATGGGGAGAGAAAGAGTTCATGTCATATATACATATATAAAGTGAGAATAAAATGAAATAATCATTATGAAGTGCTTCCCATCTTTTTTGGCATCGAATGCATGTTCAATAAATATTACCTCTGGTTGTTGTTATTGTTGTTGTTGTTGTTGTTGTTGTTCTTCTTCTTCTTCTTCTTATTATTATTATTTAATGATGATGTGAGTTGCCTTGCAGGCAGACTTGTGATGTGGTATTTTCATTGGCATCAGAAAGTTCTGGTTATAAATTTAGCTCTGAATTTTACTGCCCATTTGTCCGTGAGCAGAATCTTCACTGTTCTGAAGTAATTTATACTAGTTAACTAATATGGGGAAGAAAGCCACTGTAATAAATATGAAATATATATTTGGTCTTTGTCCTTGGGTTCCTGGTACACAGGTTCTAAAACTCTTGAAATCTCTGGAGTGATAATGTCTTTTTATGCTAATGGGATGACTGATAGCTGGGGGTCCCTGTATAGCTTCAGTGTGGGGGCTGGTCTCCAGAAAAACCAAACCATAATTGTAGGTTGGAACTTTCAGCCCCACTCCCAACCTCTGGGGAGGGCAGAGGGAGATTGAGTTAATCATCAATGGTCAATGACTTTATCAACCGTGCCTATGTAATGGAACTGCAACTTCTGGGTGGGTGAACACACAAGGAGCTGGAAGGATGGTGTATGTGAGGAGGGTATGGAACCTTCTTGCACCCTCTTCCCCCCTACACACACACACTTTGCCCTGTGCAACTCTTCCATTTGGCTGTTCCTGCGTTATATGCTTTGTAATAAACCAGTTATAGTAAGTAAAATGCTTTCTTGGGTTCTGTGGCTCATTCTAGCCAATTATCAAACCTGAGGAAGGGGTTGGTTATGGAAACCTGAATTTATAGGTGGTAGGTCAGAGTACTGGTGACAACCTGTGACTTGTGACTGATATCTGTCTGAATTTGGGACAAGCTTATGATACTGAGTCTTTAAGTTATGTGATCTGATGATAACTCCAGGAAGATAATATCAGAATTGAATTGAATTATAGGACACCCAACTGGTGTTCAAGAGTTGGTAAAGTGGTGTTGGGAAAGACAATATGAATTTGTTTTCATAAGTGGTGTGAATAAAAACCAGTTCAGAGCCACTTGTCTTCATCTACTTGGTTTCATTCCAAAAGCAAATCCTTTGAATAGGTGGCATTTCCAGAATTGTGGTCATTTTAGAACATCCCATTAAGTGCTCAGAGTTACTTGTCATTAGGTTCTGGAGGTCACACTGTTTTCACAGAAATACTGATACCATTGTAAGTAGCTAGTGATTAATAACAGAAAAGGAGCAAAGGGGAGGGCAGCCATTATAAGCATGGCCATTTGGGCAGCTTCACCAGGAAGCTGTAATTTCACACTTCCCAGGTAACCACCTGCCCATTCCCTGCAGAACACTGGGGGAAAGGACTGGGCAAAGGGGAGATAAACATGCACACTGAAGTTGGGGTGACCAACTAAGGTGCCTGTCAGTCAGACCTGGGAAGAGAGATCATTGGCCAGAATACGCATGGCCACGACAAGCCCACAAAAATTTGGGCCACTACATAATCCCCCAAACAAAAGAGTTTGCTCTTTCTCTTGGATCCCTGGTTCCTTTGGTTTTGCTTCTGCTTTCCTGCATCCATGTGGCCATGCAGAGCCCATGCACAATGAACTGATGGACTGCAGCTTGGAATATAAGCTAAGCGAGTCTGATGCTGGATTAAACTATGCCCTAACATGGAGAGAACTCTGCACACTTTAACTCTAGCCATATTGAAGCCACAGCTACACTTCTTCCTTGGCAGGACAAAGAGAAATGGAAGCTTGGAAACGCAGGGATATAATTTCACCCAAATAAAAATTACTTGTTCTCCCATGCGAATCTCAGAAAATTCTTTTTCTTGGGATATCACAAGAAGCTCACTCCCACAAGCAACAGGTGGGGATGAGGAGCTCTCTCCACTGATAACAATAGACCACAATACCACAATATTATCATGGGGCATCACATTTTCCAGTATGAGTCACGTTAGGACTAGGTCCACCCTTGCAAGATGCACATCCTACTCAGAAATTGAATTCTGATGAAGCAGAGAAGATGGACAGAAGTTGGGGTGATGTCCAGAAAGTGAGAAAAGCTGTGTTGAAAAAAATAATTCCAGGCAAAAGAATTCTTACAGCTAATGGGAAACCACTGTAGTGGACACTCTAGAAGAGGAGGAGCTGATGGTGTGTGTGTGTGTGTGTGTGTGTGTGTGCGCGCGCGAGCGCGCACGTGTGCGCACACCATTATAAGTGAAAATAACAAATGCCAGATGTGGCTATATAGCATACTAAATCGTTTACATATTAAATATCTTCTCATTCTCACACAAAAAATTAGTTTTCAACTAAGATTACATTAGGCTAAGAATAATATTTGTACTTTCCCATTCCTGAACAATAGTGATATGAACAAGATACAAATTTGCTTTTCTCTCATGTACAAGTCTGAAGTTCAGGGGTATAATGGTGACTCTGATCCAAAGAGGTCCCAAGTATCTGGGCTTTTTTCTGGTTTGCTGCTTCTCCATTTCCATGCCCCATACCATGTCATAGCCCAAATTTGGCTACTCTAGTTCAAGGTATCTTATCTGCTTTTTCATCAACAGCAAGGAGGAAGGGCTGAATAGGGTCCTGGGAATACACTAGAGGTGTTCTAAGAAAGCTTTCTGGAAGCTACATCACAATATTTTTGCTTGCATCTTGTTGTCCAGAAGTTAGTCACATGGCCACACCTAGCTGCAGAGCATGCTCAGAAATATAGTATTTATTCTGGGCAGCTATGTGCTCAGTTAATTAAAATGTGGAAAGGGATGAATGGATAATTGTATCTAAAAAGCTGTGAGTGGTCTGATGTTTGATGTTGGTATGTTCACACCCTATTTTCCAGAAGAGGAAATTGAGGTTTAGAGAAGCAAGGTAACTTGCCCATGGTGACATAGCTATAAAATGACTGAGGTTTCAACTGATTCCACTTCTGGTGATTCTAACAATAGGACGTTCTCTCCAACATTACTTGTATATCCTAGTTGAGGTCTACCCAAAAGCAGAGGCCAAGACAATGACTGTGTGAGAGTATTTGGAAGAGAATCACAGGGTGATCCCTAACTGGTCTGCCCATAACTGAAAGGTCTGCAGGAGTGTCCGTTTTAAAGCTGGGCCTCTTGTCTTGGGAAGGGAGACAGCAAGGTAAAACAGCTAATGTGAGGGCATCTGAGGAGCGTGCAGAATGTCCTTCAGAATTGTTCACCTGAAGACAGGTGTCTGCAGCATGCATCCAGTAGCTCCTTTCCTCATCAGTTGAGAGTTAGTCCAAGACGTTAACTCCAGAGGCACCTCCAGACTTTGTCTCCCTGAAGCATGAGCCAGCTAGTGATGAGTCAAAGAAAGCTCCTGGGAAAAGTTTAGAAAGATCTACTGTGGCATTTGATGAGGGGCCTTAGCAGTATCAGGTGAGTGGAAATGCCCCACCAGGGTGAAAACTCCAATTATAGGAGAGCTGAGAGGATGAGAATCATCAATCAGCTGCCTCCTGCATGCCCCCTACTGGGGATCAAGCTTGCAACCTGGCCATGTGCCTAGACTGGAATGAAATCATGACCTCATGGTTCATGGGTTGACGCTCAACCACTGAGCCACACTGGCTGAGCAAGCAAAGAACTTTTGAGATTTATTGCTTTAGGGATATCCCTCCATTCCTTTAAAGACATTTTCTTCCTCAGAATTCACCCTATACTCTCTCTCTCTCTTTTTTAAACATTGGATATTTTGGTGGGAAATTTCATCTAAAAGTATTATTAAATTATGTGTGTGTGTTAAGAGAATAATACATATTTAAGATTTGTTCTAACTCATATCAACTGGCTTCACCAGCAAGGCCTGCCAACCAAACATTCTTCCATCAATTAGATGTAGGTCTCCAGGAACTTAGCTGCAGGGCTGCTGTTCAGAAAGGGAGTGCTGAAACTCTCAGGCCTCTTAGTGCCCAGCTGAGGGGGTGGAGGCTGTTATAACTGAGTTATCCTGTACTCCTACCCAATGGAGAAGAATCACCTATTAGTAGCAATATGAATGGGGCCAGACCTTATACAAATCATGTGAACACCAACATTTTATTAAATGTGGTTGTTCCCCATTACTCTGGGGTCCTCCCTCTGTCCCAGCTGCCAGAACCCCATGAACTTCTAACCCCATGAAGCACACTCTTTATAGACCAGTTTATTTAATGCTTGTCAGCTGCAAAATCTTTTAAGTGGGATGTTTTGTGAAAATTCTACATATTAAATGCATAAGAGCAATACCTGCTGAAGTAGTTATGGAAACCATACAGCCCATCTCCCAGAGATTATTTATCACCACATTTAACTGATCCTAGGGATCAGCAGAACCTAGTTCGCAAATACATGATGTAGATAATTCTCGCCTGTAGTTGTTCCTAGGAAAATTGCATGAGTCAGACTTCCTGGGTTTGAATCCCAGCACAAAATTCTCAGTCTCTCCGTGACATTGCTTAACTTTTCTATGCTTCAGTTTACTCACCTTCTAAGTGACTCACGTTTTGTTTATGATCAAATAGGGTTGCTGTGAGGATTATCTGATGTAAAAAGTGAAAAAATTTAGAAACATGTCTGGCATATAGAAATCACCTAGTAAACATTACACATCATTGTTTTGATTATTGTTATGGCTTAAATTAAATCATCAATTATTATTTAGTCTGAGGAATCAACCCATGCCAGTGTGTCTATGTTCTTTCTCTCCCCGAACAGAAATAATCCTATCTAATAAAAGAGCAATATGTAAATTAACCATTACTCTGTGACAAAGATGGCAGCGCCCATAGTAACTGGGGCAGGACGCTGGTGGCGTCGCCCCGGCAATGGGAGCCCAGTGTCTGTGCCCTGGCAGCGCGGAGGGAAGGGAGGGGCCTCGGGTCGGAGGCCAGGGAGAGGGATGCTGCCATCATTGCAGGCCGGGCTGAGGGACTCCCCCCTCCTCCGCCGTGCATGAATTTCATGCACCGGACCTCTAGTAATAGTAATAATTATGACAACGAAAACCATACAAAGAATAATAATCAGTAACAACAACCATGAAACCCACTAATGATCACAGGGATTCTTTTGCAATGCTCACTCTGTTTAGCCATGATTTCAGAATATTTTCTGATCTCACAGTGGCCCTCAAGGTAAATACTTCTTAGACCCATTTCACAGATGAGGAAATCAAGATTTTGAAAAGTTCTGCCACTTGTCCATAGCCAGAGAACCAATACTTGTCAGGCCCAGGATGCACATCTAGAATTATATAATTCAAAAGCCTATGTTCTTCACTTTTCCACTTACAGCCCCTCCCCACCCACCCCCCTTTTTTTTTTCTCAAGGAACTATTCAGAGATGGTTCTCAGTGAGGTTTTCAGGTCCTGATGCAGACATACATAGATGATGCTCAGAAAGAAGTGGTACCTTCCCCGTTGATGTGTTATAAGCTCTAACACATGGGGATGGATGGCAATAGTTATGTACCCAGGTCCTTCTTCACTATTAAAAGGGAATGACTTCATGGTTGTCATATGTACATCCTAGCTCATGAACATGCTCCTCCACTTATTCCATCCTGGGTACTACTTTTGTTTTAACCAAAATTTAGGTGGACACTGAAAGGTGAGACAGTGTAATGTGAAATTTGTCAGACTGGGGGCCTGGGCCAGGTCTACCTGTGTGAAATCTGCAAGTCTATTTTATTCTCTGAGAGTCTATTTTTCCTTTATAAAGGTAATCACACTTATCCACAGGTAGCAATGAGGTTAAATATGATAGAGAGCTCCAAGCCCAGCGCTTGGAGTCCTCAGTGTGTGAGAGCTATTAGTGTTCAATATCCCCAGGGTTTCAGGAATCTCTGTTCCCAGCCACCTTTCACCCAAATGTGAGCTCCTTTCCCAGGAGTCTGTGTGCTCTGCATGGCTAAGAAGGTGCCCAGCTAGTCTCTGCTCCCTCGATAAAGGCACTTTCACCATCAAATGGCTGCACTGAATCAACCCCACATTTCCCCCTCCCCTCAGCCCTCCCTGCTAACTACATTTTGGCACTTCTTCAAGGGGCTTTCTGTGATGAGCAGGTTCCCAGAGAAAGCTGTTTCCTGAAAGGCTTATAGCATTTAAAATGAAACAACGTTAAGGTCTCAGCATTCTTGCTTTTGAAGAAAGAAAGAAAAGCTTAATCTGCAGGCCTGGCAGCTGCAGCAGGAGCCTCGGGCCTTCCTGATCACAACCCTAAAGAACCACCCTCTCAGTGTGCATGCTTTTTCCCAGCTCCTTTTGCAACTTCATTCTGCTTGCCGATTTGCCTGCGGAGGGTTTGGTGGGAAACCCAACCTCTCCCCTAATTCTTTGTTCCTCCAATTAGGGCTGTGTACTGTTGCCATCACATCAGATCAGCATAAATAATCCCTCTCCTTACAGTAGCATAGAATATAGCAGCATGGTGTGTGCATTGGTTCTCAGAGAAGCCTAGAGACTAGAATTGTTGTAGCAGAAAGTACAATAGGAGCCAGACAGACTAGCTTGCCCATTAGCCATACCACAATGCAGCCGTAGCATCTTGAACAAATCACTGATTGTCTCCAAACCTCATCGTCTTTCTCAATTACATTGGAATAACTGTGTGTACATTGCTTGTGTTGTAAAGACTGCATATGGCCATCTTGAAATATTTTATGTGCTTATAAGTGTCAATTAGCTTACAAAGTATGCATTCACTCATTTGATGGAATGTCTTCTGAGCTCTTCCTTTGTGTCACACAGTGTTAGGTGTTTGAGAAGAAAGTTATATAATATACAGTATCATTGCTTTTATGGTGATGGTTAAGTCTGGTGAACCTATGATTTTTATACAGTGGGTAAGGGGAGTTGGGGAAGTGACCAGTGTGATCATAGCACATCAGAAAACCAATGAGTATTAAAGTTGTATGGGGCCTTGGAGACCAAATAATCTTTTTATAAATAAGAACAAAAGTCACATGGAAAGCCAGTGAGAAATTGGAACTTCACTTGTGGTTCAGTGCTTTCTTCTTTTCTTTGCTCTCAAGACACTTATAGTATCACTGACATATGAAATGATTTGCAAAATAACACGTTACTATATATTGACTATTTTACTAAAAAGCCCGAAAAAGCAAAAGCCCTGGAAGCAGCTCTGCAGATGGGGAGGTATTCAGGGAAGATGTCTATAGCAGGGAGGCCTAATTTAGGTCTTGATGGGTGGTGCGTTGGGGAGACTATTCTACATAGGGAGAAATACATAATAATCACTGACATCTTGGGACTCTCCCTAAAAAGCTAAAATCAGCATTTTGTTGTTGTTTTTTTAGACGCTTAGTCTTGAGGATCTTTTTTTCCTGGAAGCAGTTCCACTTAATGTAGATGTTTGGCTTAATGGGTGATGAATTACAAATAAATGGGCGTTACATGCATAGATTTATATTTCCGTGACTCTCTGGATTATAAAAACATTACCCCACAGGAAGATTAGACTACATCTCTAATCTTTTTCTGAGGGCCACTGAAGATTATGTTTACTCCAGCCCCAACATGAGTATCTTACTAAGGAGACATTAAAAATCCTATCTTTTCTATCTTTAAAATCTGTGACTTGGAAAGTAGGTGCACCTTTTTCCTCTGATGGGACCTCACACAGACTTTTCTTCAGAAGCCATTTTGTGCTTCCAAAGGCATCATTTGCCGAACAGAATATTAACTACTCAGCCTCAATCTACTGGAAGGAGTTAAGAGTAAAAACCAAAATGACATATAGTTATTTCGGCCACAAGGAGAACCCACAGTATTAGGAAAATTAATTGAGATCTAGAAACATGTAGGCTCCTGAATCAAGTTTCCTGGTGACCTTTGTGCTTTTCTCAGTGCAGGGATTCCTTTAAGTGTAATTACGTCCCTTGGGATTTGTATGGTGTCAGTTTTTTTTTTGGAAACTGGAAGCTAAATTATTTTGGATACGGTAAGAGCTCTTTGACTCATATCCCTGCTTATCGAACAGGGCAAACTGGCTCTCTTCTGGAAAGCTCTCTGTCCAGGTGACTGGGCCAAGGCATTTTGGGCATCTCTAATGCATTATGGAGTTGGACTATAAGGGCAACTCGCCAGCCTCAGCTGATTGTAGCAGCTGTTCTCCACTGAATAGCAAAAATGGGATGTTGGAACTGACCTAGGTTGGAGGCCTCATGGCTTTCCATTCAAATACTGTAACAGCCTTTGACAGGTTGCTGAGCTGGGTAGAGCAGGTGGATGGAGGACACTTATGATTAGGTACATATAGGTTTTCTAAAGCCCAGAGTTAAGGCAAGAGGGTTTTCTGAGTTCAGAAAATGTCCTCTTTCTTGCCAAAAAGACAATCCAGGGAAGAAAGGCAATGGGATACAGTGGACTTGGGGTTGACTGCTGACTTTATCCTTTGCTCACTGATCTTCTGGAGAAGTTGATTGACCCTCACCTGTAAAACAGAGACACTGATACCTCATTTGGAAGATTGCAATGCTCAAACAAGAAATGACAGGCAAAGCACACGGCAAATAAGAGACCTTAAAAATGGCAGTGGTGCCCGGCCAGCATGGCTAAGTGGTTGAGCGTCGACCTATGAACCAGGAGGTCACGGTTCGATTCTCAGTAGGGCACATGCCCAGGTTGCAGGTTTGATTCCCAGTGTGGGGTGTGCAGGAGGCAGAGGAACAATGATTCTCTCTCTCATCATTGGTGTTTCTAGCTCTCTCTCCCTCTCCCTTCTTCTCTGAAGTCAATAAAAATATATTTAAAACATGACAGGTGGTATTCAAAAAAAACATCAAGTTGAAAAATAATTTCAGGGGAGTTTAAAGGGAGAACTATCTAAGAAATGGACACATTGAGACAAAGATTGATGCCCACTGGAATGAAACAATGGGGTTTTGAATTCCAGCCCAGCTTTTCTAAGCCTGTTTCATTTTGTCTGGGTGCCTAGAAGTGATCAACTGAGCACACTCATACCCCAAAAGTCTGCAAATGACTAAAATCTAAAGTGGAACAACATGTTAGTCATTTGGGCTCAGAAAGAACTATGATAACCCTGTGGACTTAAATGCTCGTGATAATTGGCCAGCTAAATTCTTCCCACTGGACACAAATGTTTAGAAGGGGAGTTCATCTCTATTAGGAAGAGGATGATTAGAAGACCCACAGCAGAAAATGGGTCAACTAAGTCTAATGGAAGAAAGTATGGGATTCTATGAGAATATAGAGAAAATGAGTTTTTGGAGACATATTTCTGTATCTGCTCTGCACCAGCAACCTCTAGTTCAGTGATGGCGAACCTTTTGAGCTCAGTGTGTCAGCATTTTGAAAAACCCTAACTTAAATCTGGTGTCGTGTCACATATAGAAATTTTTTGATATTTGCAACCATATTAAAACAAAGACTTATATTTTTGATATTTATTTTATCTATTTAAATGCCATTTAACAAAGAAAAATCAACCAAAAAAATGAGTTCGCGTGTCACCTCTGACACGCGTGTCATAGGTTCGCCATCACTGCTCTAGTTGTTGCTACTCATGTGAGAAGTCTATCTTGTAGAAGGTGGATAGTGGCTCCAGGATTCACAGGACAATAGGAAACTTAAAACTTTTCCACAATGATTTGTTGAGGTTGGCATGTGGAAGAGTGTAGATGGTAAAATGAATAGTTAGAAACCTAGCTCCTCCACCAACATAAAAGGTAGTTGTGGAATTAAGGGCCCCAGGAAAGTGTGGGGCTCAGAAGATAAGCTGAAACCAGAGTCTCTCTAAATGATTCTGAGTTGCTCATGTTCTTCTGCAGTAGGAGAATTTCAGAGCCCAAGTTACCCTATGAGAGGCTGGTGTTCTGAGATACAAATACAAAGGGTTTATTTTGTCCAAAGCTCAGGGTTTTCTGAACAGTTTAACTTGGCTCATTTCTGCTGCACTGGAAGGGTTGCCATTAGAAATGGTTTGTTTTGTTTTGTTTTGTTTGTTCCTACCTACTGCCTCCCCCACCTCCTTCATAGCAACTCCTTGGATACCAGAGCAGTACCTGGTACTCTTAAGGGCAGGAGCTTACGAGATCTGATTTTGAGTTAGTATGTATTGTAGTGTATACATGTATATGAATGTGTATATGTGTGGATATTTATAGACAGGTAGATAGATAAAGTATATTGGCATAATACAGGAGAAAATAATCGCATTTGTCCCTTTTCAATTATATGTAAGAAGTATATAGTCTAGTAAAAGAATCATTTGAGAGGAATTGACATTTGTTTACTTGCCTATTTTATTCTACATTTTAAACTATAATTCATAGGTTAGTAAAAAGACCTAAAGTGGGTTATATACAGGACATCAGAATCTAAAATTTCCATAAAGTCAGATTTATCCTGGCATGAAATTAGACTAAGCTATTATTTTAATAGAGGAGTGAAAAATAAGAATTCTTATAATCTTTCTATCCCTGTTTCAATTCACTAATTTTAAATAGATGTTGTCTTATGTTTCTTTCTCTGTGCCTTACCTTTCATGATACTTAAAGGAAACCTCTATATCAGGAGGTGATACAGTGAAGTTGCCTCTGGTAGTGTCACCTCTGGTAATGCTGACAGCGAAGCTTTTCATGATGACTGTCCCTGAGAGCATCTTCCTATTGGATGCAGTGGGCCAGACCTACTCCACTATGGCATAGACCATTTGGTTGATACATGTGATCAATTTGGGAGGCTTAGTCCTGTCATCAAACTCTATCAAGACCACCATGATCCATGTTTCCAGAATCTGACTAGAACCCAATCACCTCTTTCTTAACTTGAGTCCTGAAGCTTTCACCTTTATTCACCTTACAGCTTTCCAACCTGTGTCTGAATTCACTCCATTCTTTACTCTTGCACCGAGCCCTGAGGTGTAAATCCTACACAGGTTATCGCAGGTTTATCTCTGATATTCTTCCATAATGATGCTCCTCACTACTCTAAACAATACATGAGATAATGCATGCAAAGACCTTAGCACTAGCTAAGCACTCAATACTCAGAATAAAATATGGTATTTTATTAAGAAGTGCCACTAGCATTTGAATGGCTTTTAGTAAAATGTGGACCTATCTTAAACCCTATCCAAGATTATTTATGACTGGGAATCCCTTCAATTGGTTAAGGATTAGAATATATTGTATTAATCTTCATACAAAAATTACATATATTAATATAACTACTGTGATCACCTTCATTTGATAATGAAGGAAGGTCTTCTATCATACTTTGTACCCAGATCTCACTTAAATGTAAACTTTCCCACAATACAGGTAATACTAACAACTTGATCAATGCCAGAACACCTTTTAAGGACATGAGACCTGAATTTAAATTTTTACAGGCTGTTTTCACAATAGGATAAGTAACATACTTTGCTCCTATCTCATCTTAGCCCCTGTCCTGTCCTCTCCTCTTCTCACCTCTCAGTCCCCTCTCCTCCCTCTCTCTTTCCATGCAAAGAGAAGAGTTCATGTGAGGACACAGTGAGAGGATGGTTATCCACAAGCCAGAAAGAAAGACCTCACCAGAAAGCAACCCTCATAGCACCTTGATCCTGAATGTCTATCTCCAGAATCATAAGAAAATAAATTCTGCTGTTTAAGCCACACATTCTGTAGTACTTTGTGATAGCAGCCTGAGAAGACTAAAAATCTCATTCATTAATCATTCCACAATGACTGATTATATTATAGAGAATCAGGTATGCTAAGCGCTAGGACCCAGAGGCAAACGAGACAGGACCCTAAATTCATCTACTGTTCAGTGAGGGAATAGACTCATAGAAGGGCCTATTTTGCTCAAGGTTCCAGAACTAGTTCATAGCAAAGCTGCATACAAATGCAAGTCTGATTAACTTTAGCCTGATGTTGAGGGAAATGGTAACTTCAGTTATGACAGGGAAGTATTAAAAATGTCATTTTGAAAAATTCAAAATGCACTGGAGAAAATTCAAAATGCACCTTTGAATTAGAGACTGTTTCTTACAATTTCCTACTTCCAGTTTGTGGTCTTGGACTTCCTGTATACACTCTGAGCTTGATAATGTCTTTGGGTCTCTGACCCAAGCAAGGGACCTATTCTTCACCATTCACTATGGCTAAGCAGAAAGGCCTGCTCTCTACTGGGGTAGAATTGGAAGTTTTCATTTCCTGTCAGCCACGGCCCACATTGGATTTCCCTAGAATTTCCTGGAGGTGAAAGACTCCCACATTCAGAAAGCCATAGAATTCAAGTGGAAATCATCCAAATTTCCTCATTCTAAGCTCCATCTCCAACAAGCCTGCATCAAGGAAACATGGACCACAAGGTTATGACGTAATTCTTGTTTGTCTGCCAAAACAGAGTGAAAATGATGAGGAAGAAGAGTTTTATTTGAAAAAAGACAGATGGAGAATTGTATTTTCTTTTAACTTAGGGAAACTGATTTCTGAGATTCAGATCTGTTAGAGAATAAGTTATATGGAGATGTTAAATCAAAGCAGATCAAGGGATATAAGAAAAAAATAAGCCCTAACCAGTTTGGCTCAGTGGATAGAGCATCGGCCTGTGGACTGAAGGGTCCCAGGTTCGATTCCAGTCAAGGGCATGTACCTTGGTTGTGGGCACATCCCCAGTAGGGGGCATGCAGGAGGCAGCTGATCGATGTTTCTCTCTCATCAATGTTTCTAACTCTCTATCCTTCTCCCTTCCTTTCTGTAAAAAATCAATAAAAATACATTTAAAAAAGAAAAAAATAAGCTTTAATCCTTGCAGTTTTCTTTGGGCAAAAACAACAAAAAATTCTCTGCATACTACACTATTATTTACATGTTAGTAAATGCTGGAGGAAAGGGGGTAGGCCAGGAAGGAAGCACAGGTATTATACCTTGAACCTGACTTAAAAGATTGGTATAGGACAGTTGCAGATTAAGAAGTGATTGTAACATCAGACCTTCTTAAAGAGTGAAGCCTTGCATTAGATGACTCTCGTGAAGGTTCTGATTAGAGAAAGAGGGTTAGAGGAAGCCATAATGTTGACATAGCAGGCTAAAGTGGTTTGCTTAGTAAAGTAAGGTAGTTTTTATTGTCTAGCTGAGATGACTAAATACAGTTTATTGGGGCCCTGGAAGCAAGGACTATGGGAGGTCCCAGGAGTCCTGTGCTGAACATGGGCTATGGAGAGAAGTAGCTGCTAAGGAGGGAAATGGCTTATGGCCTTTCAGAAGAGTAATATCTGGCCCCTGATTTTAAGTTGCTTTATGTGTGATCATGTCCTTCTACTATCATGGATCTTTGTGAACATGACAGGTTTGAGTGACAGGAGCTCGGGAAGTGGAAAGGAAAAGACCAGAGTGAGCTCAGGGAGCATAAGAGGTACTGACAGGGTGGCCAGAGCCATTGAGGAAAAGCTGGGAACACGAATGAGAACCAAGAGCTGAACAGGAATCTATGCAGAGTAGGTAAGCATTCCTGCAATCCTCAAAAGTATGTCAGATAGGGAACACCATGTTAAAGTTATGTTTAAAAAAGGGAGTATGGAGAACACTCTAAATAGGAGGAACAACCACACAGTTGGTGCCAGACGGACTTAGTTTGAAATCTTGGCCTTGTAATTTCCAGTTTCTGTTTCATTTGGCAATTTATTTCACCTCTCTGAGCTTCAGAGAAATCTGAGTCATTACATTTCTGTTAATTAACATACTCTTAAGTTTTTTCCAGCATGCTTTGTATCATACGTCTTTATAAAATCTTATCTAGGATTCAGGAGACCTGCATCTTGATATTTACTTTGCAACATTATGTGTTTGCATAACTTGTCTCATTTGAAAAATGAAGAAGGGGTCCTTGTTGTACCCTACCAGGTTATTTGCAGGAACAAATGTGATACATGGCATATAAGCCCCGTTAAAACATGCCCATAAGCTACTATTAAAGTATTAACAGCCCCCCAAAATTCAATCAGGTATTAGTTTTTTTTCTTTAAAAAATTATTGCACCAGTTCAGCCTGAGGACCCTGCTCTGCATGATGAACGTGTTGCTGCTTCCTTTCTCTTGTCAACGGCCACACTTCACCATTATTTGGATAAAACATGATAAAATCAACCTTATTTCCCAGAAAAACCTGGGCCATTTTCACTTGACTTTGTACTGGGACTGGCTGTGGGACCTCGGGAGCTAAGAAATATCACAGTTGGAAACTCTGAGAATGCCCGGTCACCCACACAGCCTTTGCCCTTTCTGGCTTTTCAGCCACCCGCCCACCAGCCCCATCTGGCTGAGGCTCTGGTCAGTGTGGGAGAGGAGACAGGAGTCTGTTTGGCTGAGTCATGACCCAGGCCTAGCATATGGTGCAAAACCAGTGAAGGACCCCTTGTCTGTGGCCTGAATCCATGAAACAGCGGTTTGGAGGGAGGTGAAATCCCTGCCTCATTTCCCTTGGCTGCCCCTGTGCTCTAGGAAGGCAAGGGGTTGGGGCTCCTGTTGGTCACAGAAGATGAATAAGCCTCCCTCCCCCAGACAAGGGGGCTAATTGCTTCTACTTCACCCCCACACCCTCCTCCCCCAGAAATGTTCTATGGCCAAACCACATCTCAGGACTCCCTGAAGACCTAGTGTACCCAAAGCCAAGAGCAACTCCCACCTCCCTGCCGCCACTTACCGTCCCCCAAGGCCCATCTAGGAGATCTGGTCAGGAAGCTTAAAAATAGTTGAGTGTGTGGTGACAAGCCTTGTGGGTTTGCTTTGTAAAAATATTCTGAGCAGGGAAATAAACCTTTCAGCAGCTTATTTTTCCACTGCTCTGGGGAGCTGCTCCCACTTTCTGCTGCTGCAAGCACTTCAGGTACCTTGTGGGTGGTGGTAGGCGTGCTCTGGGGAGGGCAGAGCTGACTCAGGGCCTGGGTGGGCTCCTCAGTGGACGGGAGAAGTGTCTTGTTAGAGAACCAGGTGTAAGAGGGCCAGTGACTGCTACACAGAAGGCCATGACCTAGTCAACGTACCATTTCTACACATTCTGAATATGGAAGGAAATGTAACTCCAGGTTCTTGAGTTGTGGCATCCAAGGCCCTTCCAGATCTAGGTTCGTCCACCCAGCATGGTCCCTGCCAGGCATAAGTAAATCTAATAAACAGGGGGATTAGCAGTTTCCACACCACATCATGATGCTTCATGCCCACATACCCTCTCATACTCTGTTCCTCCTGGTAGGGAGGTCCTTTCCAGTCCTGGACATTAACTACCACCACCACGCACCCCCTCCTCCCCCAAACCCTTGTCCAACCTATTCAATTACTGAAATCCACCCCAGAACTTTGCTTTCCCCTTGAAAGTTTTCCTGACACCCCTTACAGTTAATCACTCTGTTCCCTAAGCAGCAATTCCACCACCGTCGCATTTACCACATGGTGGGGTGTTCCCTCACAGGGTTTGTGTTTTATTCATCTCCATGTTTCACAGCCACATGCAGGATCTGGCACTAGTAAGCACCGCCAAGCAGGTTAATTAAACAAGTTAAAGATGGAAAGAAGTTGTCACAACTAGCCCAATAAATGACCATGAGGGCTTTTGAATTAACAGAGAAGCTTAATATCATCATTTGCCTTTCCAGCACTCTCTTGAGTTAGATGCTATTTTTACAGATGAGAAAAGTTGCCACAGAGGAGACAGGAGAAGAGGAGAGGGGACTCATCACAAATTGCTTGTTTCCACAAATTTCTTCATTCCACAAATGGCACAAAACTACCAAAAAGAAAAAAATATGCTGACAACTCTTTCTGATAGGATATTATTATCATTTCCAGAACGTGTACAACCCACTTAAGGTTCTGTTTGTCCAAATTTAAGAAAATCACCCAGGGGTTCACTATAGAGAAGTAGACAGTAGAGGTGTGTCCTCATCTGGATCTCTAACTCAGAAGAGCTTGACCACCCTATCAGGTGTGAGGGGGATCCTGAAACCGCTATCCATTGAGAACCACTATCGAGAGGGGGACAATGTGGGCATCAGAAGTCAGGGTCTGCAGCCAGACTGTCCAGGCTCAAATCTCAGATGTCTCCCTACTCACCATGTAGTCTGGTACTGGTTACCCCACCTCCCGGTGTCTCTGTTTCTCCATCTTTAAACTGATGGCAGCAGTTAGACCTAACTCACAGGGTTCTGCAAGTTATACCATAGAAAACATCGAATGATCAATAAGTGTCACCAGGTACCAACCTGAAACCATCTGATTCTCCATCTTTTATCCTAATAACTGCTCGTGCAGGTATTAACATCTCTGTTTACCTATGAAATACCTGGAGCTCTGAGGTTAGTCTTCTTTCCCAGGGGGATTCTGGATTTTTAAATCCCCATCTTTCTAAATGTAAAATTCTATCTACATCATTTCTGTTTCTCTGAGACTCTGCTAGAGGAAGTCATGTGGTCTAGGAAATCTCTGGGGGTTCCGCTGGCAAGTTGGATCAGTAGGGATTTCCTGAGCTCAGCTTCCCAACTCGGAGCCGGTGCTGTAAGTTCTGTGGGGAGTGTGGGTGTAGCTTGGGTAAATACCCAGAGGCTTGGGAGGTAGAGGAAAAATATTTGGAGCTGGCAAGTCTGGTCAATTAATAAATGCTTATGAGGCGTTTTCAAAGCTTAAAGATCTTTTGTCACTGCCAGGTGATATTAATTATGAGTAGGAGGGCACATTCTGTCAGAATGAGAGGTGCCCAGATTTACCTGCAAGCATGGGGACCATCTGCTGCCCATGCTGTGGGTGCAAAATTTGGTCAAAGGGTACCTCTGGGGAGGGAGGCCAGAAGAGTCTAAGCCTCTCCTTCCTACAGTGCAGGGATCTGGTCTTGCAGGAAAGGGTCACCCCGAGTCTTGCCAGAGTCCCACTCAGAGGGTAAAAGTCTTGGGGGACACCCCTAGGGAACAAGTGTGCCAATGCTTATAGCCTGGGTTTGATCAGGCAAAGCAGAAGTGTGGCTAGTGTTCAGCCAAAGGGTAAGGCAGGACCATAAATGGGAGAAAAATGAACCCCGAGCTCAGAGACGGAAACGATATACAACCTGTCAGGAAGTAGAGTCCAGTGTAGGTCTGGAAAGTGGCTCAGGAGGGAGTGATGAATGGCGTGGGGGCCTGGCAGCACTGTGAGTGCCGGATGCCTCCTGCTCAGTGTAGGGTGACCTGGAAAAGCTCTCCGGAGGCTCAGGTAGTCCCCCTTCCCCTAGTAACTCTACAATCCCCTGTCCTTCTTCAGGTGGACCTCACTTTACACCTCAGGAATGTTTGTGGGATTTTTGGGGGGTGGGGGGAGTGGGGAGTAGAGAAGAGTTTTCTTTTGGATGCAAATGATCTAAGCTTGAAACTAGGTCCATTCACCAATGAGCTCTCTGTGACTGCGAGTAAAGTATTTCTTTTCTTTTGCAAACAGTTTCTGATATGGAAAATGAGGAATGGGTTTGAAATGTTTCCTAAGTTTGCTTCCAGTGTCAACTTCCCATCATTACAGAGCTGGCAGTTCTCTGTTTTTGTTAATTCTGCAGAACTCAAGGGTCTTTCTGAGATGCCCTGTGGGCAGTTCAGTAAATTTAGGGATCCCTTATGGGGAGGGCTATGTTCAGTAGGACAGCTCTCTTTTTAAATCTGTTTCAGAGGTTCATTAAAGTGTCATGATATTGTTTGGGGAGAAAATAATGCATACATATACATTTATTTTGTATGTATGGTTTATTCTTTTTCTGGGATTTGCTTTTGGGTGAGCTTAATTCCTTAAATGAAATTATTGCAGGTTATAAAGATAACATTTGTAATATGAATAACCCTCACTTGTTTTAGAATATTAAATTTTATTAATAATAATTCCACCTTATTTTCTATGAAGCACATTAGAATTTATAAGAGCTAGTTGCATAATCTTAACTGGTCCTTAAAACACCTGTGAACTAGACTTTCTCTTTTTTTGTTATTAATTTAAAATTAGCCTTATTGGCTTTTTCTTTTTTTTTTTTAATAAATATATTTTTACTGATTTCAGAAAGGAAGTGAGAGGGAGAAATAGAAACATCAATGCTGAGAGAGAACCATTGATCGGCTGCCTCCTGCACGCCCCCTACTGGGGATTGAACCCATGATCCAGGCATATGCTCTGACCTGGAATCGAACCCTGCATGACCTCCTGGTTCATAGGTCAATGCTCAACCACTGAGCCATGCCGGCTGGCCTTTATTGGCTTTTTCAATTATAAAATGAATACATGTATAGCAGGGTGCCATGTTAAATACTTAACTTTTTTCTTTTTTATTTCTAGTGGAAAAAGCTCCTGAAGCTCCCAAGGTCCTTCTTGGGAGGAAGATTTACTTCTGAGGCAAGCATGTGGCTCACTTCCCTCAAGTGGAAAAGGAGGTCTACCACCACCGGAGGCACTTGGTGTCCTGTGTTAGGGGAAATGAGCTTAGCAAATCATATTTATCTCTGTTATAGTGATCAGGCTTCTCTCAAAGAGTTCAGGGAAGGAAGGGAAATGAAAGCTTTTATTTTGAGCATATAAATAGGAGAAACGAACAGGGCCCCTGTAGGAGTCCCAAGATGGGATGAAGATCGCATCACTGGCCAGCGGATGCCCGAGCTGTCACTTCTGACTCAGCACCCGGAAGGCCTGGATTTTGGCTCAGGAAGGAGCTTTCTAGTCTGAGCTTGGAGACCTCTGGGCCTGAAAACCAAGGATGTCCTGCTCACAGACTGGAGGCCATGGGAGAAGGAGCCTTGTTCTTTAGGAAGCACATGGATGGCCATGCCAGGGACCCTGATTGGCAATGGCTCAGTGACATTTTCATAACTGTAGCAGGGATCAGCAAACTTTTTTCATAAAGGCCCAGATAATAAGTATTTTGGGTTTTGTGGGCAATGACTCAACTCTGTTGCTATGATTCTACTCTGTCCTTATAACATACAAGCGGCCATAGGTGATATATAAGAGAATGGGTGTAACTGTGATCCCAAAAAATCTTTACAAAATTAGTTGACAGGCTGGTAAAGTACACTCTTTGAAAACACACAGATATGATTTTAATCATAGCTCTACCCAACAATGTCTGGGTCGTCTTAGAGATATTCTTTCTGAGACCATTTCTTTAAATGTAAGATAAACACAATAACATCTCAAAGTATTTGTAAGGATTCAGTAATCACATATATGCAGAATGTCTAGGCAAATGGGATATATAGCTGTCCATTCCAGGGTGTTGCTTATTAACCTGTAATCTAGCTTCTAACTTCTAGAGCCCTGGCCACCTGCATTGACAACTACAGGTGGCCAAGGATTGGCTGGGTTACTGGCATCTCTTAACACACATTTTACAGAAAACAACCTGCTTGGGGAATAATTAGGAATTGGGTCCATCAACTTATTTTAGGAGAAGTTGACCTGGCCCAACAAATACTTTAAGTACTTATAATGCCAGGGCATGTGCTTTATTCTTGGACTATAGATATAAACCAGGAATTAATCTTAGTGCTAAGGAGCCTCACATCACATAGAAAAGTAGAGTCAATTAACATGAAACATTTTGAATATAATCTGACAAAGGGATTAATGGGGGAAAACATAGGATGCTGCAGAGGCAAAGAGAAAAAGTCACTAAACCAGATGGCTGGGATTAGGGAAGATTTCTTATAAGGGGCAGAGTTTAAGCATTCTAGAATAAGGGAGAGAGAGAGAGAGAGAGAGAGAGAGAGAGAGAGAGAGAGAGAGAGAGAGAGAAAGGAACCATGTAAGGAAATAGAAGTTTTGTGTTGCTTGAGATGAAAAGTGGTAGTTGGGGGAATAACAAAAATTGTGATCAGCTATGAAAGGCTGGTCAAAGTCTTTGTTCTTTGGAAGCCATTGAAAGATGTTATGCAGTGAGTGATGAGATCAGATTCATGTTTTGATGCTTTAGAAAGATCCCCTTGGCTTCGGTGTGGAGAATGGGCAGGGTGGTCAGACCAGAGGCCAAGATACTACTTAGAGAGCTACTGCAGTAGTTCCTGGGAGAGATGGGGGTAGTTGAACTGGGGAAGTGCAGTGGGGAAGGGAAGGGCATCCAATTTTAATATTAAAATTTACACATGAATTCTGTGTAAAGGGTGAGAAAGAGGTAACTCCCAAGTATCTGATTTAAGCTACAAATGGTTGGTGGGACCATTCCTTGAGACTGGGCCATTGAGGAGGTAGGAATGATGAGTTAACAGAGAACAAGAGGAACTTCAGGGAGTTCTGGGCTGGGAATGGGGTGCTCTGGCTTCTGATATTGTCTGTGGTCAAATCATGCTCCCTCTTTAGCTTTAGTTTCTCCAGTTCTATTACGAAGGTTTCAGACTCAAGAGTGGTTCCCACACATGTGTCTGCAGCCTCACAGCTTAGACTCTGGTTAAGTAATGCTGGTGTGCACTCCAGGAATCAGTATTTTTCAAAAGTGTTTCAGGTAACACTGCTGTTTAACAGGTTTTGGAGCCTGTGACTGGGGAGATGCCTGAGGATTCTGACAGCTCAAACCTCTCTGAATGCACTTTCCCCTACTTCCTTCTCCTTGCTGCTGACTCTGCAGATGTAAGCTGGCATCTGGCATCCAGTGTGGCTTCCACAGTCACTGCCACTGCATGCCAGTAACCACAGTGTGTCTCACTACCCCAGACCCCTCCCCCTACCCAGGTCGGGCTGGCAGACAAGATGATTGCAACTGGCATAACTGGCACTGAGGCAACGCCCTGTCATGTTTTTTTTTTGTTTTTTTTTTAAAGAACATAGTCAATGTCACAACAGGATATTCTACAATAAATTGCTTCTGTGGTTCATAGGGATGGAGGGGTTGGTTATTTTTTTCCAAGTGTAGTGGTCAACACAAAAAAATAAAACCAAACCAAACCAACAAACAGAAAAAGAACCCTTTCTTAAATTCAGATCGTGTAGACAAAGCACATCCAGAAACCAAGTGTGATTCCTCTGTGCTCGGAGGATGCGCTCCTGCCCTTTCTCTCGGTGTTTCACTGATCCCACTTCCTGCTGCAGATGAGCTCAGCAGGCTTGCATGTGGACACATGAGGAAAAATCATCCAACCCGCCTGAAAAATTCATTGGGGCTTGGCCATCTGCAGGCAGGCTTTAGGTGTTACTTCTCTCAGCTTTCCAACAACGTTAATTGCACTGAGACCTCTAGGCTGGACCAAGAAGGGGTTTCCCTCTACCACACATGAGAACTCTTGGCTGGAGTGCGACAGTTCAGGTCTTTCCTTCACTGTAGGGCTGAAATCAATTCTTGGCCTCCAAACCCAAAAGGGATGTGGGAATCTGCAAAGGCCTGGAATAGAGGGAGACCTGTGTGCAAAGATGACAGGCAGCAGGCTTCCAGCCTGGAGGGCACTGTAGAGTGGCTTAATGATAACCGCCCTGTACAGAGAGGGTTCTTATATCTCCAAGGAGGTAAACCTACTACTGGATCCCCTGTTGTTCTGCAGCAAAGACCGCGTCTTATATATTTTGATTCTTTTCATGGTGTCTGGTAGAAGGCTCTGAATGAAGTGGTTGCAAAGGAAGCTGATTCAGCAACTGGATTCTTAGGTCTCTTTACAGAGCTTAACTGTGGGGTCAATCAAACCTAGGTTTGAATTCCAGTCATACCAATTATAGACAGTGAAACCAGAAAAGACACTTCAACTGTGTGTGTGTTACCTATAAAATGAGGTTAAAATCCTGACCACATAGGGCTACTCTGAGGATCAAAAGAGAGTGTGTTTATCTACAATGCCTAGTAATGGTCAATTCATTAAATGTTTGTTGAGGGAAGAACTACATGAAGCTCCAGAGAGAATTCAGGTCAACCCCAGAAGAAGGTAAGCAGAGTGAGTTGGTGTGGATTTGCCTTGGACAGTCCTGGCTCGAGTGGGTTGGGCAGACATGCAAAGTGGTGCCTGATTGGAGGAATGGGGTGATAAGCCTTGAGACTTGGAAGAACCTGAGCTTTATCGCTTGTGGCAATTTAGTGTTGTGGATGTGTGCCAGTAGTGTGTGCACACACACACGGGCATGCACACAAGTTTTATCTAAAGTCTACTACCTTGATCTATTTTGAGCTTTCTTAAGCTTGGATGGTATCTGATTCATCTCTGCATTTCCCTCTGTCCTGGAAACACCCTGGGTTTCAATACATGTGAGAGGTGAACCAAGGGTGATTAAGTGCCTCTATGATCTGAGAACAGAAAGGAAAACAAAGATCTCTTCCTCCTGTTGCTTGCATTAGGCAGCAGAGTCAGATGTTCTCTTGGAAGCCTTCCCCAACTATAATTGTTAAAACTTATTCACCATGCAATTGATCTATTTAAAAATATAGAACATTACAAGTAAAGTAGATCCTCTTCCTCCCCCTATTTTCATCCTTCCTTAGAAGCAATCACCAGCACAAACTTTGCAACCCCAATTTCTGTTTATTATAAAATGTGTCCATAAATAAATAGTTGATGTTTTTAAAAATATACTTGCATAAGGATTCTGTACAACATACTTTTAACAACCTGCTTTCCCCTCCTTTTTAATCTATGCAACATGAATATTTATTTGCCTGTCCCCTGTTGAAAACATAAAGGTTATTTTCAATTTTTATCCCACTGCAAACAACAATGCTACACAAATACCCTGGTTACCCTGGGACATAGGAGCAAGTCTTTCTCTAACGGAAAATTGCTGTCATTGGGTATGCACATTTTAAATTTCATTATCTGCAGCCAAATCGCTCTCCAAAGTGATTGCACTAATTTACACTCCCACCAGCAGGGTCTGAGAGTTCAGTTTTCTCATGTCTTTACCAACAGTTGATGTTGACAGATTCCTTAGATGCTTGTCAAACTATTTCATGCGAAATGGTGTTTCACTCTTGTTTTAATTTGCATTTCCTTTATCATCAGTGAGGACAATCATCCTTTCATATGTTCATTGACTCTTCTGAATCCTCTGCTCACATCATTTGCCCACTTTTAAGTTATATTGTTGGCTTATTTAAACTGACAAATAATTTCTCTCCCTACTCAGGATTCTAAGCCTTGTTGGTTTTATATGTTACAAACATATTTTCTAAGCCTGCCATTTTCCTCCATTGGCATGTTTCAGCGTTTTTTTGTAGAGAACAGTTTAATTTTGGTGTAGTCAGTTTTATCAGTGCTTTTCCTATAAACCACTGATTGGAGAGATTTCAAAAACTCTGGTTCTTATCTCATGGTCAAAACTTATTACCCTAGAACTTCTACTAATAAAAATTCCTTTTCTCTTTACATTTTATTTAATCATTCTCATGTATGAAGTGAATTCTGCATGGGCAATCATGCCATTTATTTAGTTTTTTTTCCTCCCACTGATTTATAATGCCACATTGCTTTAGGCCACTTTCTCACACATATTTGAGCTTATTTAAGGACTTCAAATTCTGTTCCATTGACTTTTCTTCCCTGTTTCAATACGACTCTATTTTAATTTCTATAGCTTTAAAAATGTATATATATATGTCTTAATAGATAGGTCGTTAACTGCTACCTCCTATTTTTTTCTTCTTTCCCTTCAGTTACTTGAGTAATCTTTGTGCTTGCATATCCAGATGAGTTTTTTTTATGTGTATAAAGCTGTAGGGGAAAAGTCTTGTTGGAATTTTATTTGAAATATTATGGACTATGTCAATGATTTGGATCAAATTAAACACTCTGATTTTTCACACCTCTATTCATGGAAATGGCACAGCTTGCCATATATTTTGGTTTGTTTTATGTTTCATAAGAACATTTTATAATGTTCTTCATAAGGTTTTGCACGTATGTATTTTAAAATTTATAAATACCAGAGTTTTTGCTATTATGACTATACTTATATTAAATTATTACTGATATTTATACATTATTCAACCTTCCTGAGATCTCATAGTTGATTAATTCATTAATCTATAGTTTTATTGATTTACTATGTTGATACTCTTATAGTCTCTAAATATAGAATGACACTTCCAATTCTTATGCCTCCTTTCTTGTCTTGTTGCATAGTCAGGATATGCTGTTGACTAGTCAACATTATTATGCAGACTATACTGTTATCTTTTTTTATTGATTTTTTACAGAGAGGAAGGGAGAGGGATAGAGAATTAGAAACATCGATGAGAGAGAAACATCGATCAGCTGCCTCCTGCACATTCCCCACTGGGTATGCGTCCGCAACCAAGGTACATGCCCCTGACTGGAATCAAACCTGGGACCCTTGAGTCCCCAGGCCAACACTCTATCCACTGAGCCAAACCAGTTAGGGCTATACTGTTATCTTTTATTACCTTAATAAAAAAGCTTCCAATGTTTTATCATTAAGTATTATATCTGCATTAGGTTTGGATAGCTGCTTATTAATACATTAAGGAATTTTACTGGTGTTGATAATTCACTAATAGTTTTATCTTGAATAACCGTTGAATTTTTATTGCAAATTTTATGTATCTGTTGAGAATCTATTTGTTTTCTCTTTTAATTTGCTCATATGTTGAATAATAATGTTTGGAATTTTTTTTTTTTTCTTACTGAATTACACCTGCCTTTATGTGATAAATTCTACTAGGCCATGGTGTTTGTTATTTAGTTACAGAACAGTACTGGGTTTAATATGCTAGTATTTTACTTATGATTTTAAGAATCAAGATTTTTCAGCCTACGTACTTTCTGTATTTAAAATATTTTGGAGGTAGGTATTTGTGTCTAGTGTTAATATCTTTTCTGACACTCTAATTTCATTCTACATAGCTCTTATCTACTACACTGTTCCACTTATTATTTCTCCCATACATACTAAAGCTTAGAAGTCATATTCTATCTTGGTCTTCACTCTAATTATATTACCTGTATGTGTACTTTAAAACAAACTATTATTTTTTTATACCCATTTGCTATGCCAATTGTGTATTCACAGATGTGGTATTTTCAAGCAGAAAAAAATCTAGGTATCCTTCATTCAGCTTTTTCATCTTAGCAGTGGCTAATAGTGGAATTCCCAGATAAATCAAGAAACTACCTTCCACAATAACAATTCTTTAATGATAATTAATGAAATTGGTAGCTTACTGTGCGTTAGACATTGTGCTAAACACTTCATATACATGATATTATTTAATATTTACAGAAAGATATTGCTATTCTCAGTTTAGAGATAATAAGATTGAATTTTATGGGATTTAAATAACTAAATTTTATGAGGTTTAACGCAGGCATAGGTATTAACGCTAATTTTCATTCAGTCCTATCTGACGCTAAATCACATACTCTTAACCATTTTGCTACACCAATGCTTGGAGTCTGCAATGATAACCCCATGCCAGCGCATAACAGAGTTCCATCCAACACTGTCTGCTGGTAACATACCCTTTTAGCTTAGCTCTTTAATTGTCAGAAGAATTCTGTTCCAAGGCATATGCATGTGTTTGTTTTGTTTTGCCTTATTTATGTCTCACTTTCATTTACTTCCTCTTACATTGCACCAAAGAAATCACTACTCCTGCACTGACAACTTCTATCTTCTATTCCCCTTTCTTATGTTGAGTTTCCTCACTTTCTAGTTATTGTTATTAGCACTCATTGATTTTTTTTGTCTTTACTTTTATACTAGAAAAAAAGAGAAGTCAGGAAAGGGATTTAAAAATGTAAGAAAATACATTGTCCTTCATTGGACTATTGTGCCTCCAAGGCAGAAAGCTGATGCTGAGTTGTCAGTTGCTCTGGAGTCCTGGCTGGTGGTTTAAGCTGAAATAAGGTCAGTGCTCTCATAAACTAACTTACCCCGGGCCTCTATGACTGGCAACGTGCTTCAATGTTGTCAATGTTACCCACTGACTATGTTACCCTTTGACTAGCCAGGCTTAAGACAGAACGTGAAGACAGAGCTGCCTGCCCAGTGATGAATGTTTTCCTGTTTCTGTAACCTACTTGCTGTCAAATCTCGCTTTTCCTTTATAATATTTAGTTGAAAATGCAGCCTAACGAGGTCTGGCCAGTCCTCCTTTTCTTGGCTAAAGACTTGATGTTACTGCCAACATATCTGAATAAGAAGAGAATAATTTCTAGAGAACTGAAAAACTTCAAGGGCTAATACAGGCCAGTAAAAATGAGTTGTTTACACAATGCATTGCTCGCCTTATGTTTTAACAGATTAATTTGCTACTAAACTGATGTTTCCCTTCACAATTATTATTTTTATTTGATAGTCTTGGAATATCCCTGGAACTCAAATCCAGGCAATGAATCTGGATTTTTGTTGGTTGACGTTCAGGATCTGCAATTTCACCTGAATTGACTCCTTGGAAATTAAAATTTGTGATTTTATGTTTCCCCTTTCTTTTCAGAGATGCCAAGTCCCTACAAATTTTCTTTAATTCCAAAATTACAATAATGCATCTGCACATCTAGAGAATTTGTATTTAAACCATTTCATTTGGCCCTGTGCAATGAGATGCAATGTGGTAGGTAGAGGAGAGGGTAGGAATATTGGAGCAGGACAGGAATGCCTTTGAATCCTGGGGCAGGTATTCACTAGCTGGGTGATCTTGAACATCTTAATAATTCACCTTCTATAAAATGGTAATATTCAACATAATAATGATGATAAGAATATCTGCCTTATCTTGTTGGGAGAACTCAGTGAGGTCACACATCTATTAGACTTGGAGCACAGAAGAGAGAACCAGTAACTGTGATTTTTCCATACTTTGCCTTTATCTCCACCATCACTAGCACATGGAAAGGACAGCACTTGTAGAAAAGATGAGTCTCTCTTTCCCTAGCATTAGTCATGCAGCCCAGGAGCTGTGATGGGGGGAATCTGTCTTATCACCTGGCACGGCTTTTTAGGCTTTGTTTGAGCCAATTCACATGCATTAAGTACTTGGTACAATATTGTACTTTTGCAGCAACAAAATGCCACTGGAGCTAGAGATGGGTGTACATGAATGATATTCTTCTATTTTATAGAGCATATATATCTATATTTTTATAAATTAACATAGAAATAGAAATATATATCTTGGATTCTTCACAACACAAACTTATGAGACTTTAATTTTAGGAATACTCTAGGAGCCAAGGGAAAATGTGAAGGGAAGTAATATTTATCTGTATGCTTAGCATTGTGGTAAGCATGTTCACCAACATATCACAACTATTCGTTATCGTAATGAAGACCGCTATTCCCATTTTACTGGTCAGAAAAATTAGCTTCAGATAGGTAACCTATGCAAGTATCAAAGCCAAGATTCAAAATCAGGTCTGCCTGATGCCAGCACTAGTCCCTACAAAGTACTCCTTGAGAACAATATATTGAGTTTAGACAGGAAGTAAAATTTAAGATTTGTCTGTTATTTACCTTATTTTTTTGGGGGGGGGGGTACTTTTAAAATGCCTTGTCATGCGTGATCTTAGGACTTTACTTTTTATTTGGGAGTGGAATATGAACCTAATCCTTGCCTATGAGGCTAGCTTCAGTGAGGTTTTGAAGGAGTTAATACTTTTCCTTTTTGATAGAAGATGAAACGTAGACTGCTGTTAGAAGCCACAAAACTGAGTATTTATTAAATACACTTATTTCCCTTTCATCTATTTGGCCAATGTTCCCCATCATAATCTAATTTCCTCTAAAATTTTCCATGGAGCAGGATGGTGGCTCCAAATTCTGAAATGCTGAAGGAATCATTTAATGACCTGTGGTGAGTTCCTATGAACTCATCCCAGAAATCGTAATGAGTACTTGAGAAAACTCATGGGTAGGCTCCAAGTCTTTCCAAAATGATCCTGATAGTTGTAATCAAGGACTTTCTGGGGGTATTAGAAGTTCTAGATGACTTTTAAGGAAGCCTATATAGTTCAGTTTGAGAATATGGTGCTATTAGGGGCAATGTTTTGAGCACTCTGTCCCATTCTAGTGCGCGTAGATCATATTCCTCACTCTGGAGTGCCATTTAGCAAATAAATGGAATAGGCTGTAAATAGGCAAAACAAAACAAGAACATCAGTGGTAGCTTAGTATGTAACATTAACTTTGCTCATTGAAAATGAATTTTCTAAGAGCTCTAAGTTCTAATGATACATCATCAACTTGAGCAAGGACTACCTTTTAAGGAATCACAGACTAAGGGGAATACATAAGCAGATAATTATGAAATGTTATGATAAATGTCATGTTAAAGGTAGGTATAGTTATCTGTAAGAATAACAAAGGGAGAATGCTGATTAAGTGGAGTTTATTAAGTATAATAAAATGGTGATTACAACTAACATTATTGATCACTCAGTGTTAATTCCAGTGCTAATACCTGTACTTGAGTTATTATATTTAACACAAAAACCTTGGGGTACTGGTGATGATGATGGTAGTAGTGGTGGTGGTGATGATGATAAGGAGAATAACATGATTAGGATTATAATACTAAACACTATTTTTAAGATACTATGTTGGTCCTTTAAATGTATTATTTTATAGGATCATGCCAGCAACTCTCTTGGATCAGTATTATTATCACCATTTTATAGAGGAACAATCTGATTTTAAGAGTGTCCACAAATTCCCCAATAATATTCAGGTATTAGGTAGAAGATCCAACACCTGGGCTGATTCCACAGTCCATATTTCTTTGCACACTATGCCAGACTGTCTTCTGGGAAGGGTAAATGTTGAAGAGTATTATGTAGGTAGAGAAAGAATATAATAATATTTTAGGAAAAAGAAATAATATGAAAAAAGCATTCAGGTGTTTCTTATAATATGTAAGAAAGACCACTTTGTGAGAATGTATGGTACAAGAAAGCAAACAATACAAGATAAAAACTAAAATATAAATTAGTGTCAAATTATAAAGGGGTTTGTTTCACATTTTGTCTTATAGGCTTGGGATCTAAGGATAGACTTTTAAGCAAGGGAGAACAAGATCTGAATCTGTGTGTTTTTTTTAAAAAATAGCAGATGCAATTAAAAAAATGAATAAAACTACTTAGTGTGAATGGAAAACCCAAACTCTGCTGGGATTGTTCAGATTTTTTGAAAATTCAATTAAAAAGGAATTATGTTTTATCTCTAAAAATCCCACACCATTAATAAGTAGAAGCAAATAGTTTCTGTTGTGCAACATGCTCTGAGGTTCTTCATCTCTGTGGTTTAGACTAGTTCCCAAGTTGGTTTGTATTGACTGATAGCATCCAGGGGCCAAAAACATACTTTGCTTAGTGGTATTGACACGAAGTTATTGAAAACTGGTTGAAGAAATCAGCTTTTGACAAATATCTAAGTAGAAAGTTGAGCCTTGAAACACTGGCTAACTTCACCTTCCCATGCCCCACTGGTGAAACTGCATAAAACTTCTATCTCTGGAAGAGTGCCTTTGGAGTATCTGAATTTATTATTTCGTTCCTCCATACTCAGCCTTAATATCTTTTTATCCCAACTCTGCACTTACAGCTTTCAAAGAGTTATCTATCCAATGCCAATAAAGTAATCTAATAATATTTTAACTTGTAAAAAGGGCCAAATATCCAGAACTGTAGAATCCTAAAGCTAGCTTTTCTAAATAGGAAGATGAAAGTTCAACCTTCCTTTCTTCCCTTCCTTCCTTCCTTTTCCCATTTTTCTTCCTTTATTTTTTCTCCCTTTCCATTGACTTCCTTTCATCTTCATTGCTTTCCCCATTTGCTGTATCATTCTTTTTTCATCTTGGTTTCCTAACTCATGTTTTTAACTCTAAAGATGTGCCACTCTTTTGGAAACAAGGAATGTAGAAATAAGCAAAATACAGTCCCTGTCCTCCTGGTGCTCATGGTCTAGTGAGAAAAAGATATAAATAAGTATGCAATTATAGTACAGTGTGGTAGATGTTGTGGTGAAGATGTGCAACTAGAGAATTACAAAGGTATGGCACACGGTCCAAGTTCAAAGTCAGTGAATTTTTTTGGAAGTGGTTACTGGAAATGAGTTTTATGGCAATATTTATACTCAGGGTATCACTAATGCAAAGGTGTGACAGGCACAAACAGTTGGTTGCACTGGGGGTCTCTGGAAGCTTTACTAGTAGAGAGGCAGGAACTAAGAGTGTTTGTGGAAAATCTGGGCAGAGCATATTCATTTCCTGTGAAGTTAGAATCTTTTCTAAATTTCATCTTGAAAGCACAGATCATGTCACAAGTTCCGATGCAAGCCACATATGTGTCTCCAAATTGCTGATCATTGTGTCTTTTAGACATAGGTACTCTCAGAGTGACTGCCCCTCCATGGCTGTTTTTACAGGATAATCTAGTGTTTGTTGTCCACTCCACCTTCACATAGAACAAAAGAAGACCACAACTTAGTCACAGACTCAAAGGAAAAAACACTTCCATATGCAGAGCATTTCATTTGTGACAAAACTGTGTTCTGATATTTACATATGCAGTCTTAGTTAATCTTTAGCATACTCCTTTGAGGAAGAAAACAGCCCTAAAAGAAATTAACAGAGCTGCAAAGAAATCTGGTGTTGGCCTCAATGAAATACTGCTTTTGATTGGTTCTGGTATTATTCTTAACTGGTAGGGTCTTTTGGGTGTTTGGACCCAAATCTATAGAGTGTGTGTGTGTGTGTGTGTGTGTGTGTGTGTGTTCATAAATTTGCTTTATATATTTTGGTGCTCCTATGTTGCATGCATAAATGTTGACAATGGTTATGTCATCTTGCTGAACTGATCTCTTTAGCATAATATAGTGTCCTTCTTTGTATCTTACCATAGCCTTTGTTTTGAAGTCTATTTCATCAGATATTAAGTATGGCTACCCCAGCTTTTTTCCCCACTTCTATTTGCACTAAAAACTGACCAGAAATAGATGTTCAGGGTTGGGAGGCATGAAGACATTGTAGGCATTTAAAGAGAGCCAACCAGGGAGATGAGAAGTATGAAATCACATGGCCCAAGACAGAGAAAGAACTGAATAGCCCCATAGTTTGAGGATAACTAGAATACGATATCAAGGAAAGAAAATGCTTAGAGTGGACAACAGTACTAAATTGCAAAGAAATCAAGTAAGACACACAGTGAAAAATGCACATGCCATGTAGCAAGAAAAAGGTAATCAGTCAAATTGTCAAGTGTAGCTTCAGTGACGTGAAGGTAGGGGAGCCAGATACACAGGAGTGAGTGGGAAGTGATGACATGGAGATATTTAATACAGATGCTTCATGGAACCTTCTCCATGAAAGAGAGGAGAAGAATGTGTGTGGAATGTGGAGGAGGACCTGAGGATTGGAGCCAATGCCATGACCTCATGCTAATGGGATGCAGAAAGAAAAGAGGAAAAGATGGATAGAGTAACATTCCTGAGAAGTCAAGAAGGAATATGATCCAATTTTCCATAAGATAAAGGATATTCCTTTCAGTCCATCAAGCAACGGGGAGGGAAGGATAAGTACGAAGATGCAAATAGGTAAATTTTATGGCAGGAAGCTGACAGAGGTTTGACTGATGTCTTTTGTTTTTCTGTGGGAGGCAAGGTCATATAGAGATTAAAGGAGAAGTGGGGGTCATGTGTTTGAGAGCAGAGGAGACAGTTTGAAATAGCTCTCTCAGAGCGGGGAAAGCACTCCCTATACAAACGTAATGGGACTTCTGGGCATCATTACAGGTCTAGTTAAGATTGGGGAGCATGAATTAAGACTGTTTCCAATTCAGAGTGCTTTTTCACCCCCAAATTACCCAGAAACCCAAGTGGATGTATAGAGAAAATAGTAAATTGAGTTTGTTCAGGTTTGGAGTTTTTTACAGGACTCACAATAATATCACTGCAAAAGAAAAAATTGAGAATTTTGAGAAAAGTGGTTGCTGTGATGGTCAATGATATCTTAGCTGGATGATGAAAGAAGGTAAATGAGGGGGACCTGGGAGATGAGGAGAACGTAGATGGGCCTGTTAACTCTAAGTTCCCAGAAGACCTGTAAAATGGTGCAGGCCCACATGGAATCAGTTCTAGACCACTGTAATAAAGCATCACAATAAAGTGGTATCACAATAAAGCAAGCTATGATCTTTTGTGGACTGAAGGTCTTGCCTTCAATTTGTAAAAAAAAAAAAAAAAGAAAGAAAGAAAAGAAAAAGAAAAAAGAAATATCTGTGAAGTACAATAAAGCAAAGCTCAATAAAATGAGGTATGTCTGTATACTGGGGATAACTGAATTGAGATAATGTGGCCAGAGTGGAGAGGTGAAGAGGATCATACGAGATAAAGAAAGCAAGGATCTGAAAGGCCCGGATGTTGGAAGGATTATCCAAGGCTGAGGTCACCAGAGATGAAAGCAATATGTGGAGTGTGGAGAAAGACTGGAAGGCAGAGGTGCCTTGACCAGGAGCATTGCAAGAATTAGGAGTAACCAGAACAGGAGGTCTTTAGAGGGAGGTGCTAAGAAGGAGTATAATAAAGCAGAGCTGCAAGGCAAATATCTCAAATGAGTCAGAATTATCTAGATCAGTGGTTCTCAACCTCTGGCCCTTTAAATACAGTTCCTCATGTTGTGACTCAACCATAAAATTATTTTCGTTGCTACTTCATAACTGTAATGTTGCTACTGTTATGAATCATAATGTAAATATCTGATATGCAGGATGGTCTTAGGCGACCCCTGTGAAAGGGTCGTTGGACCGCCAAAGGGGTCTCAACCCACAGGTTGAGAACCGCTGATCTAGATGGACTGAAGAAATCTAATCCACAAGTGGTTAGTAGAAGCAAGGAGAAAAAACTCCCTAACTTTAATGACATGAGAGATGAGGGACAGAAACCCTCCACCTGAGTGGTCTCTTGTGTGGCTTGAATGGGTAGGGTCTATGAAGAGTTTTTTGTCTCAATGCTACTGATATGGACAAATTGAAACTTTGGGGCAATAGGATGCCTTCCAGGATAGATGAGTAAACTAGCATTTTGGCGGTGGAGGCCGTGAGCTCTACTGCATTCTCCACCAATGGTCATGGCCATGTCTCAACTAGGGAAATAGTGAAGTAATTCAAGTTCTAGAATCAGTCAGACATGGGTTGAGTCCAAGTGTTGTCATTCACGGTCCATGGGACCCTCTCTGAGCCTTTGTTTTTTTCAATTATAAAATGAAAGTGGTGTTATTTAACTCAGAGTTGTCTTAACATTTCAGTAAGATTATGCTTGTCAAACAGCATGGCAGTCAATGGGTAAATTCTTTGTAAAGAGTATTGTTATTATCATTATCATTTTGTATATATGTGATGCTGGGGCCCAAAAAGAAAGTACTTAATGAGATAACCTTTCAGTTAATCTGGGTGAGAGAAAAGGTGAGGGTATGAGAGTCTGCCAAATGGAAAAGGTGGAATCATTCAGTGAATGAGACCTTTATTCCTCAAGATACATCTTTAAATGATGTTTAATGTCAAATAAGCTAATCAAGAGTGGTTTTCCTATTCTTCTGTAAGAATGGGTCTGGAAATTCAGGATGATTTAACTTTTCCTTTTGCCAGGAGCAAAGTGTTAGAAAAGGAAGCTGGGGAAGAGAACTCTAACTCCCTTAGCTCGTTAAGAAGCCTCAGCCCTGGTTACGCAGTTTGCTGAATTTTGATCAGAGAGTTGTATGCTTATAACAGACATCACTGTCCAGATGTAGACACACTATGGTGGTTTCCAAGTTGGAAATAAAGATCACTTGGAAGTAGAAACTTTCCTGAGTTTGCTCCTCTGATGAGGGGTCTGTCCCCTGCAGCAACATGAGTCTTCATGTAACAATGAACGCTCTCCTCCTGCCTCTTTACAACCTTCATCTCCCCCCCAAGGGATTTCAAAAGGAAGCAGCCTGCTCAGTGGCCATGGTGCTTTTCCTGCAGGTATGGGAGATCGATTATAGGATTTAAAATGCAGTCCTTCCCCAACCCAACTTAACCCCTGCATATAACTTCCTGGAGTCTGGCCAATGTTCCTGAGGACTGCTTGCCGGAGGGCGCCTTCTGTTCCTTCCAAAACTACCCTCTTGGATCTTACATTTTTGTAAACCCTGATAGCTTCTGACCTACTTTTTATTGTTTTCATTTTATGCATTTTTCAAAACCCCTCAGTTCTGATTCATATTCTACTAATTCATTTATTTTGTAAATAAATGCATTCCTTTAGTGTGCAGTGAGTTGTGGGGAGGGGGGCCCTCTGGCTTTCCCTCTTTCTATCCAATGAGTGCAAAGAAGTGAATAGCACAGACTGTCAGAATCAGGGGTCTACCACTATAGATGTGACCTTGAGCAAGTTGCTTAACCTCTCTGGGTCTCAGTCCCCTTCTGTGAAATGGAAATGTCATCATAACAATCTCATGGAGTTGCTGTGAGGATTAAATTAGTTCATAAATATGATGTGCTTAGAACAGTGCCTGGTGCAACATAAGCATTATACAATTTTATTGTTATTATTTATCTAATGATCTTTGCATCCAGCATTGAAATGCCTTCTGGGAAGAGAGTGGTGGAGCTCAATAATTCTTTGGAGCTTGGTGAAATCTTCAAGGTGTGGGTGTTGACAGATGCTAACCTATCATGGAGGAGAGCATTAGTTTTCCACAGGATAGGAGCATGAGTTATCAATTTTTCTCCTTTGATGCAATAAGTGAGAAATGAGTAATAAGACAAAAAAAGAGGGGGGTGGAGGAAGGAAACTGAGAAGTCAGCCAAATGGAGAAAGATTGTTATGAAGTGTGTGAAATACCTCGAAACAGAGGTGGCCAGAGGACGTTTCTTGACTAGTAATATTCTGTTCCTTTGGCAATTGTCTGATGGTGGTGATAGAGATTTCCCCTCTGGGGCCCTCTCCCCAGTATTGAATAAAGTGGACTCTTCTCACAAATGTGTGAGTGAACATTTTAGAGAGTCAAAAATAGTATTTTTGTTTTGTTTTCCCCAGCTGGATCTTAATGGAATAGAATAGAAATGCCCAGCTAAAAACAAGACCCTCTGAGACAAGGGGCTTCTGGCTCCTGGGAATTTGCTGAAGTATTGGAGAAGGTTTTGGATGTCCATTGGCTACAGAGTTGGGAAATGTGTCAAAGTAATTTTGCTGAGATTTCAAAGGTCAGAAAGATACCAGCTAACGTCTCAACCAACATTTAATGAAAAGCAGTTATGGAGTAGCCCCTGGAAGAGGTCCAAGAATTAAGCCCTATCACTAGCAAACATGGTTAAGTCCACTGACAAGGCTACTTCCCAGGCCAGACAGGGTGAGAGTGGTGCTTAGAGAGATTGGGGGGACCCTGCTTCCCTCCTTGACCTATCCCCCCATGCCATGTTGCCTTGAATTGTTCCTAACAACTAAGGCTGCAGACTTTATGCTGGTAGAATGTCATATTCAACCACATAAAAGGTACAGATAGATATATTCATTCAAATATATTTCATTTAACCCATCTAACCACCTCAGAGGCAGTTCATGTGGCCATTTTGAAGAAGGGGGCAGTGAGAAGAGGGGATTTTTAGTTACAGGTGTGAGCAGGCTTTTAAAGTTGGTAAGTCAAAATTTGATTGATTGATAGCTTTGCTGCACCCCAGCTATAGGATCTTGAACCAAGTTCTTAACTTTTAGAGGCTTTAATTTTTTCTGAACATAAAGACCTTACACAGAAGCATGTTATTTAAACGAAGCCTGCAGCCCGCCAGCCGTGAGTCTGACAGGCCTGCCAGGATCTTGCAGGGGTTACAACAGCGTACTGGTGTCTTAGCAAATGAGAATAAAATAGTGGTGTTATTCTTTTGTTATTCCTTTGCAGATTCTTTCATAACTATAGGCATTAAATATGTAATAATTTAGAAAAAGTATTAAGTAAAATTGTCTTCTGAAACCAGGCCATGATAGTCATGTTAACTCCTGCATATAGTTTACAATGAATCCTTATGTTGCCTGTGTGGAAAAACTTGCTTAATTTATCAGCTCTGCCAAGTTCTTATAAAAATAAAAAAAGGTGAGGAGGCAGTGGAGAAAAAAAAGAAAAATATCCTTTATGTAGTCTTCTGCTGTTGATATTATATATTTCCTTTCCAACAGAGAGAACTAACACTTTAAAACTGAGAGAATTCATACTCAGAAGAAACCAGTGCTGGCCTGGAATTAGCTGGTTATGAACTAGAAACATTAGGCCACCTCAGAATCTTGCATGGGCCAGCACAAGCAGTGTTCTCTGGTTTATTGTTGCTTTTTGAAAAAGTTCCAGGTAACAAAGACACCCCCCAACATATTGTGGCATTGGGCCCCCAGCCTGATCATACTGGTGGAGAAATGGAGTGTGCACCCATCACCCAGATGTGTAAACAGAGAAAGGGTTGCACCTGGGAATGCTGATTGGGAAACCTCCTGTGCTGCTGTAGGCAAGGGCCTACTTCCTTCCTTTGCCTTCCTCCTGAGGCCGAAAGGGGGAGGCCCTGAGGGCCTCACATAAGACTGACCTGCATAAAAGGGTCTTTGTCAAGAGAAGGCCATTTATCAACTGCAGGGCCATTTTGGTGAATGATTTAACTGTAATCACTGTGCTGCTTACAGCAACTGTATATCCAAACCTACAGTCCCATCTTCCCCAATCAATTTGAAAGCCCATACCTGGTATACCTACACTGGGGTGGGGTAGGGGTGTTTCTCTAGGTTTTCAAGTGTTTAATTTTTATTGCAAATGAGGAACTTCGAGAAGAGGGAGAGAGGAAAAAACACTTAAAAGGGGAGAATTTTTCAGGGAATTCAGCCAATGTTCCGAAGAGCTGTGTTGATGAAATGAAGCAGCTCAAGTGAAAACAAATTGAATTTGGAAAAAAATTTCCTCCAACCAGTGGCAGTCAGAGCTTTCATTCCGAGTTCCTTCTAACTTTCTGGAGCCACGTTTACTTTGCTGAACAGACTAAATCATTTACTCTGTCAGCTTCTCCTTGCCTTTGCCAGACCTCACTCAAAAAACCCTTCCAGGGCCATGGGAGCTTACCACGGCCTAGCCTGCCTGAGTCACTCCATGGAGCCCACGTGTCCATAGGCAAGGTTTTCTGCCCTAATTCAAGCTGCTCAAAGTCAGGAGAGAGCATTTCTGTTCCCATTCACAACACAGGTCAGGATATGATAACAGCAATAGCTAGGATTTTGAGTGTTCCTTGTGTGTATCAAGCACCATACTGAGAGCTTTATATCCATTAATTCATGAGTTCTTCACAACAGTGTGATACAAAGAGCTAACATTCTTCTGGCTTTACAGATGAAGTGCCTAAAATTCATAGAATAAGCAACTGGATCAAGGTTATACAATCTCCTCAATCTTCAAAACCAGGTGGTCTGACTTTAAACTTGGCTTGTTAACACTCAGCTCTGTTTCTCTGAGAACATTGAGTGTCACTGCATTCTCCCACTGGGCAGCTCACTCAGTGCTGGGATGTGTGCAGAATGAGAGCATTAATCCTTAACTTGATATTTTCCTCTCAATAGTAAAATATCACACAGTGATGCCTTAGCACAGGCCACTGCTCAGGAGCTGAAATTCTAGAGGGAAGATAAGCATATGAACAAGCCATAAGACAATGACAGTGTGGACAAATCTAGAGATACTAAGAAGGATGAGCAATTAGCTTATCTCTGAGTAAGAAAGGGGCACAATAAAGGAAGACTTAAAGAGAAGGTAATGCTTGAACAGAGCTGAAGGACAAAACCGAGTTTACCTTAAGTGTTATTGACAGAGAGACCAGCAGGGTCAAAAGCTCAGGTGCCCTTTGGTGGGACAGATAAGTAGGAGTCTGCATTTGCTCCAGTGTCAGTTGTAAGGGAATAGGACAAAGAATATTAATGATCACCAATACCTAATTTCCCAGCCTCATTTGTGGTTAGGTGAAGTAGTATTCAGAATTCATTTATTGCCAATAGAATGGGATAGGAGGTGATATGGTTCCAGGTCTGGACAATAAACCTTTCCATGAATAATACTTTCTCTCTTTCCCTATATTTTGGCAGACAGAACACTGAGAACCCAGAAGAGGAGGGTGACCCACAAGACCAAAGGAAAGGAGGGCTCTGAACTATTGCCCATGACCATCACCCCTCGCTTAGCTGACCCAAACTAGATGGAGGTGTAAATGAAAAAGAAATTTTTATTGTGTTAATTCTGCTTAAGTTTGGGGAGTATTTGTTCTAGTACTTAGTCTACCCTGACTAATCCTGGGGAGTGGGGGATAAGTGAGAAGGAAACAACAGCCTCGTCACTGAGAACTTGCTCAAGGTGTTGAAGGGCATGGGATTGTTCTTTAAAGCAGTTTGGAGGTAGGTACTGGAGAGTTTTAAGCAAAGGTGTGGATCAGACCTGTAGGTTAGGAAGTACTCTCTGGATGCTATGTATGCAGTGAGTTGAAGCTAGAAGCAAGAAGGTAGGAATGAAATGAGGTGTGTGTGGCTATTGGTCTACCTGTGCTGCCCACCAGAGCAGGCCTAATATCTATCATCTTAGTTTATTTTGGTACACTGTAGACACTGTAGATAGCAAGGCCTTGTGAAAGAGTAGATGTATGCAATGGCAAAAATCAATGAATGACCTCATCCTTGCCAATGACTTTATGTCCGTCACTGTACTTGGTGTTGATATGCATCATGTCATTAAAAACTCACGACTGCAAACCTAATGGGCGAGGAAACAGAGTCTTAGACACATAGTGCTGCTTTCCAAAAGGGTTATATATCCAATAAATTCGAGAACTCAGGCTCAAACCCAGGCCTCTCTGACTCCAGAGTGCACCCTTCTCCCGCTGCACACTGCTTGCTCAGTAATCTATGTAGAAAGGAGCTTTTTGGGTTTTGTTTAACAAGCCGCCTGGAGAGCATCCCTTTTGCTACATGCTATGAATGTAGCTTCTACCTGGTCTATGTAGTGACAGGAAATAACCTCACTTATCATGGGTTCATGAGATTTAGGAACCTTTGGGGCCTCAGATATGGTGATCGAGATATTCATTTTACAGGTGAGGGAACTGTAGCCTAGAGAAGTGGGAAGGAAAGGTTTACACAGGCCTGCAATACGTTTTTTCTCCTTCCTGGGAATGGCTGGGGGGAAGAAATGTGATCTGGGTAAATCTTGTAAATGTGCTACTAGAAATTCTATGAATGGTATTTATTAGTGGAGAGTCTTTCTCCTTGGGATACTTTTAGGAGCATGTACCTTATCACTCTAGGATTGCTTGTGGTAAATAAACCTGGAATCTACAGACTTATGGGCATGGTTCCCTAAAAATGCCATGTAAGCTATGTAATGATTGGAGTATAAAACAAAGATTTTATATGACCAAAAGATCTGGCTTCCATGTAAGTGATGTGCTTTTACCCATAGTTGAGAAACATACATGTGAAATCTGGGTCAGAGGAGTCCTAATATGGCTAGAAAGGGCCTGGGAAGTAGCATTGGCTGTCCCGGGCCTCTCCTTACTTTCCCTGTGCCTGTGAATTACTTGGAGCTTTGAAATTATTATTGGGTTGAACCTTATGAAACTTTTATGAAACAGCAATTTCATATGGCTCAGCCTGATATGTCAGCTAATCTAAATCAAGTGACTAAGGAAGGCCTTTCTAAAGATCTTTGATCTAAATGCCAAGATGGAGCCTGGTATATAAAAATCAGAAGGGAATATCCCATGAAAAGGGGAACTTCTACTGCAAGAGATCTTAGGAGGGAACCAGTTTGAGAATTTGAGAGTCATGTATTATCAGGCTGGGGCAGTGAATGGACAAACAGTGTAGCAGTCAAGTTTGTGCAAGAAGCAGGAACAGAGCCACTTGGCTTCATAGGCAGGAATAAGAGGTTTAAGTGTTATCCTAAATGGGATTTGACTGAGGGTAGGAGAGGGGAAAATGACATGTGATTTACATTTTTACAATCCCTCTCTCTCTAGGTGCCGAGTGAGGAATGGATTATAGGGGTATAAATGTAGCGACAGGGAGACCATGCAGGATTCTAACCTGTGGATCAGGTAAGAGCTAATGGTGGCCTAGACTAGAGTGATAGCTGGGGGGATGGAGGTAGCTCATTGGAGGTGGGATTTATTTTGGCTGCTTCTGATAGGCAGATGTCCCCATGCTCAGACAGACACATTATGAAAGCTCTCCTTGATGTTTCAGAGAATGTTTGCTAACAACCTCTTAGCTTAGAGAAAACCTTGGAACAGACAAGGGTGGTACCCATTAACTTTGATGTCTGACTTATGGGTTAGATATTGCAAGTTAATTCTCTCCTTTTTCTCAGAGAAGGATTTGCTTTGGGTGGGTAAGGGCACTTGACAGGGGTCATTTACAGCAGCCCTGTCATCTGAGGGTCCTGTCTTTGGTACAGGGAAGCTGGAGGCGGGAGCTCATATGCTCTTCCTAGAAAATGAAACTGCTGCCAAGTCCAGAGATAATTAGACAAAAGTCTCATGGCTGCAGGGAGCAGAAAATAGGGCTACGATGGGCAGATTGTTGGCATAGCTGTTCAGGATACACAAGGGCTTGCCCAGTGATCAGGAGAGTAGGGCTGCTGAGGAAAGCTGGCTGGAGATTCACTGAATGATGAGGAGGAGGAGAAGAAGAGGAAAGGGTGACTGCAGTCTGGGACAGAGCCCGGGCTGCCTTTGTAGGCAAGTTCCCTAACAACGCATTCTGGGGGAAGTCAGGGACCGACTGAAGCTTAATTCAGATTCTCTGAATGTGCCTTAAGGAGACAAACTAAGGAGTGATCTGATGAAATGCAACGGGAAGCAAAACTTGGCAAGGACACAGTGGCAAATGAACTGAGAATATGGGGAGATATCCTGCCAAGACCCCCTTCTCCCAGGACCACCCTCGGCGTATCCGGAGAAATCAATCAATTGGACGGGACAGGACGGCTCCCACAGAACAGCAATAGGGGTCCCCTGTGAGGGTTGGGGGTCTCCCATTTACAAACAGGATTTGAGTCTCTACAGAGCATTAAGACGGGTCAATGAAGGCACAGAGGAGCACTCAGCATCTCTTAGTGACTCAATGGTGGGTGACTCAACGGTGCCAGTGTTATGCCCACTCCTGGACTGTGCCCAGGGAACTGTAGCCATGCCTCCCACTTCGTGTGAAGGCCCTAGAACAGGGAATTGGACATGATTTCAATGACATGGGGGAAATTTGTAAGAACCTTGCAGATAGTTCACAAAATTCGTCTTGCCCTAGAGCAGCCCACACTTCCCAACATCACCTCTTTTCTCCTTGGATTTCCATAGTCTTCTCTGAAAGTCTAGTGTGATGCATGCATGCCTACACTCTGGCAGTCAAATATCCATTAATATCCCCCTATAGGCCACTCACAGGGCTGTCTGCCAAGTTCATCCAATTTGAAGTTAGAAAGAACTTCATAAACATAGACTTCTTTTTATTTAAAGTCCTTCCTGTCCTTATAATCAACTCTATAAGCAAATTTATTTTTTAAAAACCTCTTTATAATATCCAAATTGCTTTTCTCAATATTTTTGCATCTCATTCTATTTTGTGAAGTAGCTATCATTACCCCCAACTGACTAGTGCGATAATAGGCTCAGAGGGGTAGAGAACCTGCCTAAAGTCACACAGTAAATTTCATGAAAGAGAAGGGCCTGGACTCCCAGTTTCCCTCTAGGTACTCACCCCTATCAAAGGCTTTCTTTATTGTCTTCTTTTCTTATGCTGTCAAGCCAATGGGTAAACAGAACAAAGTAATATTCCCTGTTCCCATGTGGATGCAGCCTCTAGTCTGCTTTCCTTTAGCTCAGCTGAGACAAACTCTCATCTGGAAAAAATTTGTTTCTTAACATTTCCATTCTCATTGACTGCCCTTTCCAACCTTGTGCTTTTAGATATAACAACCCTTTCCCATCCCAGCTACTCATCATGATTAAAAATAACCACACAAATCACAAAACTGCTATTTCATACGACAGTCTGTTCCTTTTTCTAAAGTTCTTTTCCCCACTCCAACTGCCCTCCCTAACCTTTGACTGGAAAACTTCTACTCATCCTTTAAGCCTCAGGAATCTACCCTTGACTTCCAAGTGGGTTGAATGGATTGTCTCTGCTCCCACAGCCCCTTCCTGTCCACCCCCCCCCCCCCCCCCCGCCATCATAGCACCTCCCAGGCCACACTATAATTGCATGTTCACGTGCCTTGCCTCTTCCTCTGGCCCCAAAGCCCTAGAAGGGCAGGGACTTCCTATCTTTAGCATTTAACATAGATTTTGACCCATAATAGCAGGTGCCTAGGAGCAACTGCTTTCCCTGATCAGAAATCACAACTATAGTAGTAATATTTCCAGGCAATTCATTTTAAAAACATAAATAACCCTTTTCTTACTCGAAGAAATAATTTCATTGGCATTTTCTTATAATTTCAATACAATAAATATGCAGTTCTGAAGTATTCAGTTAGATGAATTTGACTTTTGTATACACCTGGGTAACCACCGTCTCGAACAAGGCCTAGCCTATTTCCACCTGTTTTCTTCCTTGCCTCTAGCCCACAAGAACAGCGTTCTAAACATCTTGGCCGAGGCTAAGCATTCCAGTTCTAAATCAATATGTGAATGGGAGCCGTCCTCTACAAGTACAAACCTTGGCCCGCGGGACCATGAATGCTGCAGCCAATTGGCAGGATCACGGTCAATGATGCAATGCATGGCATCACTCTTCGGAGCAGAAATGGCACTCTCGGCGATGTATAGTCGGCTGAACAACATTTTGTATGCCTCTCATTAATGACCAGTAGTCAGTGCGAAACCCTCCCTTCTGGCCTAAGCAGAGAAGTCCCAAGGAATCCAAATCAGTCAGGGACAGATCACTGAGTCCAGGATCTTAAATCATCATCAGGCCTGTGGCCTGGTTTTCATTTGTGCCTGGAGGATGTCTTTTACTTCCATGGACTGTGAGCCAATGTTTCTTTTCCCGCTGATTTATGACCTCCTATAAATTAACAGAGGTCTTTCACTGGGAAGTTCACACCCCAAAGGCATGAATCTTCCATATGTAATTCCTCCCGGAGGAAGCCCGAGCTAGCTCTCAATTACATACAGTGGTGGAGATGCGTGGTGGCTGAAACGATACAAATGCTACTTGTACTCAAGTTGGAACCCTCACACCAAATCATAGGAAGAGCACAGTCAGATCTGTATCCCAGAAGCATAAAATCTGTGCCTGCTCAGGGCAGAGAAAGGGTCTTTTCACGTCTTCAGTTACAGTAAATCTTGCTTTATTGAACACCTCCCAGAAGATGAGAGGCACGCATTTTCTCCTCTCAAGGCATTCTCTGTTAGCAGTGAGGCCAGACACAGCCGTAACTATACCACAAGCTAGTATTTCCCACTTGTTTGGAAATTATTTTTACTAAAATGTTAGAGACTCAGGCATCTAAAGTTATAATAAAATGAAAAAAATAAAGCAAGATACTAAATCTCAATATTTACTGTGTCCGGTATTAGATTTTATTGATTCTTTCTTTTTTTCTCTTCAAATATTCACCAAGTACTGCTAGGTGCCAGATGCTGTGCCAGGACCAGGAGTAATGCCATGAAGAAGGGGTGGTCCTTGCCCTCAAGGGGTTCACAGCTGTGGTACCTGACATTCTGTGGGCTCTGCTCTCACTGATTGTCCATCAGGTGGACATAGGTGTGGAGTAAAAAATCATTCAAAGTTTGAGGGAGAAAATTTCTTAAGGGTTCTCTCTCTGAAGCTGATTTTCTTTTCTTACAGAAAAGTAAATAAATGGGTTAACATAGGAATCAAGATATACTCCTAGATCCTTTTCCCATTAGTTGGTGATTTTATAAAAGTCACTTAAACTCTTAGTCCCAATTCCTTCATATGTACAATGAGGGCAATGCTTAACTTGAAAGTTGAAAGGTGTGTGTGTGTGTGTGTGTGTGTGTGTGTGTGTGTGTGAATGTTTGATAAGAATAATGTACTGTACAATTCATATACAGGTCTTGTGTACATTCATCATATATTCATTTGCTCTTCTAAATAAACATTTATTTATCCTATATACTAGCTTTTTGTGGCTATTATGACAAGTTAGCAAAAACTTGGTAAGTAACAGAAATTTATTCTCTCACAGTTCTTGATACCAGAAGTCCAAACTTGAAATAGAGGAGTCAGCACTCTGAAGGCTCTGCAGTGGTTCTCAACCTTCCTAATGCCACGACCCTTTAATACAGTTCCTCATGTTGTGGTGACCCCCAATTTCATTGTTACAAATTGAACATAATTAAAGCATAGTGATTAATCACAAAAACAATATGTAATTATATATGTGTTTTCCGATGGTCTTAGGCGATCCCTGTGAAAGGGTCGTTCGATCCCCAAAGGGGTCGCGACCCACAGGTTGAGAACCACTGCTCTAGGGGAAGAATCAATTCCTTGCCTCTTCCAGCTTCTGCTGTCTGCCTTCCTTGGCTTGTTGTCACAGCACTCTATGTCTCTGTGGTCACATTGCCCTCTCCTCTTTTGTTTGAAATCTACTTCTGTCCCCTCTTCATATCACTTGTGATTGCATTTAGGGCCCACCCAAATAATACAGGATAATTTGTCCATCTCAAGATCATTAACTTAATTACATCTGCAAAAGTTATTTTTGCCAGGTAACATTCACAGGTTCTAAATATTAGAATATTTTTTTACATCCTACAATCATGTGTTTGCCTGGCACTTTGAGGATTAATAAAATAAATGAATTAATCATATGGGTTTTGGAATCAGAAGGATTTACTCCTGAATAATGTGTCTGCCACTTCCTAGCTGTGATCTTGGGTAAGCTACTTCCACTATAATCATATGTATCACATGAGATCACACATAGAAATTATTTAGCACAGTTAGTTCAGGGTATAAAGTAATTGCTCAACAGATATCAGAAATGATCAATATTAAGCATTCATGGTCTAGAGTTAGAAGTCCTTGCCCCTTCCATTGTAGAACTCAAGATCTGGTTCAGAAAATGTGAAATAAATGATGTCAATGGAGTTAAATAACTGCTATTAGCAAGGGAAGGTCAGGGCTGTGGGAATCCAGAATTGGTCCATAGATCCTGCAGGATAGGAAAGAGATGGTATCTGGGATAAATCTTGGTGAATAAGTAGTTAAGGCAGAGGAAGAGAGTCCAGGTGGGGTAGCATGTGCATAAAAGGGGCATGCTAGGCCTACTGAGAGTTAATAGATAGTCTGGGCAGCCCTAGGAGATGCCAGGGGCTGAGTCATGTAGGGCCATTAGTGCCAGCCAAGCAAAGTCTGTTTCCTGGGCATACAACATGGGCAGTTGCACACACCTGCAGCTAGAAAGGCCTTGTGTTTTGTTTAATGCTTTGCTGTGGCTGTCTTGAAATTACTAATAATTTTTGAACAAGGAATTCTACACTTTCATTTTGCACTAAGCCCTGCAAATTTTGTAGCCATTCCAAATGCCAAGAATGTAGGATTTTTCCTTAAAGACAAGGGTTTCCCAATAAAAGATTTAAAAGGAGGAGAACATGACCAGACTTGGGATTCCTGAGAGAATAATGAATGGAACTTTAATGAAGCTATTTAACAATTGAGGTTGGGGGGTGCTGAGGGTTTGGCCTACAGCAGAAAGAGCAATCACAGGAAGGAGGAAGCATCAGATTTGATAGACTTAGTGAGTAGAAGCAGTAGTGATTAGATGATGAAAGTAAAGAGTGGAGAGATCAGGATAATTCCCATCTTTTTTTAGCCTAAAAGGTGGAGTGAAGCAGGGCCACCAATGAGACAGGGACCACACATGGGGAGGGGCAGAAAATTCTATAGGAATAATGCTATTTAGTTGTAAGGAATTGCAAAATTCTCCTCTTCCTCCTCTCCCTCCCCCCCTCTTCCTCATCTCCTTGTCCTTTTCCTTCGTCCTCTCCACTTCCTCCTTTTTCTTTTCTTTCTGTCTTTCATGGAACTGGGGAAATCAATATAAACCAATAGGAAAAAGTGAGACAAGTTTCAGACTTTTCAGAAAGTATCTTTTCCTGTCTGTCCCCTAAATGGCTTTCAAGGTGCCAAGTGCTTTCCCACCTGGTGGCCTTATTCCTGTCAACCAGATCCCTCTTTTGAGAAGGCTTTTGTCTAACTATCCTTGCCTCCTCTCACCCCACCCCACCCCTGCCACACTCATGCTCTCACATATAGGCATTTAACACTACTTGTGACCTCCTCCTTCTTCAGGCTGTTTTATTGACTTGTCCTCAGGAAAGTCCTATTTCCAAGCATTGCCTCTCAACCTCACTAACATGGACACACACACACACACCACACAATTAATTCCCCACATATATTTCCCTGATTTCCTGTCCTTTCCACTTTTTTCAGTACTATCTCAACTATAATAACATATATATATATATATATTACAGTTGAGTGGCCAGATTATTATGACCACCTGAAGTTTGTAGGCAAATTAGCTATAATTTCGTGCTGAAGTTGCTAGAGGGCCGGACCATTATAAATAGGGAAGCAGGTTGTTTACCACGACAGTAGAAGTGATTTTTTTTCCTGAAGATATGGGTAAACAACGCAATTTAACAGCCTTTGAACGTGGGATATATATTATGATGAGTGGCCAGATTATTATGACCACCTGACATTTGTAGGCAAATTAGCCATACACTGCATCGTATGGGATATGGAAGCCGAAGGCCTGTTCGAACACCTTTGCTGTCTGCAGTTACCAAGATAAAACGTCTCCAATTCGCACAGGAACACAAGGATTGGACAGTTGAGCATTGGAAAAAAGTCATGTGGTCCTATGAATCACGTTTCCAGTTGCATCATGCAGATGGCAGAGTGAGAATTTGGCGGAAACAGCCTGAAAGCATGCACCCCACATGCATGAGTACAACCCTTCAAGCTGGTGGGGGCAGTGTTATGGTTTGGGGCATGTTTTCCTGGCATGATTTGGGCCCTTTAATTCATGTGGAACAATGTTTGAATAGTACAACATACCTAAGTATTGTTGCTGATCAGGTTCATCCTATCATGTTGATGGCGTATCCCAATGGAGATGGCTTCTTCCAACAAGACAATGCGCCATGCCACAGTGCTCGTATTGTGCAGGAGTGGTTTCAAGAACATGAGGGAGACTTTACCTTGCTTAGGTGGCCCCCACAATCACCAGATCTCAATCCAATTGAGCATTTGTGGGACGAAGTTAAAAGAGCCATCAGGCAGCCGGTTCCACAACCATCAAATCTCACAGAACTGGACAGTGCTATTCATCATGCATGGTGTCAGATTCCTCGCATCACCTTTCAACATCTCGTGGAGTCAATGCCAAGAAGAATCGCCGCAGTATTGAAGGCAAAAGGTGGCCCAATGAAGTACTGATGGGGTGGTCATAATAATCTGGCCAGTCAGTGTGTGTGTGTGTGTGTGTGTGTGTGTGTGTGTGTGTGTATTATATATCTATATATTAATCCTCCTCCAAAGATATTTTTTTCCATTGATTTTTAGAGAGAGTGGAAGGGAGAGGGAGAGACAGAGAGAAACACTGATGTGAGAGAGACACATCAATTGGTTGCCTCCAGCATGCCCCAGACCAAGGCCAGGAGTCTGCAACTGAGGTAGGTGCCCTTCACTGGAATAGAACCCGGGACCCTTCAGTCCACAGGCTGACGCTCTGTCCACTGAGCCAAATCAGCTAGGGCTATAATAAAATATTTTAATGATTATCTGTGTAATGTCTCTCTCTGTAAGCATCAAGGGACAAAAACCGTAACTACTTTGCTCACTGTGGCATCTCTTAAACTTGTCACAGAGCCTGGAAAAAAATATTAGATATATACTTTCTGAATGCAGTCTTATAAATAAATGGCTGAATAATGAATGAATGCAGATTACAATGATGACTTAAGGGACCACCTCCAAGCACTAAGAAGACATAAGTCAAATCTTTGTTTCATGTATAGCAGATCTGATAGTGGATATTAGACTACTTGACTGTAATGAGAATTACTCATTGTTCAACCCTTTATAGTTTATAAACTACTTTTACTTGGATTATCTTATACCATCCACAGAGCAATGTTGAATCAGAGACATCAATATTCTTAATTGCAAATAAGAAAAAGCAGGCTTGGGGAAATGGTGTACATGCCCAAAATGTCACGGAGACTAAGTGGTAGAATCAGTATGCAAATTAATGTGTATATAATACTGAAGTCTGTGCATTCTTCTCCACAGGCTGGTGCCTCTTAAGCTAATAGGGATTTACGAAGTATCACCTCTGTGTTGGGCCCTGTGCTGTGACTCACTCGGGCTCCAGAGATGAACCCGACTCTGAGTGAGAGGTAAATGGAAAAGTAGACAGGACCAGCACTTTTCCAGTGTGAAAGGAGTTCGAGGGAAGGGACAACTGAGTCAGCACTGAGGTTGGACCAGAGGACACAGAGCCAGGCAGGAGCAGTGCCTTCCTGAGAGAAAGGATTAATCCCTGGAGAGCCCAGTGGTGCTGTACTTAGGGAATGATCTCAGAGGCAGACAAGGAGGGCCATGGCCCTGCTCACTTTGCTGCTGGCAGCCCCAGCTCCAGGGACTGCCCACTACAGCAGGGGGTGGCCAGAGCTGCCCTCAATCCTCAATTCTTCCATGGCCCTTTGCCTTCCTTCCAGTCATCACTCCGTTCCGGCATTTCTCTTCCTGGGCACCATCTCAGACCTCATTTTTTGCCCTAGTTTTGATTAAAGAAATAGATGACAAGGTTTTACACAGATGAAGGGAGCAGAGAAGGGACGTCTGTGTATTAAGAAAAGGTTATGTTGCATGGAAAAGTCACACTGACCCTAAGAAGTGAAGGCCTAATTGTGATGTGCCATTCAGTGTGGTTGCACCTCTGAGTAGGTGTGTGAGTGGTATTTGAGGTGGAGAGATGAGGTCTGTCACAGGGACAGCTCATTTCTTCATTCACTTTGGGGTGAGGGAAAGAGTATGCCCTTGGAGAGGGGCATCCTGTGGTGTATTTCCTCATCCTACCACTTATTTAAATATGGTCATGGCAAGTTGCTTCATCACAGTTTCCTCCTCTGTAAATTGAGCTCAACAACAGAACCTACTCTATGGGACAATTGTGAGAATGGAATCAGAGAATATATGGGAAGTGCTTGGCCCAATATCTGTTATGTGACTGCTTTTTGCTAAAGTAGAGTAGTTCGTGTGATCTTTCATTCAACATGCATTTACATGATCTTTTGGACACCAGGAGAGAATTTATATATATAAAAGCCTAAGCGACAGTCCAATTGTTTGACCATTCGACCTGTAGCTATGATGTGCACTGACCACTGTTGAATCTCAGAGAGAAGGGGGAGTGGGGAGGGTGGGAAGAGATTAACCAAAGATCTTATATGCATACTAGAAGCCTGGTGCACGGATTCATGCACTGGTGGGGTCCCTCGGCCTGGCCTGCGGGGATTGGGTGAAATCCATGCACCAGGCTTCCTATATTCCCCAAGGGGTCCCAGATTGCGAGAGGGTGCAGGCCAGGCAGAGTGCCCCACCGGTGCACAAATCTGTGCACTGGGCCTCTAGTGTACAAATAAGTCACAGCCCTTGGTCTCAGGGGCTGGTATATGAGTGTCAAGAGAAACATGAAAACAAAAATGCTATGAATTAGAAGTACTTATTGAGATTAAGAAATGACAAGGAACATTGGGACCACAGAGAGAAGAGGACTTTTTGGATTGTGGGAGAGAGAGAATCAGGAAATCCTTCAGAAAGGGAGCGAGGAGCTGAAGTTCTCTGCTACAGACACCCAAGGGGAGGGCCCTCCTGCACCAGGCCAGAAGATATACAGTAACTCAATCAGTATGGGGCCTCCTTGCCATGGCCCTTTATCGAACTGATGTGAAGTCATTTTGTGTACTTTGTTTGGAGTTCAGAAGAGGACTTGGAATATCTTGGATGAGTGAAATGACAGAGCATTTAACAACATGAGCTCTGGAGTCAAAGATCTAGGGTCAAATATAAACTTCATAGCTTTACTTACTAGTTGGGCCATCTCAGGAAAGTTATTTAACATCTCTGGGCTTCACTTTTATTATCTGCAAAATACTGGTACTGGATACCAACTTCATAGAGCTGGCTCAGCACTCAGTCCAGCAGCTGGTACCCAGTGAATAATCATTGTATGTGTGTGTTCACATGCATGTATGAGAGAGAGAGAGAGAGAGAGAGAAAGAGAGAGAGAGAGAGAGGGATTTTTCATACAAGTTAGCACTTATTGAGTGTTTAATCTTTATGGTAGAAACTACAGTAATTATTATGAGTGCATGATCATGTGAAATGGGTTATATTAAGCTCATTTTACAGATGAGAAAAATAAAGTCAGAGAGGTCAGGTAATTTGTCCTACATGGCTAGAAAATAGGAGAGCCGGGATTTGAGGTTCAAACCAGGTTGCTTGATGGGAAAGTAGCTAAGTATAAGTTACCTTCTGATACCCAATCAAGTGCAAGCTCCTGTTTTGACCTTCAGTCACACCCTGTGGCTACGTTTCCAGTTACCATGTAACCCAATTAGAATTAGACTCTTTGAAGCATGAAGTCCCTAAAATAGCATGTTGAATCTCTTGAGGGAGGAACCTTGGAGGAAGGGAAAAAAGCGGGGGGAAGACTTTATTTAAAAAGGTGACACATGTTTTCCAGGGCTGTCTCCAAAGATGAGATGAAGATTCTAAGCACAGTGCTTTTAAACTTTGCATTCAATTTTTCTTACTTGCTCCAGGCCTTGGTGAGGCTGAACTGTTGAGCCTTAAATACAAAATAGGGAAAAAAAGAAAGGCCTTGAACTGCAGGTCTAAGGAAACCATTTTTCTGTGCTTGTTTCATGGGATGCTGCAAATCAAACCAAATTCTACTGCCATGCTAACACTGGAAAAGGGGAACCTGTATGGAAAAGCTGTAGGGAGTGAGAGGGAGGTTAGGAAAAAGTATGGCTTTAGTTTTGAAAAAATGGGATTTACTTTTTACAATGAGTTTCTAGAATTGTTTCACTTGATGGCTCTTTGTTTGAAGGGTCCTCTGTGCTCTGCCTTGTGTGAGACACTGTTCCTACAGAAGTTATGTTTTCTAAATGATGTGATATTGGAGTTTGTCAAAAGTATAAGAAGGGTCTTATGAACTAACTTTAGGTCAATTTTCTCCTCTTTCAAGACTTATTTTAAAACATCTTGCTCTTACTAAAGGAGGCTGAGTAAATATAAGGCTTCATAGCAAGAAGAAGGAGTAAACCAGGTTGGCAAGTTCAAGGTTTCCATCTTCTCTTCTGTCATTACAGTTAAAGCATTCACATCTCCCTCACCTATTCATTCTTGCTTTTCTCTAGTTGGAAGAAAAGGAATGAAAATTGTAAGGGCCCTGAGGTTTATAATTAACATGAGGTCTGTTGAACATTCAAAGAAGAGACTTCGGTTTAATGATTACAGAATCTTTCCTTTAAATCTTCTGAAAATGATAAAAAGAAAAAGAAAGGCAAACAGAACGAGAAATAAAATCGAAAGTTACAACCCAAACCACACGCTTTGATATATTCTATGCAACACTGTGAAATCTGGTCCGTGGCAAGGGGACAGATGCCAAGAACTTGTGTGACTCTATGGACCTTGGACTGGGGACAGATTTCCCTAGAAGTGTCACAATCCTGAAGAGATTATTTAGTGACCCCTGAATATCTAAGATTGTGGAATCCATGGAGAATCTAAGATTGGGGCTGGCCCTGGAAGAAGAGAGGTAATACTGTGGGAAAACGCTGTCCTAGAGGCAGTTTCTCTACAATGACATTTATAAATGTCAATGGTTATCTTACCAATTGATTCTTCCCCACCTACTCTTGTCATTCCACCTCTGAAAAAAAGGGAACTGAAGTACACAATGAAAACAGTGATCATCAGATCACAAATCAGAAGACACGTGAAATAGAATTCATATGACATCCAAACTGACTTCCCAAACACCTAAAACAGAAGGATTGAATACAGACTTCCAGCAATGGAAATGTTAAATTTGGTGAAAGTGTTCTGGAAAACTAATACAAAAAGATGTCTACCACCTTCAAAGAATTTTCCTCCCATCTTTTAGTTCTGCACCCCTCACCATGCACAGTATTGTTCAGTCAATGTTTTGTCATATTCAAACAATTATCAGAAAGACATAAGCATAAAAAACCTATGCATACAGACTAAATAATCAAAGGAATGAACACAAACAAAGAGAACATACATCACTGGATGAAAATTCAAGCAAATAGTTTTCCAGTTCTCAATAGTGTCAAGGAAATGCGTTACCTTGGTATCCCTCTTGCATTAAAAAAAAATCTATAATCTGAAAAGCAAGAATTTCAGTAAATATTAAATCACAGAGGGGGAGAAGAGCTCAAGAAATAAGCAAAGAAAAAGTTTCAAGTATCAACTGAGACAAAAGCCACATGAAATGTCCCAAGAGTATAATAAATTCAACCAAAAACATAGTCAAAGATAAGATTGTGCTTAAAAGAGTTACATAAGAAAATGTTTTATAAAATAAAGATGATTTCATAGAAAAAAATCACTATATCCTATGCTAAAATTTTTTATATAGAATGATGAGCACAGATCCTAGTGAATTTATTATAGTCCAATAACACTACTGGTGCTACTACTACTACTAATAATAATGATAATAATTAAAAATATATAGAAGCAAAAAGAAGTTCAGGCCCGCCTTGTGTTTTTCCATGCAACATGTAATACCAGAAAAATTATGGAGCAGCATCCACAAGTTTGGAACAAAGGAAGTTGGACTCATTAATTTTATATCCAGCTATAGTTTGTGATTAGAATATTAAGCTAACAGCTCTACATCCTCAAATATGCAGATATTCAACATACACAGCATAAACCTTCACTGGAATTAGAAGAAAAGGTGCTAGATTAAGATTAAGAGATGAAATAAAAAAACTCAATGAAAAGATGGAATAAAAAATTTAGGTGTAAGAAATCATAGTAAAAAGAATTGGTGGTAAAGATTAAATCCATTTAAATATATAAGTAATATTAATGATTGAGTGTTTTTTAATCTAGTGGAAAAAGCATTATAAAACTTGACAATGAAGAATAATATTTAAAATCAGAAAATGGAGAAAGCAAGGAATCTAGAGATATCATATAGTGTGGAAGCACATAATTTCTTAAAATGTCTCCTATCTCAATGTTTTCAATAATATTTCCCCCCTTTAGCTTTAAATGGCATTTTAATAAGTGGAATCTATTTTTGTAAAGAGACTTTTATTATTTAAATTTCAACAATTCCTTTAGTTTCAGAGTGGGTTCTATTTTCTGTTAAATGCAAGAAAAAGAAAAATATTATTTATATTTTAAATGGCCTATGTTGGATGACTGTGCTTTCAATAAGAAGTGACATGTGGGTAATGACTAGTTTCAAAAATGTACTTATCTATGATTTTTTTCTTTCCTTTTTAAAAATATATTTTTATTGATTTCATAGAGGGGGAGATAGATAGAAACATCAATGATGAGAGAGAATCATTTCTTGGCTGCCTCCTGCACACCCCCAACCAGGGATCCAGCCTGCAACCTGGGCATATGCCCTTGACCAGAATCAAACCCAGGACTCTGCAGTCTGCAGGCCAATGCTCTATCTACTGAGCAAAACTAGCTAGGGCTGACTTTTTTTCTTAATCAAAGACAACATGCTAATGAAACAGTAAAATATCAATCAAGTAGAATCAGGTTAAAATGAAAATCTATGAAAGGGAAGAATGAAAAAGAATAAGGAAGAAAGATGATGATTGGATATTAGGAAACACGTACTATGCCTTTAGAATATTCCAAACAATAATAAGCCACAATCAATAGTAAAGGAAAATGTTGTAGGAAACACGGTACAACTGTAAATTCTTCAGTTTAACAACTCTCATACTCTATAGGTCTCTGGTTATATCTGATATTAACATGCTCTTTGCATTAAAAAATGCAACAATTTCACAAATATTTAACCTTTTCAGAGTTCATCAGCAAGCCATCAGGACTTACATTTGATGGAGCATGCTTCTATTTCTGAAATATGTAACTAAGGAGAACTATAATGCTCTTTCAAGAGTTCTATCATTGGACTCTGGACTCCGATATCTTGCCCTGATGACTACAAGCATATTTATTCACCATCCTTCAGAATCTGGCAGAACACTTGGTTATAGCAGTACTGTGCTTAATAAACATTTGGGAATGGAATAATTGAATTAACAATATAATAAATATTAAGCTCAGTTCCAAAGATCACCTAGCAAGGGAGTGAAAGACCTGGAATTTGACCCTTGGCTTGCCTAACTCCAAAGTCCCTCTGCTCTTTTCTACCTCATCCTGTCCTTCCTTTCCTAAACTCTGGAGAAAGGAATAGTAGAAATTCTAATCAGGAAACCCTTTGTGTCAAGTGCCAAGTGATACTTTGGCAGCTCACACGTGGGACTCCCATGGATGATTATCCTTCAGATATGTTATGTGTTTGAGGAAAAATATTAGAAAGGTTACTTCTGCAGATACAAAAAAATAAAATAAGAGATTATGATCCAAGTCCTTAAGCCACTCACACTGCTTTGATAAAGGGCTCACAGAATGGAAAGAGCTGTCCACACACTCTCCACTCGGCTCTCCCTTCAGTCTGCCAAATGGTGGAGTGCTGTGATTCCGCCCCCCGCCCCCCCCGACGGTGCTGTCTTGTCACACAACTTTAGGGGGCACTATAAGAGTCTATTGCAGTGGTGCCTTTGGTATTTTGGAAGATCGATTGCTTTCTGTGATGAGATATAACAATGGGACCTTTTCTGAATTAGTTTCAGAATATATAGTGCCAACTACTTCCATTGTCTGGAGTGTGGTATTTGATGACTAGCGCCAAACTTGTAAAGGATGAGGTTAGAGGTTATGTGACCACTGGTGCAATATTCACCTGGAGGATTGAAAAGTGAATGCAGAAAAGATGTAAAAAGTGGGAAACATTTTAATTGAAAAACATTGCTAGAGATGAGGCCTCTGCACGTAGGGGGAGACAAGAGCTCATTTCACCCAGCTTCAGGCTGAATGAGCGAAGTTTTAAGGAGCCTGGAATCGGCAGGCACAGGGATGATTCTGGATACATACCTGTTAAAGCCTAAAGGATAACAACTGGGCCTGGTATCTGTTCTGGCGATAGATGGAAAGGGGCAGTTTTACTGGGAATGACCTACTCTCCTGCTGGATTTCACTGGGGCAAAAAGTCCATGCTTCTAATGAGCCCGATGGTGGTCACCAGAAAAGAAAGGCTAGGAGTCATCCTAAAAAGGCTCTTCATTAAATGAACTTCTGGATGGGTCTTGGGATCTTGGTAAAGAGAGTCTCAATGAGACCTCCAGAGGCCAATGGCTCCTGTGTAGGTTATGGAATGTGAGCCACCCAGAAGCTACAGGGGACTGTAAAGAACTCAAACATAAAGTATCAGCATTGAATATCCGCTGAACCTAGTCTCAGCCTTTATTCCCAACATGCCCAAAGGAAACAGATGCCAGGTTCTATCAGCATTGATAAAGGGAGACATTTCCTGGCCTCCTCCTTTCCTCAGTCTTCCACTTGGTCCTGGAGGGGCCAGGCGCAGCCTGAGGGGGTGGAGGAAAAAGGGAAATGCAACTATGAGCACCGCACCTGGTGTAGCTGGGGGAAGAAGAAACATGAGCCATAAATCAAGTTAAAATTGTGGTAATTCCATGGACTTGAACATATGAATCATTGAACTGGGCTGTTCAGAGGACGTTGTTATTATTGGACTGCAACCAGCCTAGCCATCCAGCCAACTTAGTATTACATCCAGTCACAGGAGAACTAAATGTCCAGGATATGTCTGAATAGGCAATAGGAGGGGAGGAGAAGGGGGAAAGGGGATGAAATGATTCCACCCACCCCACCCCCCACCATGTCATTTGGAGTCCTAATCTTTCAATGTCTTGGTTATACTTTATTGTTTTCAGGAAGGAGCTAGAGGGTGCAAAACTCATTAGGATTTGAATTCCATCTACTCTCCTAGTCCAACCCTACCCTATGCAAGATTCCCCCCTAATGTAATTAAAATAACTAGTATCAGTTACCGGTCATTAGCTGCATTCCACAGACTATGCCAAGTGCTTTAAAAAAATGAACTAATTTAATCTTGTTATTAACCATCCCAAGGAGGTGGGCATGATCATCTCTGATTACAGATTACAAAACGGGCTAAGTTAGGGAAAGCACTCTAACCAACATCACATGACTCGTGAGTGGTGGAGTCAAGGTTTCAGCAAAAATCTAACCAACTCAGAAGCCTCATCTATTAACCATGACTCTAATTCCCAACTTTAAGATATTGAGAAGATGCTTGTGATAGACTTTGTTAATCACTGAACTCTGATGTCTTGGAAAGAACTAACCTTAGACACACCCATCGAACCTCATTCTCCCATCGCTGCAAGAGTATCCTTGGTAAAGCTGCAGAAATCAACATCTTAAAATTTCTGCTCTTTGCCATTAGTTCTGCTTTATAATACCATATTAAATAAGTTTAAATACTTGAATACATGAGAATCTGTCTGCTGCAATGGCCATATCTCCTTTAATCTCTTTTTTCCCAATTGAACCATCTCAGTAACGTCTAACATTTGTCATCCTTTAACTTGTCCTTAAATACCAATTAAATGTAGCTCCCCTCTCACTTGTCTCTACTATGAGAGAGAGCACTTTGCTCACTACCCAATGTTATAGGTAACTGAACATCTACACACAGTTAGACTTTCATAGTGAATGTTTTGTTGGTGAGATTGATGACTCCTCATCAGACCCTTCTTTAATTGGATTCTTTTTCTAGAATTCCAGCAGTTTGTTAATATATCTCTAAACTGCTCTGATTATATTAAATCTTGACTTTGTCCCTGAAGGGATATAATATGTTTTGTTTTGCTGAGAATCAGGACCTCATTTAAGTAATTTAAACAGTTCATGCTTCTGCCTTCCCCTTTAATAATCTTGTAACTCATCCCTGATATATTTGAGTTTGTCTGCTTTTTGACACATAATCCCGTGACATTCAAGGAGCAGTTTTCTAGAGACTTAGAAACAGAGGGAGAGACTTCAAGGGGAATGTTTATGAGCAAAAAACTTTTTGCAAGTTCTCGATTTAGAGATGCATTAATTTTAAATAAATATTAAAGTATAAAAAGAAAGATAAGCAGGGAAGGAAGACAGAACTTAAAAAGGGGGATGAAGGCATCTAAACAATAGAGATGAATAATAATGATCTTGGTTAATGTCAACTTCCATTTATTAACTAATTACTACCTTCCAGATTCTGAAAAGTGCTTTACCCACATTATCTCTCTATATAAAAACGTAAGCGACTGAATGTCTGAACAACCAAATGATTGGTCGACCGGTCACTATGATGAGTACTGACCACCAGGGGGCAGGCGCTCAATGCAGGAGCTGCCCTGTGGTGGTCAGTGCGCTCCCACAGCCAACCTCCTGCGGGCGGCCAAGTTCCTGCGGTCCCACCCCTAGGCTGGCTGGGTGGTCAGTTCATTTCCACAGCCAACCTCCCATGGCCGGCCAACCTCCCACGGTCCCTGACCCAGGACGGCTGGCCGCAAGTGGCCCTGATTGCCAGCCAGGCCCAGGGACCCTACCCGTGCATGAATCTGTGCACCGGGCCTCTAGTATTATATAATTCTTGACACTACAAATATTTTTTCCTCACATAACTGAGAAGACTGAGGCTTGGAGATCTTAAATCACTTGCTACATGTTTTTAAATGATTAAGTTGCTTTCAGATTCACACTTAGCTTCTCTTTCATTTCAAAGTTCATCATGCCTTAACCACAGTGCTATAATGCCTCCTAAGTCAGACAGAATCTAAAAGAAGATGCTGATAACAAGCAAGCAAGCAAACAAAATCCCAAAGTCTCTGATGTAGAAGAGAGTTTACAGAGAACGTAAGACGATGGATTTCATTAGAAGGCTGAAAGTGGAGGTGATGGGGATCGATGTTGTAGCAGGGTGGAGTAGAACAGTGGTCTGCACTGCACCAGGGGTGCTAATACTACTACGTTCAGCCTGAGAATAGACCAGTGGTTTCCAACCTGGGACAGTTTTGTCCCCCAGAGGATATTTGGCAATATCTGGGGACACTGTTGGTTGTCACAGATGTTGGGTGGAAAGGGGTGAGGGGTGCTAGTGGCATCTAGTGGGTGGAGGCCAGAGATGCTGCTAAACATCCTGCCAAGTACAGGGCAGCCCCCACATCAGTGACTTAGCCCAAAATGTCCATAATGCTGAGAGAGAACTCCTGGACTGGCATAATGTTGCTAAGCTTTATTAAAGTTATATTTTTATCTCATTACTATCAAGTGGCACTATTACGTCTGGAGGGACTGAGAGTAAAGGCTGCAAGTACAAAAGGGAATGCATTTGCCACGAGGAAGAAGGGGAAGAGGAATGTACTTTGAAGTGGAACTTAGAGTTCTGGGAGGAATGGGCTGCCCGTGGACACGTCGTAGTTAATACTAAGCCCTGAGTAAGACTGCATGTCAGCCATCCTTTGCATGCGTGGTTTCGGGGTCTAGCTAGAAAGAATCGGTCTTTGAATCAATACTCAATGATTATAGCAGACTTGCCTGTCACTGCTGTTTTTGCTATTCCTTTTGTATAAAGTAAATCAATATCCACTTTTAGTTTAAAAAAGAGGATCTGTTACCTGCTATATTTAGCATGTCGAGGGAGGACTGCAATATTTGCTTTCCATAAATTTGCAAAAATAAAGATATTTTCCACCTACCCTACCCATTCCTGGTTTTCCACTGACAGCTGCACGTATGGATATCCTGCCATATATCTCTGGAGAGAAGGAGACCATGAATGGGGCCATTGACTCCGCTGCTCCTCGATGGGCAGGCGTGTGCTTTCAGGGGCCAGCTCTCCCACTGTGACGGCATAGCTAGGCCACCGCCAGTGGATGAGCTTCACTCAGTAATTCGTGGTTGATTTACACTTGGGTCAGGGACGTGGTGGGCAGTGTCAGCTGCAACCCTAGGCTCCAAGGGCAACATTCCAAACTTGGACTCCTAACAATCATGCCCTGTTCATGGAGGCCAGGGGGAAAACTAGGGTGGGTCACTCCAGGCATGAGTGGGAGAGGACAGGAAAAAGAAAGGAATGGTTTCTGTGGGTTATTGCTAGGGTTTTTAGAGAAGTAAAAGCATGATTTTGAGGAGCTAACAGAGGGTCTCAGGGGCATGACACTCCCACAGCTCGTAGGCTGTGACTGTTTAGGCTGGCTCTAGCATAGTGGTTCTCAACCTTCCTAATGCCGCGACCCTTTAATACAGTTCCTCATGTTGTGGTGACCCCCAATTTCATTGTTACAAATTGAACATAATTAAAGCATAGTGATTAATCACAAAAACAATATGTAATTATGTATGTGTTTTCTGATAGCCTTAGGCGACCCCTGTGAAAGGGTCGTTTGACCTCCAAAGGGGTCGCGACCCACAGGTTGAGAACCGCTTCTCTAGCAGGTCGTCTCTTTGCCTCCTCAGGGACTTCTCTTATCTTCTCCAGCCAGTCTGACCACTATTTTTTAGTCCTTATAATAAGGCATTCTCCACTGCTCAAGGTCTTTGCAAATGCTATCCCTTCCTCCTAGAAAAGTTTGCTTACTAACCCTTCCCCTTGCTAACTCCTATTCATCCTCAGGATTTAGCTGAAATGTGACATCCCAGACTAGATTGAAATTCTGTTACATGTTTCCATAGTAACTGGGTCGTCTTCATTGTAGTTATCCTGACTGCAACCCCATAGGTTTGGTTCACATCGGTGAGCTCCACAGGGCTAGGACATACCTTGGACATCCTTGTATTCCCAGCTCCTGGCCCGTAGTAGGTATGGCTGAATGTACCATCAAGTAGTGATAAAGGAGAGAAAGAGGGAGAAAAGGATGAAGGGAGTGAAGAAAGCAAGGAAAGAAAAAAGAAAGGAAAGAAGAGGAGGAAGAAAAGGGAAGAAAGAAGAGAGGAAAGAAGTCTATATGAAAGAAACATCATCAATGATCATGTTCAACTTCTGGACTTATCTGCATGACACTGGAAAAACTGAAGGCTAAAATGTAGACCGCCTGGATCTCAATCTAATAAAATAGACAAGTAAACCCAGTAACTCTAGAGCAGCGGTTCTCAACCTGTGGGTCGCGACCCCTTTGAGGGTCGAATGATCCTTTCACAGGGGTCGCCTAAGACCATCAGAAAACACATATATAATTACATATTGTTTTTGTGATTAATCACTATGCTTTAATTATGTTCAATTTGTAACAATGAAATTGGGGGTCACCACAACATGAGGAACTGTATTAAAGGGTCGCGGCATTAGGAAGGTTGAGAACCACTGCTCTAGAGGTATATTCACAAAGAGGTCAACTCTCCTCCTATTTGGAGGGAGTACTGAGTTTGTTATGTGTCAGCGCGAGCCAGGTCCTGGGTTATTCCATCAAACCTCCCTGTGCTCTGTCTCCCAGCATTACTGAGAAAATGATTAAGGGCATTGGTATCTATCCAGCAGGAACCCCATGCCAAGGACCTTACAAAGTACATCAAATACATGTTCTCGTTTCATCCTCAAAACACACACAGTCAGTTAAGGACTGCTCCCCAGCAATGCTAATAGGGAAATCGAGACTGAATCTCTGGGTATATTAGGAGACAGCACACTGCCCTGGGCACCTGGAGACTTTATTTATTTCTTTATATTCCCTCCTGATCCTATGCCTACCTGATGACTTTTAATTATACTTCACTTCAAATATCACTTTATCACAGGAGGTTCTTATTTCCATCACTAGGTCAAGTGGTCTCTTGTAGGTTTCCATTTCTCCTTCTTTGTGCCTGTCGTCATTCTAATAGGGCATTTTTGAGTGGTTAGCTGACCACTTATCTGGAGGAAAGGCACATGTCTGGATTGGGTGGCCCTTGTTTCCCCAGCCCCTGAAGAGTCCCTGGCACATAATACTTTGCCAGTAAGTACTTATAAGAAAATGAGTTAGATCCTCTGACTGTACATTTACTGTGCTTTGGTCCCTCTGCTGGTCTCTCTGGATACAGAGAAAATTTGTATGTGGCCACTGCTTTAAAGGAGCCAATAGTTACATGGGGAAAAGGTACTACTGAAAAAAAGAAGAGACTTGAAGTGTTATTGGCAAGTGGGAGCTCAGTGGAGTCCCTGAGTGGAGAAAGGGCAGAGATAGTCCGTTTTCCCGGGCGATCGTCTTCCAGAAGAGAGGAAGCTTGGTGGGAGCCCTCCAAGGTGTGACGACTTTTGTCAGGTGTGCAAGGTGATGTGTGGTGAGGGGGAAGGAAATGCAGGTGGAGGGAGGAAGATGACAAGAGGAAAAAGAAAAGGAGCCAGGAAAAGGCATTATTATGTTCAGCAACACATAATGCATAGTCTGGTTTGCCTAGAGCACAGAGGCATGGCCAGGGCGAGAGTGAAGGAGTTGACGTGAGCTGGGTCCTGGAGTGGTTTTCATGCTTGCTCTGGACATTTGAACATGTTACGGTAGGTGAGGCAGACACATGTTATAGTGAAGCACAGTGATCATTTATCCGTTATTTGAACATAGATTTATTGGGTACTAACACCACACCATGCCCGGTGCTACCACACTAAAGAATGTGGGTAGAAATGAGTAAGATAAATTCCCTCTTCCAAGAATATTATGAAATACATGGCAGAAGTCAGAATCTGATCTCTATTTGCCCCTCGAGATGCCAATGCAGAGATGAAGCACCCGAAGGGCAACTAGAAGGTCATCTCCCACTGAGCATGCCCAGAACGACGCAGAATAACAGAGTGAGTGATAGTGAGAGGGAGTGAGGATAGCAAGGGTCACGGTAGAAAGAGGGTGTGTAACCACAGGAGCTCTTCCTGGGGAAAGTGGGCTGTGGTACCACTTCTACAATGCATAGAGAAAAATGTCTTTCCAATGCGCATGTTTTTTCTGTTCTTAGATAGCTTTACCTTTTTTTTTTTTTTTTACAACTCTGGCCTGAAAATACTTTCCATCTCTGACTCAGATAACTGCTCCAATTTTATAATCCTCCCATATCCTCCATGTAGCTAATCTTTACAGGACAGCTACGTTTTTGCCAGGCACTTTCATAAGCATTTACTCATATTATCCCATTTAACCCACTAAATGTGAGATCAGTTTCACAACCAGCATTTTACAGATGACAAAGCTGCAGGAAGACTAGGGAGTGGTCCAGCACCAATTCGTTTCCATAAATGCCCTACAACAAAACCTAAGAACTTGTCAATATATCCTATTGCATAGCGGGCATTGTAGCTTGGATTTAAGCAACCAAAAATGTGATTATTAAAACACCATTTTAAGTCAGCGAAAGAAGTATCCAGTCATTATTATCCCCCAATTACCCACTATTCCCCAGGAAGTCAGCGGACTTCATGCAAATCCAACCTTCACACATTTCAAAGTAGGAAACTGAGGCCCAGAGGAACTGCGGCCCAGAGGAACTGCTTGCTGGCCCAAAGGGACGGGGGCAAAGCCAGGACTGGGAGTCGTGTTTATAATTCCTGCTCCTCTGATCTTGCCACTAAAAGTTACAGATTTGAATGCTAGATTCCAACTCTCACTTCTAATTTTATTTTCTTCTGGTAGTAAGGTGTGTTGGGAAGGGTGTGGATTTTGAAGCACGTTGACCTTGGTCCAGATCCAAGCTCTACCACGGACTTCCTCTAAGACCATGAACAAATTCCTTCCTGGTTTTGAATGTCCTGTCAAACGGGGTGAAAAATATGTTTCTAAGTAGCTTTATAATGTGTGTAAATAAGTTGGCACATATATAACTTACATATAACTTAACACATGTAGTTCTCCAATGTCCCTTATCAGGAGAGAGAAGGGTGGTGTATCCGCTGGTATCTCCAGGATCCTGGAAGGTGCGGGACCCTCAAAGGATGTGAACTTCCTTGGCTCCCTCCCCCCACCGGGATTTCCCTCTTATTTCTGTGACTGTGGCTGCTGTGGGGGAGAACAGGTTGAAAAAATTCAAGAAATGCCTCTCTAGAGTCTGTATCAGGAGGCCTTTACATTCCCCAGCTGAGCAGGCAGTTAATGTGCTGGGTAGCTAGAGCAGTTCCATTATTCATCCTCCCGAAAAACTCTGTCCTTCCTTGTCAGGACTGGGGTGTTAGTTTTACGGTATAAGGGCCAGCTCTGGAGTGAGGCTGCTCTTTAATCCCGTTTCTTAGAAATGGCAGGAGCTGTCTTTTCGTGGAAGGACGCTTTGCTGACATAGTGGGGCTTTTGCAGGCCCTGCAGGAATGGAGGTGGCGTGATTTCCAGACCTGGATTTGGTTAAAGGAATTTGTGACGGACACATCCCTTCTATGTTAACCTTGGCCTGCCCAGAGCTTTAGGAGCAGAAAAAGCATGTTTTGCATTTTGGAAATAGAAACCACACCCTCTCCTGTCTCCCACCCCCTTATTTATTTTATTTTTAAATTACCACGACTATACGTGCAGAGAGACAGGCAGCTCCACGCTACACTTTCCAGTGGAAAAGAACAAGATTCAGACACTTCTCCAGATGTCACCAACTCCACAGCTTTCTAGATTTATGTAATTTTTTTTCAAACTTTGAGAAGTCTCCCTGACCAGATGTTTTCAATATATAAACAGAAGTGGTATCGTGTGTGTGTGTGTGTGTGTGTGTGTGTGTTAATTTCCTTCTAAAAGTCCACTTTTAAGTACTCATATAAGTTTTTTTTTCTTTTAATAAAATTTTTACTTGCTTATGTTCCATGATGAGACGCTATATAGTACCATGAGTGACTGGCATGACATTGGCTGGGATGAGATCAAAGAACATATGATAAAGACACATTTTCACTCATTCAAGGAAGGTGTATGAAGTGCCAGCCATGTGGAATTATAGTAAACACACACACACACACACACACACACACACACAGAGTCCTTGCCCACTCAAAGCTACTATCCTTTCAATATTTTGATAAATTCATGAATTTGGGTATTTTTTAAAATTAAGACTTTATTATTTTAAAGCAGCTTATGGTTCACAGCAAAAAGAAGAGAAAGACACAGAAAGTTCCCCTGACGCTATACATGCATAGACTCCCCCCGATCATCAACATCCCCCTTTAGAGTAGAACATTTAGAACAATGAGGATCCTACATTGACACATCATAATCACACAGAGGCCATAGTTTAGATGAGGATTCACTCTTGCTGTTGTACAGTCTAAGTGTTTGGACAGATTTATAATGACAGGTATCCATCATTACATGATCATATAAAGTATTTCCATTGCCCTAAAATTCATCTATGCTCCACTTACTTATCCCTCTTTCTCCTCAAACCCTTTGAGACCCTCATCTTTTTACTGTCTCCATAGCTTTGCCTTTTTCAGAATGTCATATAGTTGGAACCATATAGTATGCAGCTACTTCAGATTGGCTTCTTTCACTTAGTAATATGCACTGAAATTTATTCCTTGTCTTAAACGATCATTTCTTTGTAGTGCTGTATAACAGCCCATTGTCTGGGTGTACCATATGTATTTATCCACTCACTTACTGAAGACACCTTTGTTGCTTCCATGTTTTAGAAATTATGAATAAAGGTGCTATACATATCCATGTGTAGATTTTTGTGTGGACATAAGGTTTTAACTACTGGATTATATGGTAAGAGTATGCTTAGTTTAGTGACACTGCAAAACTGTCTTCAAAGTGGCTGTACTATTTTGCATTCCCACCAGCAATGAATGAAAGTTCCTGTTGCTCCATGTCCTTGCCAGCATTTAGTGTTTTTAGTTTTTGGATATGGGCCATTCTAATAGGTGTATAGTGGTATCTTGTTGTTTTAGTTTTCATTTCCCTGATTACATATGATGTGGAGTATTTTTATATGCTTATTTGCCATCTGTCCATCTTCTTTAGTAAGTTATGATAATTTCTTTATTTGTAAAATGGAAATAAAAGTAATCACTTGGTAGAGCAGTTATGAGAGTTAAATGATATTATATATATACTAGAGGCCCGGTGCACAAATATTTGTGCACTCGGAGTGTGTGGGGGGGTCCCTCAGCCTGGCCTGTGCCCTCTTGCAGTCTGGGACCCCTCAGGGGATGACCGCCTGCTGGCTTAGGCCCACTCCCCGGGGGATTGGGCCTAAGCTGGCAATCAGACATCCCTGTGGCAGCCCGGGAGCCCTGAGGGGATGTCCACTTGCCAGCGGGGAGCAGGCCTAAGCTGCAGTCTGACATCCTTAGTGCTGCTGAGGAGGCAGGAGAGGCTCCCACCACCAACGCTGTACTGGCAACCGTCAGCCTGGCTTGCGGCTGAGCAGAGCTCCCCCTGTGGGAACGCACTGACCACCAGGGGGCAGCTCCTGCATTGAGCATCTGCCCCCTGGTGGTCAGTGTGTGCCATAGTGACCAGTCATTCCCAGTCATTCTGCTGTTAGGGTCAATTTGCATATTACCCTTTTATTATATAGGATAGAGACCTGGTGCACGGGTGGGGGCCGGCTGGTTTGCCCTGAAGGGTGTCCCAGATCAGGGTAGGGGTCCCGCTGGGGTGCCTGGCCAGCCTGGGTGAGGGGCTCATGGCTGTTTGCAGGCTGGTCAAGCCCCCCCCCCCCCAGTGGGGACCCTCACCCCATGGAAGTTTGGCCAGTCTGGGTGAGGGGCTGAGGGCTGTTTCCAGGCTGGCCAAGCCCCCCGGTGACGGAAGCTCCCAGCCTCTCCTGTTTTTCTTTTTTTTTTAATTCTGGGATTTATTTACTTTCTATAATTGAAACTTTGTTTTGCCTTCAGTGGAGCTCAGAGCCGGCCGGGAAGCTTGGCTTCCTCCATTACTGGAGCAACCAAACCTCCTGCTCACTCCAGCTCCGTGGCTGCCGGCCACCATCTTGGTTGGGTTAATTTGCATATAGTCACTCTGATTGGCTGGCGGGCGTGGCTTAAGGCATAGTGAAGGTACGGTCAATTTGCATGCTTGTCTTTTATTAGATTAGATGAATGTAAGGAAATAGGCCAGCTGGTGAAGAGGGCATCTCTAAAGCCATAATGCCTAATTTTGAGTTCTAAATCTAAGCTACTAAACCTCTGTCTAGCTCAGGTTTCTCCTCACTACTAAGTAAAACTAGGAAAATGATATTTACTTCATATAGTGTTTGTAAGGGGAAATTAGATAAATTGTGAAAGGCATTTAAGCATACAGAATAAAATACTCAATATGCTATTTCTTGAGTACATAGTAAATGTTCAATTAAATGTTGTGCTGTAATTCACCAAAGCCAGAAGAAAATCAATTTTGTAATGTAGGTAGGCTAGGTTTGCTATTCAAACTGTGGCTTTCCTAAAACAATTCAGTTTGAAAAGCTTGCTTCCAATAAATACCTTAAAAAACATTACATTACTCATGGGAATTAGGAAATTTTACTCATTCTTTTAATTTATCTCCCTGAAGACTAACCCCTCTCCCGCCCCCCACACACACACACCTCCCAAAGTTTCCACTTTTTTTTACTGGTATGGAATGTGGTCAGAGAGACAGTTTATTAGATTAGGATACCCTAAGCCAGACTTTTTCTTGAGTTTGCGGTTGAGGAGCACATGATTTCTTAGTCAGTTATAGTCAAGAGAATTATGATGCTGTTAAGTCCTGCACTCAAACACTGAGAATTCAGTTTAAATGTACTGATTACTAGGATTCTCTGAAACTTTTTATGTTTTTGGTTCTCTCCAGCCTCTGTGACTAGAGATAGATGGTGACACACAATAGTATTTTCTTTACCCCTCAATCCCACCTTCACTGGTTCAAAGATGACATAACTGATTCATTCACTAATCAAATATTTTGTGAGCTTACACTGTATATTAAGCACCATGCTAGGTGCTAAGGATTTAGATATGAATAAATTATCATCCCTGCTCTTATGAACACTTTCCAGGAAGCAGGAAATATCAATAGATTACAGCAGATGGGATAGTAGCAGAGGAACAGGGCTGGGACACAAAGTAAGGTTCCTATCTCTTTTTGGGAAGCATAGCACAGAGGACGAACTGTTCAAGGCCTGAAAGACACAGAGATGTCAACCAGGTGAGATGGATGTTTGGGGTGCATTTCAACTAGAGGTAACAGCATCTATAGGCATGGGATTAGCAAGAGCTTGGAAACGTAGGAAATGGCAAAGAATGCATGCAGGCTGGTGTATAAGGTTGGGTGTAGCAAGAGCTGGTGTTGGAAAAGCAAACAAAAGGCAACTTCTGACAGCCTTGTAGGTCATCCACAGAGCCTTTGAGATAGGGAATTCCGTTGTCCTCACTTCACACAGGAGAAAACAGAAGCAGAGGGAGAGAGTCTGAGATCACGGAGGACACATCAGCGTAAGTGGCAGCACTAGAATCCAAACCCAAACTGTCAGCTGAAGGACTTTCTGACAGTATAAAGAGTTATTAGCCATAGAATACTAGTAAATGAAATATCAAAATATCACCTCTGAATCCAGCAGCCCTGGTCTGATGTGACACAGGGTCACCAGTTGAAGTCTCAAGGAAGCTGTGTTTTGGGACAATCTTAAATTACCTTATTTAGCCCCCCAATAGTCAGATCAGCAACAACCCTATTTTATGTAGATGGTTAGACAATTACCAATAAACAAACCACAGTTTTGCCTAAGCCTCGTGTTGAGTCACACATATTTAGCTGGCAGAAGTTGTGGAATTGCATAACCATTTTTTATTATCTAGTTAAGAATCGCCTTCTATACACAAAGAAAAACAGGGCTCTGCTGGACGTGAAGAGACTTGCTGAAGTGTCTGGGATTCGTCCACGAGACAAATTTTCCTAACAGAGAAGGTATTTGGGGCCATGGAGTTTGACAAGCAGGACAGCTTATTCAGGTATGAGGTAGTCCTCATCATTGGACTCACTGGACTGGTTGGTTGTATGCAACCAAAATAAATCAAGCTTGTTTAGATAATTAAGGGAACTTATTGATGGTAGTATCCAAAAGTTGAGAGGTAGGGCAGGCTTTCCGGAAAGCTCACTCTAGTGGCTCAACCAAAAGCCTGTTTTCTGTCTGTTTCTTCTTTATGCTGTCTAACTTCCTGTTATCATCTTAGGACACAAGATGGATATCAGATAGTGACCAGATGCTATGAGCCTGCATGTTTATTCATAAGCAGGAATAAAAAGAACTTCACTCTCATTATTTCTCTTTAAAGCACGAGAAAGCTTCATTCCCAAAGTCCTCAACATGGGCCTGCTTGCATCTCACTGGCTTAAACTGAGTCACATGCCCACTTCTAAACCAACCAGTAGATGACCCTCACTGATTAACATATATCAGTCAAGGCCTGCTTCTGGATATGAGGGTGAGTCAATCCAATGTACCATGCATTGCTAAGAATGGCGGAGTCAGTTCTCAATGGAAGGAAGATAAATAGTAAACCAAGCTGTACTCTGCCACCTCTTTCTAGGAGGAGACAGTCTAAGTTTGAATGTCATTGTCTTGAAGCAACATTGTAGGTCCAATCATTTACATTGAGAACAACCTTTCATCTACTGCATCAAATAACCTATGGTCGCTTAGTATGATTGGAACATTGGACCCATAACTATCTGGAGATTATTCTCAGAGTAAAGTGTGAATGTTTTATTTCCCAGATAGAAAAGTTGATGCTCTGGGAGAGAAAGTGCCTTGTCTAACTTCCCCGAGCTGGTAAACACAGAGCCGGCATGAGCACAACACAGTTCCTTGCTGTCTTCCTTAAGAACCCAGAGATAAACAAGAGAAGCTTCAGCTAGTCATGACAAGCACCAAATTATTCAAGAGATTACCCAAACAACTTAGCTAATTCTCCTGATTATTTTAAACACTAACTCAAAACTGAGGCAGGATGGGAGTGTGTCAGAGGTGCACACATGCACTTCAGACATGCGTGTGAGTGGTAGCATGTTTGTGCTATTATTTGTTTAGAGGTTTAGTATCCAAGGGACATGTTGGATAGCCATTTATCAAGACTGGGGCTTGAGTCTGTCTCATGGTTTTCCTGCTGCATTTCTTTCTTTAGGCAGCTCTTCCACAACGTTAACAGCCTTAGGCGACAGTTTCCATCTGGCTGGTCCCAAGGCACTTTCCATATAATTCATCATTTTAGAAGCTAGCCCCCAATATGTTGAGCCTCGCTTGACAAGACACGGTTTTATTGTGGGACGTCATTCTATCTTAGCAACTTAGAAGGAAAAAGTTCACAGTTTATCTTTTATGGAAGGATGTGGGACACACATTTTGAAGTCTTATGCCCAGTTCTTCATGTGCAGAAGAATCAAGGTATCATATTATCCAATGTCCCTGGCAAGTTCCTAGGACTAAAATTTTACTCTACAAGAAGTTTGATGGTCATCACAAAGGTCAGCTTTGACCACATTTATTAAATTACAAACTTATTTTTTTGTCATCAGAAGATGGTCTGAATTAAGGCTTTCTTGTTCTGGTCACAGTACAGATGAGAGCTGGAAAACATCTAAAGGAATTAGAGTGACCAAGAACACTGAACAAATAAAACATAATAAAGTGCTCAGTGGCCTTGGGAGGCTCCCGCACTACTTGATACAACACAGAAATGTACCATTTGTTAAAATACAAGACAGACCAAATATCAATTCCTTTCTCAAAATAAATTAAGCTGTCAGTAGCTTAGCCCTCTGCCATTGAGCTTGCCTCCTCTAGTTCCTACCACAATGGTCCCAATTGGTCGTTACCACTTTCACAACCAAACAATCTTAATGAGTTTTCATTGCTTTAGTGGCAAAGTTCCTCTGCCTCAGAACACTGCAGAGCCTCCTCTCGCTCATCCCCTACTGCTCTTCAAGCTCCCATAATACCACCCAACAACAATAACAACAAAAATGACTTCATTTTCTGTTACATGCTATACAGCAGGGGTCCTCAAACTACGGCCCGCGGGCCACATGCAAATACAAATATTGTATTTGTTCCTGTTTTGTTTTTTACTTCAAAATAAGATATGTGCAGTGTGCATAGGAATTTGTTTATAGTTTTTTTTTTTAACTATAGTCCGGCCCTCTAACAGTCTGAGGGACAGTGAACTGGCCCCCTGTTTAAAAAGTTTGAGGGCCCCTGCTATACAGAGTGAGGTACCTAAGTTTTTGCAAATACTGATCTGGAACGCCCTTCCCTACTTGTCCAAATAATAATATCATCTTTTATGATTTAGCTTAAGTATCACAACCTTTTTAAAAAGTGGAGCTGATGGTGAGTTATATCTCAAAACACATAAAAAAATAACAAAACTTTGAGAACTATTTTCCGATGAAATCCTCTTTCTTACATAACTCTACCATACACAGTCAGACACCTGCAAGCAAATAGTGGATATTAACACACACACACACACACACACACACACACACACACACACACCAGGTCAGGGACCCATAATATGCCTCCTTCAAATACTCTATATACTGACCTATCTCTGAGTTTTGGGGTTTATTTTTTGTTTTCCATCTAGACTGGGGCTCTCCAATATGGTAGCCATTAGTGACGGTGGATTTTGAGACTTAACATGGGGTGGTCCAAATTGAGATGTGCTGGAAGTGTAAAACTCACATACTTGAAAGTCTTGGTATAAAGAATAATGTAAAATGTCTTATTAATAACTATAATAATTTTATGTTGACATTAAAACATTTGGGGTAAATGTAAATATTAAAATTATTTTCATCTTTTTGTTTACCTTTTTAAATGTGTCTACTTGACAATATAAAATCAGGATTTGGAAACAGCCTAAGTGCCCACCAACAGATGAATGGATTAGAAAACTGTGGTACATATACACAATGGAATATTATGCTGCTGTAAAAAAGAAGGAATTTTTACCATTTGCAACAGCATGGATGGAACTGGAGAGCATTATGCTAAGTGAAATAAGCCAGTCAGTGAAAGAAAAATACCACATGATATCACTCATTTATGGATAATAAAGACCATTATAAACTAATGAACAAAAATAGATACAGAGGCAGAGCAGCATTAAACAGACTGTCAAACTACAGCAGGGAGGCTGGGGAGGGTTGGGGAGGGGGTAAGAGATCAACCAAAGGACTTGTATGCATGCATATAAGCATAACCAATGGACACAAGACACTGGGGGGGGGGGGGTAGGGGAGGCTGGGGGGAGGTCAAGGGGGAAAAAAAGGAGAAAATGTACTACTCTTTGTACTATTTTAAGCAATAAAAATAAATTAGGTGTGTAGCTCTCATGATTTCATTTGGACAGCACCGAGCTAGACTGTGAGCTCTTTAAAGGGACGGATAGAGTCTTGTTAATCTCTGCATATAGATTCTGGCCCGTTGAAGGTGTTTAAGAATACTTCTCTGCATAAGATGAGCGAGTGAATATAGCTAAGTCTGAAAAGAACAGCACAGATACTGAGAACAATGGGACCACAGGGAGAGGACATTAGCATTATTTCCATGCAAGGCCAAGAAACTCTGTACAGAGGAGGTTAAGGGTTGAGCCTTGAAGCTGGGAGTGGCTTGGATATTAAAGAAGAAACTGTTGTATGACACTCCAAATTCACTTCTTCTTTCTGAACTTTGATTTCCCATACAAAAACAAAAGGGCAGGGTAAAATAGCTTTGATACACCATTAATAATCTATGATAAAGATGATATCCAATAGCTAACGATGACCATTCCATTTGGAATATTTATTTTACTCATGGGTTCATGTCACTGATTAGCTCCCAAGATATGTAGAGAGTCTAGGTATGTCTGGTTTTCTCTTAGGATTTTTCATTAGGTACATAGTTGGTTCAGATGATGAGTTAGACAAATCAATCTAAGGCCTCCCTCTAAGGCAGTGGTTCTCAACCTTCTGGCCCTTTAAATAGTTCTTCATGTTGTGACCCAACCATAAAATTATTTTCATTGCTACTTCATAACTATAATGTTGCTACTGTTATGAATCATAATGTAAATATCTGATATGCAGGATGGTCTTAGGCGACCCCTGTGAAAGGAATCGCAATCCACAGGTGGAGAACCACTGCTCTAAGGATATCAAGTCCACAGTTTAAATTCATGGAAGCCTCTGTAGGCTGTCCTTGTGTCTCTCAGTGGGCGATAAGGGGACACTGATGCATGGCAGCCACTGACTGGTGATCCAAAAGTGATGTTTCCTAATTGATCCATTCAGACATTGGACTGATCCATCTGATCGAACATTTGGATTTGAAGATGCAAAAGAAGATAGGATAGCTATTTGCAAGAGACATCTCTCCCAACCATAAATATAAATTTATATATGCATTATAAAGACAATGCTAACAATTATAGCACTTACTGAAAGTTTATACTGTAGTAGGCATTGCATTCTATTTACATTATCTCATTCCAACACCACAAGACTCAAGTCTGCACTGTTACTTTATGTTTATAGATGATGTAAGTGGCTCGCAAAGTACAAGTAACGTGGCCTAACCAAGTAGTAAAGGAGGACTTAGGACCCATCTGTTTTATGTATTTTTACCACTCTATGATGCTGTTTTGTGTCCCAGGTATAAGTCTGGTTCAGACTGTCCTGCTGCACACTTGACAGATGGATCCCTCTAGTGGAAATGACCTAAACACAAAACCTCCAACCCATTCGAGAAAACAGAAGCTCAGAACTCTGAGTTCCTGCTGAGTACCAGCCTCGGTGCCGAATTGGAACTCACAATGCTGGAGTCCCTCTTTCCTTTGGGGACCCTGGGAGCCTGGTGGCTCATGCCTCCTCACGAGGCCGGCTCTTCAAAGATCACCTTAGGTCTGACCCTTTGTTCAGGGAAAAGAGCCTCTCTGCTCAACCCTTCAGACTGCTGAGCCAACCCTTTCGCCTCGGCCCCAGGAATTTCTTTCAACCTTCATTTTTCATCCTGATGGCCTGCACAGGCTGACATTTGTGAGTTGACACAGATAAAAGAAAATGAAAACCTGGCCTTAACCACAGGTCCGAGCCTATAACTTGGACTCTTTCCCGGATGTGTGGAAAATATAACTGCTGTTTCCCCCTCCCTCTTGGACTGCGAATACAAGGGTCTTCTTTTAGAATGGGCAGGGATGTCTATAAGGAGCTTTCTTTTTTTCCTGACTCTGCTTTTTTTTCCAGACTATAATTTATATCTGAAAACATTTCCTTTGGTTTAGACACTGTTTTAGGGTGGCCTCAGGCAAAACATGAAATAGTCTGAATTTTTTTTTAACTTCCAACTTCTTAATTTCTATCCTTGGCTTCCAATCTGGACCTTGACCTTACTCTTGCCCAGTTAACTGCCCCAGCAAGTTTTCCTTGTCCCTTGTTTAATTCTGTTAGGAGACACCTGATGTAGGAGCTGGCAGCTCTGCTGTTTGTCATTAAGAAGTCACCTCCTTTCAAAGATGACAATTCCATTCCCATTGAAGCCTTTTATGCCTTAAATCAGAAGAGTAGCAATATCCAGGCTGAGAGTAACAGATCCATGTGGACTGTATACTTGGGAAGGGGAAGCACTATAGTGTTATTTCATAGGCAGCCTGACCTTTATTGCATAATGTATATGGGAAGGTGGAATTTTAGCATCAAAGAGCTCTTAGAACAATGCTCTAGTCAATGGTCAATGGGCCTTTTACAGCACTCCTGGCAAAAAATCATCAAACTTCTATTTGAATTCCTCTGGGGTGGGGCACTCACTACTTCAGGAACCTTGCTGGTACCATCATGTGCTTCTCATCATAAAGCCCAGTCTTGGAGTCCATGAGTGCTGGGAGGATCGCAAATCACTGCAAGAAAATGCAACACCATGCATTTGCCCTCCAGAAAGATTATCTTACACCCTGAGATCCCTATATGACCAACACTGAATAGTGCAAGGGTTATATGAGGTCCACCAGCATTTTTATGCACTCCTGGTAGTGTTTTGGAGGTCTGAGTTCAAGGACAATTATATATGAAACAGCAAAGTGTGATGGCTGAGGACATGGCCTCAGGATCCAGAGCACCTGGGTCCAAAGCCCAGCTCCACTACTTGCTGTCTGCATGAAATTGGCCAGCTGACTTAACCTCCACAAGCCTTGGATCAGCATCTTTAAATAAAACTAATAATAGCATTCTCTCCCTAAGGGTGTGGAGAGGATTGAATCATTTCATACATGCAAAGTATTGAGAGCACTGCCTAATATACCACAAGCACTCAGTAAACTTTTATTATTAGTAGTAGTAGTACCAGTACTACTGTGGCTCAATCACATGCTGAGAAACAATATATTTTCAAGTGCAGAATCGCTTCATATTGGGAGTCAGTACTTGGGGGTTACACTCTTGCATTTGCAAGGATTTTATTGTATACGAAGCTACTAACTTTCACAGTCCCCTCTGGTTCTCTCCAAAATCCTACTGCTGATGGGAAAGCTGAAGCTCAGAGCGGGCAGATGCTTTTTCCAAGATCTCAGCTTACATGTCACAACTTCAAACCATCCAGTGTAAATCAGCCACCACTCCCTCTTCCATTTACTCCAGGAGTACTATCTGCATATTCTTCTTATTATTGTCTGCATACATATGTCTATTGATGACTTTGTTTATTTACTGCTGTCTCAGCCAGAACACGAGTTCCCTAAGAAGAGGAGCTCTTCTCTCTCACGCCAGACTCAATCCCCAGCACCTGGCCAGTTGCAGGCCTTTGGGAAGCATCTGTTGAAGGAATGAGTGAAGGACAGCAGGAGGCATAGCAGAACAGAACCATTCTGTCAGAGCAACTGAAGTCCTGGGTTGCATTCCAGCACAGCCCCCGACCTCATGACCTTGGGCAATTGGTTTCCTGTCTCTAATTAGTGAAATGAAAATACTATCTCCTCTTCCTTACCGCTGTGGTGGGAAAAATAAAATAAAGTCCATAAATCACTTAGCACAGTGCCTGCTCATCATGTACACTCAACAAATGCTGGCTGTCACTCATCTGAGGAGATGAGATTTGTGGGGTTTGGTTCAGAATCCTTCCTGCCATGGTGTTTGCATATCTAGAGATTGTGAAAAACAACTTTAATGGGCACCAGGGAGTTCAATAAAGTAAAAATCATCACCTTCTCATTCCATTTGATTACTTTAAACTTGACAGTGATCTTTTAATGGAGAACCGAACCAAACGTTCTTATTTTCCTTCCAGACCAAAATGTTCCTTCTTAAACTAAGTCTCTAGATTCCACCTCCTATGTAACCATTTTATTTCTCCCCAACAACCCAAGGGGTGTATGGAAGGGACTCCTAGGATGCTAAACTAAGTGGAATTGCAGGCAGGGCACAATGTGACCCCTTCCTATATCAGGGAAACAAGCCAGAGAAGGGAAAAGATTTACCTCGGATGACGGAGTGGACATGGTGGGACTTGAACCCAGGTGTGTTTAATCTGCTTTCTGCCACATTTCACTGACACTTCTAGACGAAAAACAGGCCTCACACAGTTATGTCTCCAGTTCATCAACTGTCTATTCCCCGTAACAACTTCCAAATGCAAAATGATGGCTGTTAAAGGAACACATTGTTCCTTTGCCATTTCAATCGCCATCCAGGGACTCCCATTTCTAATCTGTTTATGTCACAAAGATTAGGCAGCTCTTTGCTCTAATTGGTCAGTTTTCCACTGAGAATGAGAGTTGCATCAATGTTGCATTAGCTCAGCCTGAAGCTGGGCAGGCATACGGATGCATGTATTTTAATCTGTCAGGACCAATGAGGAAAGAAAACTGTTATTTACTTTTTGTTTGGACCTCACCATTTAGCCATAGCTCTTTGAGACAGGACTTCATTTACTAAACAAACTGCTCAGTAGCATCAATAACTAGTTTCAGAGTCTTTTTAGGAGGACTTCATATGACACTCAATCCGTGATTCCCCAATAAAACAACACAGCTGTCCCCTTGTAGTTCACCTCTCAGCAGGAGCTGCAGAATCATATTTAATCAACTCTGCTTAAAAAGCCGTCCAATTTCCTTTAGGGCTCTGGCGTGCTTCTCAGGCCAGGATGGCTTCTGCCCACACGTCAGCAGCAGCAGCACTAGCGGAGGGAGCTGCCGTTTGTCGAGACTCTATTGGGTACTTCACATTCAAGATGCCATTGAATCCACCTTGCAGTCCCATGAGGGAGGGATTATTGTTGGATTTAAAGACAAGGAAACTTAGAAGTGTAAAGCCATTTGTCCAAAGTTAGAGGAATAAGTGAGAGAACTGGGATTCAGCCAAGGACTCTCTAATCCCCAAATCTGAGCATTTTCTACTTTTCAGTCTGGCTTTCCACATCAGGAGGTGCCAAAGAATTATATAAGGATGAGTGTGAGTTGATATGATCAGCCTATTGAAGCTGCCAAAGGCTACAGGTCCTAAATTCCCTTTAAGCTTGCAGCTTTGTCTTACTATAGTGAGGTTTTTCTGTAAGAAAGTGAATATCCCTCACATCATCTTTCATTCCACAAACATCGATGATTACCACATACGGTTCACTCTCCAAGTGAGGTGTGGGATACAGAGATAAGATGGATATAAATCTTGCCTTCAAGAAGCTCAAAGTCTAGGAATAGAGATAAAACAGCAACAAAAATTATTCTAATGAGAGGTAGAAAGTGATAAGTAGTATGAATGGGCCAAAGAATTATGGGAGCCTGAGAAAGAAAAAGTCTATTCCTGCCAAGGCATCAGATTAGGCTTCATGGAATAGTGAAGATAATTAACATCAGCTGCTATGACATGTGGCCCCCAAATATTATTGGCTAAACAAAATATGAATGTCTTCCTCACTTTCTATTGGGTCTAGGTAGTGTTTTATTCTAAGCAGTGACTCTGGATACAGGTTTTTTGCATCATGGGATCTACTCTTTGAGAGTCCGGTGTGTCTTACCACATGAGCAGGGAACAGAGGGTGCGAGCAGAGGAGGAGGTGGAAGGTTGGGGAACCGGGCCTGGAAGTGACTCACTCTATGTCACTCACATTCCAGTGGACAAACTTGATAATGGGACGCCAAAGTAACTGGAAAAGGGGCTGGAAAATGTGTCCTTTCTGTGTGCCCAGGACAGGAGAAGTTTCACTGAGCACAAAGCATTGTTTCTGCCACGAGAGATACTGACATGCATATTGTGGAAATGTTTTAATTGAGCAAGATGAGGAATATGCAGGATGCAGATGGTGTAGGCGATGTGCAAAGAACACCTTGATTCAAAGAGTTTGGAAAAATAGGTGTTATCAGATATGGAAAGGCCTTGAGTGATAAGCATTTCCCAAAATGTGTTTTCCTCAGTGGTAATGAGTATAATGTTAAGAATGATTTGAGTAGTCAAATTTTGGAAAAGCTAGGTTATCAACTGATCCCTGCAGGAGTTCCTGAAGATTTTTGGCTAGCGTCATGGAGTCAATTATAATAAACCTTTTTTGATCACAAAATCTCATATACAGCATATCTTGTAAGATTGATGTTTGTGCAACATGCTTTGTATAAGGAATCTTAGGCAACGATGAGCCATTTCAGCAGGAGAGAAGATTGATTAGAAGTGCTTTTCAAAGTATACGCCAGAGATGCATTCCAACTTACTTGCCAAAGGGGATCCATTGGTAATGGCTGGCAATAGTGCTGCTAGAGGAGGAATCATGAAACCTCATCTGAACTTATCTGGGAAAGTATAGTGATTGATTAATAATGTCTGTTATGAATTACAGAATACATGGATGTGTCAACTTGGCTAGGCCAGGGTGTGCAGTTGTTTGGTCAAACAATAGTTTAGCTGTTGGTTGAAGGTATTTGGTTGATGAACATTTATAATCAGTGACTTTAAATAAAGGATAATACTCTTGATAATATGTCTCATCCAATCAGTTGAAGGCCTTAGAAGCAAAACTGAAGTTTCCCAGAGGAGAAGGAATTCTACCTCAAGACTGTAACATATATATCTTGCCTAATGGACTGCCTTATAGATTGTGGGCTCAAGACGGCAATGTCAACTCCTCCCTGCATTGCTAGTCTGGCCTGCCCTATACATTTCAGACTCCCTAGCCGCCCCCCGTCCCTGCCCAAGCCATGTATGTGTGCCACATATATCTCCTATTGCTCTGTTTCTCTAAGAGCCCTACTAACTCAAGGTTTATAGCAGCATTTGATTTTCTTTCTTTAGGTGAGAGTAGCCAGTTGGATAAAAGAGAACTTGGGTCTCTGGAAGTGGTGTCAACAGCAAAATAGGGAAGGAATTCAGGAGGAGAAAGAGATGAATTGGATTTGGAATTCTGTGTTTTAGGTGCCAGAAAGGCAACTAAACAGCCAGCCATTAGAAGTACATTCATTCATAGGTAAACAGAAGTTGGCATTATTTCCAGAGCAAACAGAACTCTTGACTAGAAGGGCATGTCTTCTTTAGAGTTTTTTTTTTTTTTTTGATAGATATGTCTGTTTGTCCATAACAGCTTCCTGAGACTGAAGTCTAGGGAAAATGCCTCCAGTGACATAGGCACAAAAAGACCTACTCTGTCCTGAAGGAGGCAGGAGGCATCTGGGCAGCAATGTCCAAGACACACCTGCATGGGTGTGAATTAAAAGAGAGGAGAATGAACATAGAGAAAGGAAAAGAGGAATGGCACTGAGGGAAAAACTGAATGGAGCTGAGTCACTGGGCATGACTAAGGCATGACTAAGACCTTCAGGGTGATGGATGAAAGTATCACCAGCAGAAGAGTGAAGTAATTATTAATGCATGTGCATGGTGACTCAGTTGGTTGTGAAAACCACAGTAGAAGCTCTTTATTGTAACAGCTCAACAATCATATACTGATTTCCCACAATACTGCAGGCACTCACCAAGTACTTTGTCAAACAGAGGAAAGGTGAGTCCAGCCTCATTTTGAATCAGTCTCTTCTCTATGTTCTATTAGCTCCCTGAACTTCACTGTCTCACACCAACAGGCGTAATGAGGTCGCTTTGTTCTCACATTCATTCGATAAGGATGTATTGATCTTCTCCAGTGAGCCATGCACTATTTCTGGCATGGGAAATATATTAGTGAACCAAAATGGCAAAACTCTTGGCTGTCACAGAGCTAACATTTTAGTGTTGGTAAGAGAAAATGCCATGATAATTAAGTAAACTATGTAACATAAATTTTGAGCTACTAAGGTTAAAAAAAAAAAAATCTGTATACATTAGGAGAAGCTAGGTTCTGATGTAGTAATCAACCACTTTGGGATCTCCCACAAGCCTAATGTCATCACGGGCCAGTAGAAGCCTCTGCTCCACATCCCCACCCTAGAGCCCAGACTGCTGGGGCACCAATATCTGTAATATTGCTGGTAACCTTGGCATAAGGGAAAAAAGGGATCCCTGCTGGGTCTCACCTTGGCAATGCAATCCACAGACTGGAAGTGACTCAAACTAAGAATCAGGAAGTACAGTCCTATTATGTGCTCAGATTGGGGGTGCCTATAAATTTAACAAGTAATATTAGGGATGCTTATGTCATAGTAGAGACTTTGGCTTTTCCCATAAGTAAAACGAGAAGGCAATGGAGATGATAAGCAGAAGAGTGAAAGTGAATGAAACTGACTTTTGCTGAGATCTTAGTTCTGCAACGTACAGCTTGTGTGTGAGGATACTGAGAACTGGGATAAAAAAAAACCCAACTCTGTTGGGCTGGTAGGAAGATTAAATGAGGCATACTTATAATGTCTGGCATGGAATAGACTTCTGTAAAAACAGTGGTATATTGAATTGCCTATATATCTATTTGTTTCTTTAATATGGATTAATTTCTTCCAAATCAGAAATCACGTCTTATTTATCATTAAATCCCCAAGGCCTAAAATAGGGTTCATCTCACTTTATTCTCTTAATGCATGTGCTTAATTCTTCAATAAATGGCCAAGAGTAGAGGAAAGATGAAGAGGGCATCCGCATATGTGTCCTTTCTCCTAAGAATTTACATTTTCTCAAGAAAGGGAGCTGTCACCTTATATATGAAAGGTCAGGAGAGCAATTCATAAGCCACAGTTAACAACCAAGCTCTTGGCATTCCAGCTGCTGAATCTGGCAGAGGCATGTTCTGGGTGACCTCATAGCTCAGCTTGGGAGACTGTTTGGAATAGGGTTAGCTGTCACCTTTCAGTCCTGAGATAAAATCTGACCTGCTCATAGCTGACACGTTTGTCAGCCCCATGGAGTTTATGTTTGAAGAGAAAGGTAGGCTAGCAGCAGTTATAATGCCTAGAGATAGAATTACAAGAGACCTGAACAATCTTGCTCTGAGTGTATGTCATCACTAAGAACAGGGGCTGCATGGTCCAGGGTCAACCCTAGTGCACAAGGGAGCAGTGGGGCATTTCCATGACCTCAGGAAGAGAAGGAATTTAGGCCAAAAAACTCATTTTTATTATTTAGTAATAATTTGTATTAAAATTATAAAAAAATGGTAACCAAGCACAAAATAATCCTATTACCTTGAATGAGTCCACACAGCCCCTGCCACTTGGGATATATCCAAAAACCAGGCATTCTCCCGGAGGCAAGAGTGACTATCGCCTAAGTTTATATTTTTACTCATGTAAAAGGAATTAGGAAAAGCTTAGATTTTCGGGAAACAGTAACTCAGAGGTTGCTGAGCAGATGGCACTTTCCTCTCTGGTTGCTGCCTAAATACACACACTGGTTGCACCACCAGCAGAACCCAGCCTGGTATAGCACTATTACTCTGTCTGAAGCATTTGCTTCTGTAGTTACCATGCAGCCAAGAATATAAATACAGATCCCAGACATTTGTAGTGAGATGGTTTTAGGAGCCTTCAGGGGCAGCCAAATCAGTATGGAATCTGCAAAAAGAGCATTCATTTCAGGAATAGGTTTGATTTATAAAATAGACACTGTGATCCCTTCCAATAGAGTACAGTGTACATCTGACCAATTTGTCTCTTGCCATTGCACAGGAAGCAATCATTCATTCACCCTTGTTTTATATAACACGCTGATTTACAGCCAATTTTCTCAAACTTTACTGTGGCTACAAATCACCTGAGGACCTTGTTAATATGCTGGTAATGCTTCAGCAGGCTCGACACTCTGCATCCTCACTAGCTCCCAGGTGCCTTCACACTCCTGAATAGTAAACTGTACTAAGTGAGCGAGTCTGAGAACACGGTTATTTGCCCAAGTCCATGTGCAAGCTTTACCACTCACTAGCTATGAGACCACGGAAACATCAATGAACTTCTGAGTCTCCATTTCCTCATTTTAAACATTTGTATGTACTGTTTACAGAGAATGAAAGGGCCTAAAATACTGTTTGAAGGACCCAGTAGTAGTAGATTCTATGGTAATCCGCACACAATGCTAAAATAATTTCTTGAAACCTTATATTAATAAGTGATTGTTATTATAACCAGGCATTTACTGTATGCCTATCATATTCTAGGGCTCTAGGAAAAGAAATAGAAGACATGATTCTTATCTTCCTAGTGCTAATAGCCTGAAAGAGTTTGTAGACTAGATAGGTAATACTCTATAGCTATATAGCTCTCCCAGAAGTTAGCAGACACACTAGTGCATGGAATAGTGGTCATGGAGTCTGGGACCTGAGTCCCCTTTCCTTTGTCATAAAGGATTCTGCAAGAGCCCCTTTTCTTCTGTGATTGTTGTTTTCCAATTCATATAAGAAAAGTTATAACAGGCCAAAAAGTCCCATATCCCAAGTCATGACTTACTAACATTATGACTTTGGCCATAACTCACAGGTCTTATTTTCCTCATTATAAAGTTACAATATCCATGATGAGAATTAAACATATTAATATAATGTATTTAGGTTATTGCCTTGTTTGCTTGAACACTCAGTGAGTGTCTTCATTATCATCATCATTATCATCATCACCATCATCATCATTTACTGGCTTTTTCTTACACTTTTTTACTATCTCTGTGACTATAGCATACTCACTCATATTTGCCATAACTCAGGGCTTTAAGAAACTGCTCAAGTATATACTGAACTTATTTTTAAATTGTATTTAGAATGGTTCATGAAACGTATCAGAAAATTGTTTTCTCTAAGGGCCAGACAGTAAATATTTTAAGTTATGCCACAGACTCTATGTAAACAAGTGAATGTGCCTGTGTCCCAATAAAATATTATTCACAAAAAGGAGGTGGCTGGATATACTTTACTGGTAAAAAGAGATAAAGAGATTAGAAAAAAAAGTCCATGGAAACCCCCAAAAATGACACATTAAAAGGAGAGGAAATATTTCCACATAGATTTTAGCAGGGAAAAAAAAGCTTGTTTCTGTTTCAGGGCTCTCTGTTCACATTTGTTTTGGGGAATAGGATGTGGATAGAAGTGAGCAGCCATCTCATTCGCTGCTGATTTACTGCCAAATTTAATATTTTATTGGGACACAGGCACATTCACTTGTTTACATCCACCACTGATTTAGACAAAAGAAACTGTGACTATTCTGTGATTTACGAGGAAGTTTAAGTTTCACCCAACACAAACTTTCGGTCCATAAAATGCATGATGTTGTAGGAAAGCTCGAAGCTCTATGCACTTCGCCATCTATCATCAGCCCTGCCTTCACTTTAAGAACCCAGTAGCCTTAGAACCACAGAGCCTCACCCTGGAGAAAGGGTTTTGAGGTAAACTGAGGTCCAGAGAGGAGGACCGATTTACTCAAAGTCAACTGCTCCCAGATCAGGGCCAGCACCAGGTCATTGGCTCCTGACTCTAAATCACAAACTATATCTTTTCTCTCTTTAGTTTGAAGAGAGGAAGAAATAATTTCCTTCCGGGAAAAAAAAGAAACCTTTTATTTCCACAAGGGTTTTAATACAGAAATGGATATTTTTTAAACTTTCTCTTAATGGATATGCCATAACCAGCCATGAAAACACTACTATGTCTGCTTAATGGCAATACCAGCTCCCTGTCCTTGTCACTTGGATCTCATATTAAAGGTTTTCTTTCATTTCTAGTAAAAACAGAAAACACCCTCTCTGTCGACTCACATCTACTCAGATTCCAGAATCATTTCTTTGGCAGTAAATCAGCAGTGAATGAGATGGCTGCTCACTTCTATCCACATCCTATTCCCCAAAACAAATGTGAACAGAGAGCCCTGAAACAGAAACAAGCTTTTTTTTCCCTGCTAAAATCTATGTGGAAATATTTCCTCTCCTTTTAATGTGTCATTTGGGGGGGTTTCCATGGACTTCTTTTTCTAATCTCTTTATCTCTTTTTACCAGGTAGAGTATTCTGGGTAATAATAACAACATCAGCTATGATTTATTGAGCATGTACCATATACCAGGCATTGCACTAAATAACTTAATCATGTGTGGGAGTATGGCAAATCCCATTTTACAGATGAAGAAACTGAGGCAAAAGGGCTGGTAAGTCATACAATAAAAGGATTATGCTTAAATTCGTCCTTCAGATAACAAATAGCTACAAAATTTTGACATTGACTTTAATGATGTGGGCGTGCATTGTTTCATTTATATGAAATGTCCAGAGATGGTAATTCTATAGAGAAAGCAAGCTGAGAAGTGCTGCGTGAGCCTAGGGTTGGGCACTGGGAGAGACTGCAGTGGCCCTGAGAGATAGTCTAGGTTTGATGGGCCAACTCTAAAACTATATTTTATAGATTTACTTTATAAATTTATAAAGCTTTATAAATTTACTATAAACCACTGATCATTTTACACTTGAAATTAGTGAATTTTATGGTATGGTATGGTATCACTGATCCTGGAAGGGAAGCAGAGAATTGGCACATCATTTATTTGGCTCAAAAGGTGTCTAGATACTGGTTCAGTCAGCCAGAACTATTCACAACAGAATGATTAGATGTGCATTAGTGACAGTGGAGGGAGGACAGAATTGGAGGCTACAGGTTCTACTCAATCATCCATTATGTTGATTCTTCCATAAAGACAAAGGACCTATGTATGGTTTTACCTGACCCCATGGATGAGAAGAGGAATAGAGTGGTTAAATGCATGGTCTTCTCAGTCAGCTCTGGGCATCCATCCTGGCCCTGCCTTTAATGAGCTGTATGATATAGGCAAGTTATTTAGCCTTTTGGAAACTTAGTTTCTTTATGTATAAAATGAGGATTATAAGATCCACTCACAGCCTCCTAGAGCTGGTGAAAGAGAAATGTGTAGCACAGTGTTTTATACAGAGTGAGCTTTCAACATATGGTGTATGTTATTCTTTTAATGTTGTGTTATAATTTTTAATAATATGTGTATCAGGGCTATCTATAATAATAAAAGCATAATATGCTAATTAGACTGGACGGGTGAACGACCTTCTGGACATCATTCCGAACGTCATTCCAGATGAAGCCACAGTGGTGGGGGCTGAGACAGAGGCAGTTAGGGGCGATCAGGCAGGCAGGCGAGCAGTTGGGAGCAATCAGGCAGGCAGGGAGAGTGGTTAGGGGTGACCAGGCAGGCAGGTGAGCAGTTAGGAGCTATCAGGCAGGCAGGCAAGTGATTAGGGATGATGAGGCAGGCAGACAGAGTGGTTAGGGGCAATCAGGCAGGCAGGCAGGTGAGCAATTAGGAGCCAGCAGTCCTGGATTGTGAGAGGGATGTCCAACTGCCGGTTCAGGCACAAACCGGCAGTTGGACATCCCCCGGTGGTCTTGGATTGCGAGAGGGTGCAGGCTGGGCTGAGGAACCCTCCAGCCCCTGTGCACAAATTTTGTGCAGCAGGCCTCTAGTTACTAATATAAACATGAATTTAGTATTAGTTTATCTAACACTATTGTGTAGTGTTAGTGTTCATAATTGCTTTGTTTTATTTTGTATTCCTATAATTTGTATTCATATTACTAAGTAATACAGAAGATAAAAATACCCATACCCAAAGTGTATATATGGACTGTGGTTCCCATGGTGAAAACTGACAGCTGGGCAAGATGAGATAATCTTTTGAAAAGATGAACAAGGGTTTTATCATGTCTAGAAGGTCAAGCCTCAGGAAACAAACTTGAGCATGCAGTTGTATTAGAAATCATCTGGGAGGTCTTATTAGGGGCCAGGGGCTAGAAAGATGACTAATATTTTTTATCAAATGTGATGGCTGTGTGTGTGGGCAGCTGCAAGTGAGTAGTGCCAATCCTGGTCCACTCAGGTTCAAGACACCTGTCAAAGCGGGAAGCACAATTCTTCAAACACACACACACACACACACACACACACACACACACACACACACACCAGGCAGCAATATTTTCCTGTGAGGAAAGAGCCCAGTGGGCTCATAAAAGAGGAATGAAGGGCTGGGCTTGACTCTGGGTCAGGAAGGATTTGTAGGAAAACAAACATGGTAACTTGTGAGACATTAGAGGAATTATCGTTTTGAGAAAGACAGGCTTGTTTTAATGCATCTTTCCATGGGGTTACATTTTATTGGTGCTTACTGGGTGACAAATCGCCCATTTTTAGCTTTTATGTAGCTCTAGTTTTGATCTTATGAGTTGAGAATGACTAATACCCAAGAGGGTATGACCCTGGAGCAAAGCATGCTGGGAAAGTGCATTTCTGGGTGCATGTTCCCTCTGTGCCTAGAGACACTGACTCAAATAAAAGTCAAGACTCTTGTCCCACCAGGGGCCATTGCTTTGGAAAATAAAGCAGGGCTTTGGAATACGTCTTTGTTTGCCATTCTTATTCAAGGTTATCCAGACAAATCTGCTTCAAGAGTGGAGAGAGCAGTAAATTTAATTGGAGTTTTCAAACAATTTTCAGTCCAAAAGTAAGAAACTCAAGATCAAATAAGTATTTTTAAACCACTGGGCCAAGAAAACAAAACAAAACCAGAATTGGTGTCTTCCATGGGCATCACTTCCTGGGTCTTGCTGGCTCAGAAGAGCAAGTGTAAGGGATGAGAGATTCTGCTCTTGGCTAATTCCATTAATGGTCAGGCTGATGGGGAGAAAGCTAAGAACCTCCCATCCTTTTCTGGCTATTTTTGTTGTATAGAGTTATATCCATAAGAGGCCAACCCTCTATGGCTTAAAATAAGGGAGCACATTGGATATCTAGTTGTGAATTTTTACATGCACAGGCAGTGATGGACCAGTCAGAGGGTAACCCTGTCTGTGAGGCCAGTTAGTCCCTCTCACTGATCCTGGAAGGGAAGCATGGTTTTTAACTTCTCTGATTTACAGGTGGGGAATAAATTCCCACAGAGTTTGGTGACTTTACCAAGATCACACAGTAAGCTAGTGACAGAGCCAGAACATGAACTAGAGTCTCCCAGATTCTAGAGTCTGCACCACATTGTTTGAGAAGCCAATGTTCTTTTCCTTTTTTCAAAAATCAGAAAAATGTTTAGTGACTAAACTATGCATCTGGACTTATTTCTCTTGTCCTGTGTGCTGAGATGTCCCCAATTTCTCCTCTTTCTGAGCCATGTAGAACTGGCAGCTGATAACTTCTCAGTAGACTTAGCAAAAGCAGGTATGTGGAGTCTATAAATTGAGATGTTTCAGGAAGTCCCATGCTGCCATCATTTGTATCCTTAGAGTCCAAGGATGTTGGAGCATGTACAAAGCTTATCCTCATCATATTATTTTACAGAAAGGGAAACTGATACCCAAAGAGGAAGAAGTGATTGCTCAAGATCACACAGCTGTTTTGACATACTCTAGATCCCTCAATGTTCTCCAAGAAATGATGAAGTAGCTGATAAAGGAGGTTCATGGAGAAGACATAAGAAAAAAGACACATGCATTACCATGAGGGAAATTCTGCCACTTCCTAGCTGTGCAGACTCAAACACACCTCTTAAACTCTCTGACTCTCAGCTTCCTCCTGTGGTAAGTGGCAGTAATAATAGAACCTACTCCATAAGGTATATGAAGATTAAATGATGCTATGCATACAAGTCTGAGTACAGGGCCTGGGTCTCAGTAGGAACTCAATATATAGGAGCTGCAATAAAGGTTTATCAGGTCAGAAGCATGAAGAGAGGAAATAAAAGGGTTTGTGAGGTAGAGACAGCGCTGGAGGGAGCTGAGGAAGTGATTTATGTCTGTCTATTCCCATACTCCGTTGTATTTGAGAAAACAGAGGGGTGAAGATAACAGGAAAAGGGGGCATGTCCTTGAGTAAACTGTCTATTGTTGCTCAGATATCACTCTGGTAACAAGGAAAGCCCCTGAAACTGGTTTATCCACAACTCCTGATATGACTCTCCAGGGCTTTCAGTGACAAGTTCAGGGTTCCAAGAAGGAGCCAGGAATGAGGCGGTCACAGATGGGAATACTTATTTCTTTGGAAGACTTCCTTTTTGGATGTTCTCAAAGCTCTGGGTGAACTAGAAGGGATCTTCAGGCTAGAACTTGCTCCTGGAGGGCGCATTTCCCTCCCACTGTGCCCAAGTTTATCTTACTCCCATCCTGGGGCAAGATGCCAACTTTCCTATTCAACCAGCTGATTATATCCAACGAGGTTTCGAAATAGCTTCTGAAAACCCTTCCTAAGACTTCCTTTAGGACTTTTAATTCTCCTTCATAAGGACAGATTGCAAGAGAAAATAGAAACAATTTTATAAAGGCAAATTAATAGGGTCGAAAAGTGTAAAGATTATTGATGAAAATCATAATAAAAGTGGGAATTTGTGGATGGCAGTCTTCTTAGGAAATTTTTCTAATTTCAAGTTCATACATAAAAGTATAGATGAACACTGAAACAATATAGACTCCATGATAATGATAATTTTTTCACATCAAAAAGTAAGTGGTATTAATAGAACCATATGGAAAAAGTAACCTTGTTTGAAAGAACACATTTTTTCAACCATTCAGGTTAGGTACTCATTTAATTTTAAGCAGCTGTGAACCAGCCTTATCTGTTCAGTTATAAACAGCCCTCATCTGTTCATGGAAAGTAGCCATGTATTTCTCACCAGTAAATATCCTTGACATTAGTGTCCTCCAGGTAAAGGTGATGTTAAAGTTCCAGGGTAGAGGTGAAGCAGGTTTGTTCTCCCCTAGCTGAGCCGGGGAGATGAGGACATAAATTCACAGAGGATGGATAAAGCGGGAAAAGGCTTCACTCTCCAATGCCACTTGCTAGAGCTCACCTGAGATGCAACAAGGAGGGAAGTGGAGAATTCTTAGCCAAAGGGAGGCTCAAGTAAGACCATTTCTTACTTTGTATATCAGTCTAACAAAATTCCACTTCAAAGTTCAAGCTGATTGCATTGAGGGGACAGGGTAAGTAGAGATGTCACACAGGTTAAGGATTTTGTTGTTGTTGTTAATCCTCAACCAAGGATACTTTTTCCATTGATTTTTAGAGAAAGTGGAAGGGAGGATGAGAGACAGAGAGAAACGTCAATGTGTCTCACATCGATTGATTGCCTCCCACACACACTCCAACCCCTGCCAGGGATTAAGCCTGCAACTGAGACTCGTGCCCTTGACCGGAATTGAACCCTCAACCCTTCAATTTGCAGGCCAATGCTCTAACCACTGAGAAACCCAGCAAGGGCAGGATTCTTTGTTTATTGACTAAAGATGAGGCAGCTCTTTCAATGACAGAAGAGCCATAGCAGATGCAAGGACAGCAGCACTGGGCTAGTGTGTCTTTAGTTGCCTTGGCTGTTTTAAAAGAGAGACCTCAAGCCTCCTCTATAGGCCTCTATGCAGGACCAACTAAGCTCATTCTGGCTCTTATCAGAAGAAGCCAGATAATGGACAGACAGCAGGCTCCTTGAGGGACCAATCAAAATCTTTATTCTCCATTCCATCAGATTAGGGTAACATATATTTTCTATGCCCAATGCAGAGTAACTGAACCATATCCCTAGCTAATAATGTTGATTAGTGCTCCTTTTGTTAAATTTATTTTCTTTCATATAGTCTCTTAATCCACATTTCAATGTTTATAGAGTCCTTGAGAGTTAGATGTAATAGATATGGTGCACATTCTTATTTTGCAGGAGAAAAAAACCAGAGCATTGCAAAGGCAAAGCAAAGCTACCAATGTCCCGAGTTATTAAGTTCAAAGTCCATGATTTGAATCTGTTTTGGAAAATGAACAATATTTCAGGGCCTCTTCACTCTACTCATTGATTCCATTCAGTCACATAATTCTCTCATTCATTCATTCATTCATTCAGCAAATATGAATTCAGTACCTGCCACGTTGCAAGCACTGTTCTAGGCACTTGGGTAATGCCACAGAACAAGACAGACAGAAATATCTTTCCCTGTAGCTACATATACAATAAAATATGTGTAATGTCTCTTCTACCACCAGCAGCCATCTGGTGCAATATGGCTTCCAACTCAAAGATATGGGGTGTAGGGGACAAAGACAAAAGACAATAATTATAATACTAGTTTGAAAACTAAATAAGTAGTGGTAAGTGGTCTGGAAGAAAGAGAGCAAGGTGAAGGAACCATAAGTATTGGGTAGAAGGACAATAAAAAATTTAAATAGGATGATCATTGAAGACCTCATTAGAAATGTGAATATGAAACACATAGACACAGACAACAGTGTGGTGATAGCCAGAGGGAAAGGGGGGTGTGGGTAGACGGAGGTGGGCAAAGGGAGCAGGAAATGGAAATGGAAAGAGACTTTGCTTGAGCCAATGGGTACACAATGCAGTGTGAAGATGATGTTTTGTTGAATTGTACACTTGAAGCCTGTATGGTTTTGTGAACCAATGTCACTTCAATAAATTCAATAAGAAAATAATTCTATATAATAAAAGACTAATATGCAAATAGACTGAATGGCAGTACAACTGGAACAACCAAACAACCGGTTGCTATGATGTGTGCTGACCACCAGGGGGCATGTGCGGAACATAGCAGGTGTTGGCTGCTGTGGGATGGTGGAGCAGGTGAGCAGGGGCACCAAACCAAGGCAGGGTACTGGTTGCTGTCATCGGGGCGAGCCTATGGTGGTTACTGAAAATTCTTTGCTCCTGCGCACTGTGGTCCCACCTGGCACTCGCACCTGCTGCTGGCACTGGCCCCGCTTGCACCTGCTGCCAGTGCCAGAGCCACTGCTCGCACCCACTGCCAGCACCAGCCCTGCTCGCACCCACAGCTGGTGCCGGAGCTGCCGCTCGCACCTGTTGCCAACCCTGATAGGCCCTCAGGGCTTCTCCACCTAGCCCTGTTCCTGAGGGGCAATCGGGGCAGCAGTTGCTGCTTGCATCTGCTGCTGGCGCTGGCCCTGCTCGCACTTGCTGTTGGCACCAGCCCCAATCACTCCATGCCATCAGCGGGTACAAGCGGGGCTGGCACTGTCAGCACGTGGCAGCGGGAGCAGGACTGCCAACAGACAGAGGACTGGGGACAGCGGCGGGAGGGTTTGGGTCAGGGTGCGGAGGATGGGCTAAGACCTGCCCCTGTGCTCACAGCAGCCTCGCGGCCCACAGTTCCTTTCAAGGTGCACAAATTCGTGCATTGGACCCCTAGTAAAAAAATAAAAAGGTGAAATTAAGTTTGAAGGAGGTAAGTTTTAGCTAAGAACAGGGCACAGGTTGGCTGTGCCTCTCCTCCTGTCTCACTCCCAGGTGCTCACAATCACATCTACATACTATCCCACTTTTCAGCATCACAGCACAATCACTAACCTGAGACACTGTAGCAGAGAATCTCTAAGTCACTACAGTGCTGAGTGTGGAAAATTAGACAATATAACAACTTATAAAATCAAAATAAACTTCCTTTTATTTCTTCCTAAAAAGATATTAAATTGTGGCAAACTTTACTCAAACATTTCAGCATTTTTACTATTTGTTGGAACCTTTTTAAAACAGAATATTATTCACTATTCACTACACAAACCCCTGAAAAATATCCATACACCCTATCACTACACTATTATCTATTTATATATCTACTAGAGGCCCTGGGCATGAAAGTCATGCATGGGTAGGGTCTCTAGACCTGGCCGGTGATCAGGGCTGATCTGTGGGGTGACCAGCAGGGTGATCGGGGAGGCCCCCGCTGGCATCACCTTGGCTGGCCTGTGGGCTGGGGCCAGCTCCTGCTTTGAGCGTCTGCCCCCTGGTGGTTAGTGCATGTCATAGTGACTGGTGGTTCCATGGTCATTCCACTGTTTGATCAATTTGCATATTAGGCTTTTATTATATAGGATTTGTATGCCTCTGTCCATGTGTCCAACATATCTATCTATCATCCATCCATCCATCCTATCCATCTCCTTTTATCTTTTATCAATTTTGTGATGTTTAATCAAATATCATTTATTAGAAAATTCCCAAAGGCAGAAACCTAACTGGCCTAATGATAGACAGAAAGCAGACTTTTCCCACTGAAACCAGAATAATTCTCCCCTTGGACACAGGAAATGGGGAAGGGGGTTGGTACAATTTCTATGTGCCTGGTACTGCAAGGGGAATATTATATTCCAGAATATCTTGTTATCCTTTCAGGATCACTCCCAGCAGGTTGGAGATTAAAGAGGAGGGAGCTGGTACTAGTATCATCTCCCTCTGACTAATGGGAGAATAGACTCAGAGGGGTCATGTGACTGTCACCTCACCACATTACCAGGCAGAGCCTCTCTAGATGCGAGGCACAGAGGGCATCACCAGGAAATCACATCTCTGCAGATTCTGCTGCTTTGTAGGCCAGTGAGGCTGGAAGCTGAAAAACACTGCGAAGCTGACCCTGCCTAGTTGGGAGACGCACAACAGCCTAGCTAGCAGTTTAGGAAACCACTTTGGATTCAGCCAGAACTGGGTGTGAATCCTGATTTTGTCACTTACCAGATGTACTCTTGATAATGTAGCACAGTCTCTCTTATTCTTTGTGTCCTTAATTATTAGTAGTGGCCATAAAACATGGAGCACAATGCTCTGGCTTATGGTGAATACTCATATTGTAACCACCGTGTTTATTCTAGTGCCACTAAAAGGTCTCCTGAGTCAGAAAAGAGCATCCTGAGAGCACTGTTAAGTCCATTTACAGACCTGTAAACACCACACTTACAACTGGCATCTGCCTAGTGCTCTCAGCAGGCAGTGGCTGTGGGTCTCCTTCCTGAAGGTCAGAACCAAGCAAGGCAAGGAGGATGCTTCAGGGATTCGGACAGGAAGGCTGGGCAGGTTCCTGAAGGCAGAGAGGGACCCACTCCTAGCTATCTCCCGTCTTTTTTCACATAAGTGGGTGCCCTGGGTAGGGGGGAGCAGCATTCTTGTCCTCTCCATACATCCCCCTTCTGCTCTCGCCATGGGCAGTGAGGGGGAGATAGCAGGACAGGCACGTGAGAACTAGGGCAGCAAGAAATATGACTGATACTGGTCAGTCATCTATTCTATGTGGTCCCATGAGTTTGCTGTCAGAGGCAATGCCAAAAAACAAACTAACAAAAAACTAACAAGAAAATAAAATAAAAAACCCTGTTTTTCATCTTTATTTCTATAAGCTCTTTAAGGGGCAACTGTTAAAGGGACTTGTCCTGAAGATTTCATATACCACCACCTCTTATAGGGAATAGAGTGGTTTCCGTGGGATTTGCTAGGTAGGTTGGTGGAAGAAGAAGGGAAACGAATAGATTATAAGCATGTACTTTGTGCCACACACTAATATGAACCTTATATTATTTCATTAAATCTTTACAAAAGATGAATAGCCCCTTTTAGAGATACGGAAAGTACATTTACAAAAATTACATAGCTAGGAGGTGTCAGAGCCCAGACGCTATCCAGGTTTGTCTATGCCAGTCTCTTAACCACCCCCATCTCTCTGTTACCTTTACAGATTTAAGGCAAAGCCTATAGCATGTGGTCCTACCTACCAAGGGATGGGTGCTGGGAGTGTGCTGTTAGGAGCCCTGAGAGAGGCCCCACCTTCAGAGAGCTGGTGTCTGGCCTCAGACTGTGCAGGAGGTAAAGGCACACATCTGTTAGTCTTCAGCCTGCATCACTGAAATTCTTACAAGGAGTCTTGTTGGAGCTGGTGTTCTTCCCTGTGCGTGACCTCAGGCCAGCCAGCGGCCAGCAAGAGAGAAACACACCAAGGTTCCCAGGGAGGCCTCTGATGACTGTCTTTCCTGGAATCTCTCCTCCTGCCCAGCCTAGTGTGGAAGGAATGAGTTGATTGATGGGCCAGAGAGACAGCCTACATAAGACAGCTTTTTGGTGTCTCCATCATCTTTGGGATTTTGCTGATGCCTTTTGTAGGGAGGTGGGTCTGTAACTGGCAGGCAGGACCCTGACCCAATGGAGAAAAGGATTTTGCTCTATCTCTGTGTAGGTCAAACTCAGCACTGGGCTTGGTTATATACCTGGCTTAATACTAATGTTTTAAATACGCTGTCATTTCATCCTGTGAGGCAGATGTGATTATTCTCATTTTACAGAGGAAAAGAGATGGACCTGGGACCCAGATATGCTTGCTTGGGAGTTCCTTGCAGAATTCAGACTGGAATCCCCAGGCTCCTGGTTCCTGGGCACTGGCCCTTCCAAACATGGGATCTTAGGCACCGTGACAAGAGGTCGGAAAACTCTCCTTCTTTGAGGTTTGGACAAAAGCTTGGAATGTGGTATTTTGTCTAAGTGGAGAGTCAATTTTGGTCCGATATTGTAAAGGCTTTGAAATGAGTAACAGTTTATGAGTCTCCTTTCCCTATTTCTAAGAATTGGATGAACATTCTGACCTTGCTTACCTCAAATGCAGGATCAAAACCAAAGATTATGTGTGCTGATGCTTTGGGAGACATGGAAATCCACACTATATGGCAGGGTGGCTCAGTAATTAATCTTCAGAAGTGAACAGTATGGACCATTCACAATATAGCCATAAAATCACATATTTGAAAAGAGCCTGAAAAATGAAAATATACGTTTCAAAAGTTACAGCCCCCAAGCAATGTCCTTTACTGCCTAGAGAAAGTCATATCCCAGGGATTATTGCAAGGCATTGCTCAAGGGAAGCCCAATGGATATTTGTAGATGGAATTTAATGAAGAAAGGCACAATCCCTCTGGCTCTCCTGCTGAGACTCATGAAATCTTATTAAACACACTTTATTTAGTGAGCTTGGCTATTTGCTACCCACCCCACCCCATCCTTTAGCAGATTAAATATAATGACTTGAAAAAGGAAGAAGAGTTGTCAAGAACAGTGAAAATGTCAATAGAAGACTTGACAGCTTGAGAATGGAGGAGGAAAAAATAAAAGTAGAGCAGACAAAGAAAGATATTTCCTCCACAATGAAGCATTGACTTGCTAAATCAACAAAAGCTAAATAAGTTTAGGATCCTCAGAGATGTGCACAGACTATTTTAGAGTGCCTTTCACCAACAGTCGTTTACTGCAAAATGTTCTGACACTTCAAAGAGGGGGTAAGCCCTACTGATCACTCATTAGAAAGGCCTCTTTTGAGAGGGTACAGATGAGTTTCCTCTCAGTGCCTGACCGGCTTCCCTAGAGTGTGTACAATGTGGAGCTATGGACGACCATGACCTGGAAGACCCGTGTATATTGTCTCTCCAGCATATTTTACACCTGTGCTTCTTTCCTCTTCTAGATAGTCTGCTGAGTTTGAAGTCTATGCAAAAAAATAAAAGAAAAGCATCTTTTTCATCTCATCTCTGTAAGTCCATTATGGTGCAACTATTATAAAACACTTTCCCCCAAAATTTTCTTTACCACCAGCTCATATATTGAAAGGAGCTTTAATTTACAGTTCTCTGGTGATTAGTGATATTGAGCATCTTTTCATAAATCTATTGGCCATCTGTATGTCTTATTGGACAAGTGTCTATTCAGGTCCTCTGCCCATTTTTTTTTAAAAAATTGATTGTTTGTTTTGGGTATTGAGATGTGATTTAAATAGACTTTCTCCTACAAACTTATGCTCATAGCTATTCTTCTATACTACAATAAATGTATAACAATTTTGTTATCAAAAAACAACAAAAGTATAATAAAAATATTTTTGGAACTTTTGCTTTCTAGAAAATGCAGAATTAATTATGCATTCTACACAACATATTAAATTGTATTACAACTATTTCATCATTTTAGGGCCCAGCCATTCTTTATTTTCAAGCATTTCTTTTTATTTCTAATAGCAATTTTATCAATAGAACTTAAAATAAATATTGTCTCAAGTTTCCTTAACTCCCAAGAAAAACTGTTTCACAAGAACTCTTTGGTAACCAAGATGCCATGGGATCTTTCAGAGGTAGAGTATGTGGTTTTCTGGTGGTGTGGTTGTTTATTTTTGTAAGGGAATTCTTGGATTTCCAAGTGTCAAGACTCAAGGGGTTTAATTGAAATTTAACCTCCAAGACACAGCCTTTGAGTGCATTTAGCACTTTATAAGAAAATAGCATGGCTCCCCCAAGACCCCACAGCCCCATGGGATGCCCTATGGTGGTACTTATTATGGCTCCTCACAGCAGCTTGATTTCTTGTCTAGAGGTCTTATTAGACTGAAACCTGAGTCTATCTTGTCAACCGCTATATCCTCAGAACCTAAACACTCCGCTGAATCAGTTTGCTTTTTCATAAGATCAGAAAGCCCTCAAAATGCTAGCATTGGATACAGGACGCCATTCTTCCCCAACCTCCATTCAGCTAGTTCAGAAATGTTGGCGGGTGGTTTCTGCATTCTGTGGAGAAGAATGAAATCTGTCTCCTGGAGGAGGCTTCTGGGTCAGCCTTTGTGGGCTTAGCCTTGCAAGTTTTCATTTCTTATTCCAGGGAAAGTTTAGACCAATGTAGTAATACTAGGAAAGTTTTGTGTTCAGCCTGGACTGTAAGGTTCTCAAACAAATAATGGTCATTGTAAGCTGGGTACATCTCTTGGTGATTATGCTGTCAACTGATTTTAATTCTTTCATTCTTCTGGTGAGGTTCAGAGACCAAAGGCTGAGGCCTTACAGCCCTGGAGAGGTGACTTGAGAAAAGGGACTGTTTTTGACGACATCTCAAAATAGGAACTACAGCATCTGCTAGGGAGAAAGATGATGATAAGGGATGTCTTATAAAGAGAAATGGGCACTCAAGGAGAGAGACATTCGGTATTCAGGTCTGGGTTTCCTTTTTCCACACTGTCATTCCTCTCATCAAGCTCGAAGCTTCGTAAAGTTTGTAGAGTTGAGCGCACTGTTGCAGCTGTGCTTAAGGAAACAAAGTGAAATGATGACTCTTCCCGTAGGTGGGAGTACAGAGAGAGCTACAGCAGCAGAGAGAAATGTTGGCAAATGTCCACAGGTGATGGAGGAGAAGTTGAGGGCACTGGCCTGGAATGATAGATGGTCCAACCCAGCTATATGTATGGGACATGTAGTCACTTCTTAGAGGTTCTTAGAAATACTTGGGAAATCGGCAAGCCTTCCAGTGTACTTTCAATATTGGTGCTTGGATTATGTCATTTGGATATGAAAAAGAAAGCTGCCCCCAAAATGGAGAGCTTGGGGACTTTTGGTTTACTCTTGGTTTCAGAAGTTTGTTTCATATAGCAGTGGTTCTCAACCTTCCTAATGCTGCGACCCTTTAATACAGTTCCTCATGTTGTGGTGACCCCCAACCATAAAATTATTTTCGTTGCTACTTCATAACTGTAATTTTGCTACTGTAAACAATATGTAATTATATGTGTGTTTTCCGATGGTCTTAGGCGACCCCTGTGATAGGCTCATTCAACCCCCAAAGGGGTCGCGACCCACAGGTTGAGAACTGCTGTCCTATAGGATGAAGGGAACAGGGAAAATGTTTGCCAAGCATCTAATAACCACAAGTAACTGAATTCTTTTTTATGCCCAATTTTGTATAGCTTTAAAACAATAATTTGATTTTATATTCCCGAACATACAATATAGGGTAAACAATTCCCAAAGCTAAAATGTCTTTGAGAAAACAAGTTTACTGAATCCTGACCTCATGACAATTTCATTAAACCAACAAAGCGCCAGCTTGGAAAAATCAGAACTGTGACTAGAGCACTGTTCTTGCAGACCAGGCCTTGTCTTTGCCTCAATTATGAAAATGACTGAACAATTTTCATGCATTTCTGAGGACAAACTGCAGACATCCCAAAGAGATATTTCAACCCACCAGCAATTTGAAAACAACGATTGGAAATGTCAACTGGGAGAAAACTTTAAACACATATGATGGGCCAGCCATAGGCACAAGTCTCTTAAACTGACACGGGTGAACCCAAGCCTTGGAGGGGCAGGGGCAAATGAACAAATCCACTCAGAATGTTCTTTCCCATAAACCTATGTGATCACTGCTGTGCACCACCCCCTCCCATCCCATCATAGAATTGTCTGTGACAAAGCCAAGGATCTGAATGGGAAAAGGAGATAATTGATGGACCAACTAATAGGATTTCCAGAGAAGAAGTTGAGTACTGACTTTGCTTCCTTGACATCCTCTGCCACCCCCTCTTTAATTGATGCAACACCCAGTGGCCAACAGAGTGGCCCCACTAGAGAAAGCCATTTCCTCCCCCAGCATGCCTTCGGAGCACTGTCATCTCTGGGGGCCCAGCTCCCAACTGTGCCGCCTCTTCCGTGTGTGATCTGAGCTGGTGTCTCCAATGTCCTAAACACTCAAGGAAGAGCACAGATCAAAGGCTTTGAGAGGAGAGGCCTAGCCAGCGGTAAGGGGAATCCTTTGTGGGAAGAAAAGTTAATCACTTCTCAAGACTTACTCTGCCTAAGCCAGTTAATATCATTTGCATCTTGCATGACTTCTGTTAATGGTGCTTAGCCAACTTGACATTTTGTTATATTTTAGTGTTTTAACCCTTGTAAATAAAACCATGATTATTCATATGACTGTTATGTATAGATTCAATAAGTGACTTTAATGTGGGTAATGACTAATCAACTCAGTTTTCAAGTAAAAGCGAATCGTACATATTACATTTAAAATTTTATATTAAAATTACTTAAACTTTGGTAGTTGTGCTTTGCTTAAAAGGATATAAATGTTCATTTTTTTAAATTTTTACCACTCTCATCTATGAACAAAATTAGGATTAGATTAACCACAGGCTTGAAATTGGACCAAGGTGAGGTCCTTCCAGGTTAGAGGAAAAGGAAGCAGTGTTTTGCAGAGAAAAAAAGTATTGGTAGCAAGTAGTCAGACAGATGTGACTACTGTGCTGGACTTGGAGATACAGTGGCCAGAAAAACATGTGCTTTGCCCCCAGGGATGTCCGCTTCTCACTGCAGAGACCTCTCAGAAGCAGAACGTTATTGCAGAGTAATGCAGCCTGGTCAGTGCTACAAGGGAGGAGAATGAGGTGCTGGAGGAACCCTATGAAGGTCAGTCACCTTTTCCACCAGGGCCGATGTGACAGACCAAGGAAGACGTCACAACGGGCTGCAGAGACAGAAAGAGTTTTGTATGCACTTTAAGGAGATACTGAACTGTGGCTGGGGCACAGGTATTTGAGTGCAGGCAGGTTGTGGTGTGGAGGCAACTCAGAGATGAAGCTGGAGAGAGTCACGGTTGAGATTCTGGAAAGCCTTGTACTCTAGTAAATTTGAACTTTATTATAGGGTCATCAATGATTAGGTGACATTTATTTATTTGTGCATTCATTCATTAAATATGTACCATCCAGTACTTTTGATGGAACAAATATTTTTGAGCATATACCGTCACTGGAGATAAAGTAGAGGAAACAAAACAGATCAACAAACAGACAAAGCATGCTGTCCTAACAGAGCAGGTGGGATTTTTAGATACAGCGCGCAGGAAGAGCCTCACTGAGAAAATGTCATTTGGGCCAAAATACGAAGGAGAGAAGGTAAGTCATGTGGCTGTCGAAGAGAAGAGCATTCTAGACACAGAGAAAAGACACGGTAAAGTTCTGCATGCAGGAGAACTGGTGTGTTTGAAGAACACCGAGGAAGCCCAGGGGCCGGAGGGGAGGGGGATTCAGGGATGACGGACCTTGTGGTCTATGGTGTGGGCTTTGACTTTCACCCTGAGCCAGAAGGGAAGCCACTTGACTGTTCTGAGCAGAGACATGAAGTGCTCAGGTTTAAAGGGAGTCGGGATGGGGCAAGGACAGAGGAGGGAAACAAGTTAGGAGCCCAATATAGTAACCCAGGAAGAGGAACAGGTGGTGCCTTGGACTGTAACAAGAGCAGTGAGTTTGGTCAGAAGTGCTAATGAGACCCAATAAGATTTTCTGATTGACTGGAAGTGGTGTATAAGAACAGGTGGGGAGTCCAGAGAATGATGTCATATGTTTGGCTTGAGCACCTGGAAGGATGGGTTTCCATGAGCCAAGTCCCATGTGGGAGAGGTGAGGTCTGGACACATAAATTTGAGAATATTTAGCCGACAAAAGGTATTTAGAAATAGAAAAATAAACTGAGAACACTGGGGGAGTGGCATCAAACATTTTTAGGCACTGGGAATCTAGCACAGAGAAAACTAAACCAAACCCTTGTCCTCAAAGACCTCACATCAGAACAAAATAAATAAATAAAACAATACTACACAGAGCTATGATTAAAATGGCACTAGAGTGAACCCTGGATGCAGAGTAGAAAACAAAGGGTGAGGATAAACCAGAAGTGGTGACCTTGGTTAGCAGGCTGCTGTCTTGTCTTAGGTTTGGTGTTGGCAATGCAGATGGAAAAATGATTTGGGAGACACTACAGAGGTTTGTAACCCACAGAACTGGGTATCTGTTTAGTTCCACCAAAATACACCACTCCAAAGACTGAAAACAGTTTTGGTACTTAAAGACAAAGTCAGCAGGTAAGGTTGCATCTTGTAGGGCTGACTTCAGATATAATCCCAGTTCTGTTGCTTAACCCACTTGCAAACTTGGGTGGATTTTTAAATTTTCTATTTTTCAGTTTCCTGACCTGTGAATGAGATACATCATGCTTCACAATGCTTTTATGAGGATTAAATGGGAAATCATACATAAGCATCTAGCAGGGTTAGTGTGGATTACTTAGTGTGTGTAGAGGAGAAGAGATTCCCTTTTATCTCTACTCATTTTAGGTTCATTGGCTAGGGCTCTGCAAATTATACTGAAAAAAGACAGATTAATAGGAGAAAAATGAACAGGTTATTAACACATACATTGTGCATACACACAGGCATACACACAGGAGTACTGAGTGATGAGTAACTAAGAATAGTGATAAAATTTTGGGCTTACAAACCATTTCAGCAAAACCAATAAAGTTGTAGAGGTATGATAAGACAAAGGAAAAGGACTTTGAGTTTCTAATGTTGACAAATTGTAGTAAGGCCAACACAAGGCAAAGCTAATGGTAGAGAAGGGCTAGGTTAAGCTATGTAGATTCTTCTGGTGCCACCCCTGGGCGATGAAAGTCTAGAGCTGTCTTTGGTGATTAACTCTGTCCTTCCTGGTAGAGGGGAGAGGGGGCACCTTTACACAGTGATGTCCTGCTTTTGGGCAAGTATAGGAAAGACAGAGAGTTTTTCTTGTATCTGCTATTTCTCACTTGTTTTCTTTTTTTTCAGCTAAAAGTAATCAATATGTCAGAGTGTAGAATACCTTTCACAGGCATTCGGAAGATGTTACTTCTCTTTGTATTGACATAAGAAGCTTAAAAGTCAATAAAATGAAACTCATTAAATCATACAACTAAAAAGACATTCAAGGATGCATATTTGGCTTCAGGCATGGCTGGATCCAGGGTTATCAGAGCTCAAGTTGTCTTACTGTCTCACTCTGCTTTCAGATGTGTTGGTTTTATCATGCGACAGACTTTAACTCGATCATGTGAGAACTCAGAGGTGTCAGGCTACAACCTGCTAATTGTTTCATCATCAAGGCTCCTTCATCCAACCTCAAATCCAGCATTTGTTTAACTATCCCACCACCATGTCCTTCTGATAATGAATGGGTGCTCTGACAACTGACAACCTCAGTGGAAAGAATGTCTCTTTCAATATATTCAGCAAAATTTCTAGGTATGACCCTTAGCCCATCCTAGGACACACTGCATCACACTGTGCTCTCAATTACCAACGGCTGGGACCAGCCTCACCCAAACCTTGCAGAATAAGGATAAGGAAGTGGAAAGGCCAAAACCTAGGTACCCTACACTATCTTTTGTTATTGGATTATAATTCCCAATATCTCCATGTTCCTGGCCATAAAGACCGTTATCATCATCATCATCATCATCATCATCTAATAACCATGCTGGATTTTATGGCTAAAACACTATGATGACCTGCAAACTCCTTGAAAGAAGTAACCTTGGGCTTTAGAAAAACTTGCTAAGTATACTTCTTCACCCCTTTTCACCACTCCCCACCTCTGTCCAAGCATGCAGTGGTCTATGGGGTCTTTGGTCTCTTTCCACAGTTACCCATCAAAACCATATTGCATTGAGAAACAAGACAAATACTTCAGTTCCACCCAGCCTTTTAACAATTGAACATGAAACTACTGTAGTTAACTACAGAATAAATAAAAGGATTCCTAAGGCCATAAGCGCAGCATGACAAATTAGCAAGTACATGGCCTCGGGACAGGAGGGAGCTTCCCACCCAGGCCGAATCGCCAGCTCACCATTGGGAACAATTTACTTGATGCAAATGAAAAACCAAACATTTATAAATCAGCTAAACAAGAAGCTTAGAGGGAGAGCTTCTGGGACTTGGAAAAAATAGATTTTATTCTTCATGGAATTAGAGAATTGGAAATCTATCAGGACTCGGGACATGCACACATCTGGTGTGTGTTGCTGGGGCACTTAGTCACTTACCAGTGTGAGGCTTTGTTTATGGGCCTTGCAGTCCTGTCATTGGAAAGCCTTCCCCATAATGTCTGAAGGGCATATGGAAACTGTCAATTCTACCTCCAGCATAAGCTCTCTCTCTGTTTATTTCAATGCCCTCACTAGAGCCCACTATATTGCCTAAATGACTGGTTGCAATAGTCAGTTAACAGAGTTCCCTGGTTCTGCTTTTAAAAAATAAACTTTTTGTTATAGAATAAAGTTGGAATCATCGAACAGTTGCAAAGTGAGAGCTCCTGTGGGTCCCTGACCTAGTTTCCCCTAATGATGACGTCTTCCATTACTATGGCACATTCATCAAAACTAAGAAACCGATATTGGTACATTACTATTAACTAAACTTTGGACTTTGTTAAAATTTGATGAATTTTTACACGAAAGTCTTTTTTTGTTGTTGTTCCATAAGTCAACCCAAGATACCCCATTACATTTAGTCTTCACGTCTCCTTAGTCCCCTATGATCTGCAACAGTGTGTAAATTTTATCTTCTTATTTTTTGTGACTTGACAGTTTTGAGAAATATCAAAGGTGAAGTACATTCTAGAATGTTCCTCAAACCAAGTTTGTCAGATATTTGTCTCATGATTAGACTAAGGTTATGGATTTTGGGGAAAAAATTCCAGAGAGGTGAAGTTCTCTCTTTATCATATCATATATCATATCATATCATATCATATCATGAGTTACTTATTGCCAGTACAATCTATTGCAGATGTCTCAGTCTGTTTGGGCTTCTATAACAAAATAGACTGGGTGGCTTACAAACAATAGAACTCTACTGTTCATAGTCTGGAGGCTGGGGGTCTAAGATGAAGGTACCGAAAATTCAGCCCATGATTAGGGCCCACTTTTTGGTTCCTAGACAGTTGTCTCCTCACTCAGAAGAGAGCTCTCTGGAGTGATTTTTATAAGGGCACTAATCCCATTCATGAGGGCTCCACCCTTATGACCTGATTACCTCACAAGGGCCTCACCTCCAGATACCACCACATTGAGAATTAGGTTTCAACAAATGATTTGTTTTGAGGGGTGGAAGAGACACAATTATTTTATCTAGAGAAGCTAGTGACATTAACCTTGACCATTTGGTTAAGGATATGTTTGCCCGGTTTCTTCTCTGTAAAGGGACCATCTTTCCCTTTTCCACACTCTACTTTTTGGATATGAACCACTAAGTACAGACCACCCTTAAGGTGGTGGGTGTGGGGATGGACGTTGGAAGAGGAATTGTCTACTACCACTTTTGACCCAAATACAAATCTATTATATACAATGAAGGAACAACAACAACAAAAAGGATCAGGCACCACTCTTATCTAATACCTGTCAATGACTTCTCACTGTCCTCAGGAGAAATATTCATTCTGCTCCACCCACCTGGAGGTGGCTATAGAATCCCTGAAATTGATATTAGATTGGCCCTATTATCATTTCTTATAGATGTGGTTTTTCTTCATAAAGATAAATATAAATTACCACAATTAAAACCGTATTTATGTCATTAATCTCTGCCTCCTCCAGAGTCTCTAAGTGTGATGTGGTCAGGACCTGTGGATATTCATTAGTTAGACAGCTCTTAGCACGAAGAGGGTTCTTATATGTAGGTAAACAGAAGCCAACTCTGGATGCTTAAGCAAAAACTAGTTGTTGAAAGAATAGGGGGGTCACCATTCATAGTATTGTTGAAAGTAACTGCTGGTGAATCATGTGAGGCCTGAACTTCCAGAAAATCATGCCCCAAACAATGTTGCAGAACTGAAATGATGAGGACGAGTCTGGCTTTACTGCTGCCCTAGTGATGGTCTATAAAGGGAACCTCTATACTTGACCATTACAATACTCCCACCATCAAAAGCTGGATGCCTTTGATACCACCCTTGCCAACAAAAAGGATTCTGAGTGGGGCTTCCTTCCAAAGTTCAGCAAAGTTCAGCAAGGGTGAACCTCATTGGTAGAGCAGGTGACCTCCTTGTGACTCAGCCTCAGAGGGACCTGGGGAATTGTATTATTTCCATGCTACCTTTGCCAGATAGAACACAGAAAGCTAGATATCCCAGGAAACATAATATGGGAATTGAAAAGGTGCAGTGTAGCAAGAAAATGTGAAAAATGGCTGATTCACTAATACGTGGTTGGTTTTCCATAAATATCTGTCAACAAAAGGAGGTGTTACAGGATTTTCAGGCTTAGCAAATAAAAATATAAAATGCCCAGTTCCATTTAAATTTTGGATAAGCAATTAATTACTTTTTAATATAAGTATGTCTCATGCAATATTTGGGACACACATGAACAATTTATTTTATGTTTACCACCTGAAATTTAAATTTAACTGAGTATCCTGTATTGTATATTGCTACCCTAGGAAGAAAACAAAGAAAGAAAGAAAGGCAGGCAGGCAGGCAAAGGGATGGGGGACCTATGAATCAGGCTACCTTAAGTTTGTTCCATTAACTTTTGTTTCATCTGACTGCAGATTTACCAAGAAAACATCTGTCTACAATTTGACATCTCATGAGGAACTAGCCACTGGGAAAGAATAAACTGGTCAGACTGCCTGGAAATTCTCACTGTTAACTTACAAATTGGCTTTTGACTAAGTGTGGTGTACCCTGCAGCGTGGTATAGGGAAGGAATGTACTGACTTCAGGGACAGTCATATTCCAGTTCATATGACAGTTAGATTTTGCAATATAAATTAATAAATTAAAATTCCAATTTTAGACCCATTCCCAAGAGTTTAGTTACTGTGATGCCAACCTTGAGAGATGAATCTGCCCTCCATGGATATGCTCTGGCTGGGAAACACAAGGCTATGCAAGCATGGTGACCACGTTTTAATTTCATACACTGAATGTTTATGGGTGGTAATTATCTTATTTTTACAACATTTTGCACATTGATATTTTATAAGGTATTTTCAAACAAAACGAAATAAAAGGCAGATTGGTTTCATGGATGAAGAATGGATTTGCTTTCAGAAGAATTTGCTGGAGCCCAGATTATCCACTGTTTCATGTCCTATTTCACACTCCAACGACAGTTAATCTGACGGTTTTCAGTTCCATCTCATGCTATACTATTTCTTTTACATGTCCATGCCTTATTCTTTGCCTTTTGCCCTGGAAAACCTTCCCTTCAGCCACTCCCACTCCCTTTATTTTTTTTTAAAAAAATATTTTTATTGATTTTAGAGAGTAAGGGAGAGGAAGAGATAGAAACATCAGTGATGAGAATCATTGATCAGCTGCCTCCTGCATGCTGCTTACTGGGGACCGAGCCCACAACCTGGGCATATGCCCTGACCAGGAATCCAACCCTGATCTTCTGGTTCATAGGTCAACGCTCAACCACTGAGCCACACCGGTGGGGCCCACTCACTTTATTTTTAAAGACAACCCCTAATCATCGTATAAGACAATTCAGAAATTCTTTTCCTGTAGGCAGTCTCCCTCCTGCCACTTACTGGAGGAGTAGCTACTGCCTCTGCCTTATTTCTCTCTTTCCCAATCCACTGGGATAGGTCCTCTGTTGTTCCCACCACATTGCATCATGGTTATTTTTGTACAGGTCTGTCCTCCCACCAACTGGAAGCTCCCCAAGAGAAGGAACTGAGCTTTATTCATTCTCCTTCCCCTGGTGTAGCCATATGTCCAGCCATATTTACCAAACTGAACTGATCCTAGCAGATGCTCATCTCAGAGCCTTAGTTTTCTCTATGATAAAGTTGCTACACACACAAAACAGCCTAAAGTAAATTTCCAGCCACATATTAGCTGCTTAAAGCAAAGACCACTTCTCTATATTCTCAAAGCATCAATGATACCCCAGCATCCTTCTTTCAACAGTGAGAAAACTAAAGCCCAGAGAGAGACCTTAGTGTTCTCACAACATCACCCAAGAGTCGAGGGATGGGGGGCTGATTCAGAGCCAGAACCCAGCTCTCTTTCCTGGTACCTGTTGCTGGGTGTTGGTAAGCATGTTGTTTGACTTTCAGCCTCCCTAACTCTTCAGAGAAGTTAGGCAGAATGGTTCTCCCTGGCACAGTCCTCAGCCGAACCAGGCCTCCTAAGGGCACCTTGTAGAAGTGTCCATAGTCAGTGGCCATTAATGCAGCTTTTGCACCCTTCCTGGTGCTTGACTTGACCTGGCAATCCTGCTCCATTTTGGTCAAACATTTCACTGGCAGACTCAGTGAGTAATATCTGCGGACTCTTTGAAAGCTTTTCCCTAGAGCCCCTTTAGCCTTGGCTCTTGAAGGCCTTAGCCACCGCCGTCCGTTCCATACTCTGCTGACCTGAAGTCATCTCCAGTGAATGGAAACAGAGGCGCTGATTCCCCAGAAATGCTTCTTGCAAAAATAAGCTCTTTTCTTTTCAAGCTGTGGATTCCATTAACTAACTGAAATGGCCTTTATGTATTTGGCATCAGATATAGGTTTGTCCTCCCCCGTTCCTTCAGCATTTCGGAGGTAAGAATGCTGAACCCTCAGGGATTCTGGGGCCATCTTGGAGGGGGCATTCCAGCGTAGCGTTCCCAGACTGGATGTCCTCCCTTTTGCAAAGCATAATGGAATTTATAACCTGTCCTCATTGTGATGCTGGCAGACGCATGGCCCATTAATCACTCCTTTTCTTCTCTCCAGGTTTTAGAGGGGATTCCAGGAGAGTCCCGTCTAGTTCCAGATGGGTGGGAACATGAGCACCGTCAAAGCTGCAGGGGCCTTTCATTTTCCCTGCTGAATCCTTCATCTTTATAAATGGAGCAACAAGACTGGGAGGGGAAGGACTTAAAGTGCCCACAATATTAGAAGTGAGCTAAATCCAGGATTTCTGGCTTCTCAGAACTTCAAGGAATTCTCAAACAACAAAAAGATGGTCTCAGACATCAATAATATTTATCAAAATTTCCCACAAATTTGTTCTTTCAGACTCCCTCTCTCATTCCCTCTTGTTTCCTTTGTTTATTCATTTATTTTAAGTTCTTCATCTTTGTTTTCTTACCCTGAGTTTTTCCCCCCCCCACCCCCTTTAGTTTGTCCTTCAAAACCTATTTCTGTGAAGTTCTGTGAAGTAATTAGAAGGGAGGGAGTTTGTCAGATTGAATTAGTGGTCTCAGTTCTTCCTTTCCCCGTAATAATATTAACCATCCACACCCTTGCTACGACCTCAAGGTAACTGAAGTGTACGCTCCATTCCATGACTTTGGGCTATTTACTTGTCATCAACATGGCATGACATGCTTCTGTCCACTGCCCCTTTAGCTTGGGCTGCAGAATGAGACAGAAAGAGCAGGCTTGACTCAGACCTAAAGCTGGAAGAAAACCTCAACACAATCCAATGGAGTCCAATTGATGCCACAGGCATACCTGGAAATCTCTGAAAAAGAGTCTCTGCCCCAGAAGGGAAAAGTAGTTACCAACTATACATATGAAATATCCTTACCCCGAGAGATACATAAGAAATATCCTTACCCCAAGATAAAAATGGGTTTCAATATTTATTCATTCAGTCATTCATTAGGTCATACAACTTGTAATCACTGAGAACCAACTATGACACTACCAAAGCCAGAGGTTCTTAACTCTCTGAAACTATATATCAAGATTTGTCCATTAATTTATTTTCTAAGGAAAGGGTTTATGGCTTTTTCTCAGTTCCTCAAAGTGGTTCTTAACCCCAGTCAAATGCTTAAGGGCCCCTGGTATAAAGACTCATTTGGGGTTTGATTTATTTGCCATGAAAGGTCAATATTGAATAGCAGTATATGACTGCTCACCTGTAAGTGCACCCTAAGTAAAAAGTTCTGCTCAAATCATTTGACTATTACTAGAAAGGTTGACCAGAAGGGTTTAATTTTAACATGCTAATTATTAAATGAGTACATTAGTCATTTGCAATGATCACCCAATGATACCATTTGCAATTGACACCCTAACCATATAACTTGTACCCTAAAATTATAACAAGATACCAAATGTTTAGAAACACCTTCTTAAATTCTATCACCCTAATACTTTTGTAACTAGGACCCTCATATCTTTCTGTTAGCACCCCAACAATTTGTACTTTTGTAACTGTTTTCTCCTGTTACACTAATGCAGGTCCCCAGCATGAGACAGAAAGAGCAGGCTTGACCCAGGCTGAGTTATAGTCTTATTTTTTCTTGTGTAATATAATTTTAAGATCCCTTACTATTATGAATTCTCTTCTCTGTACTTCCTAATTTGTCACTAATTTATGCAAATACATCAGCCAAAATTGACCAGACTCCAAATGCAATCCAATGCTATCCTTTTCTAGGGACTGAATTGTATCCTCCCCCAAATTCATATGTTGAAGCCCTGCCCCACAATGCGATCCTATTTGGAGATGGGAACTTTGGGAGGTAATCAGGTGTAGATGAGGTCATGAGGGCAGAGATTAGTAACTTGTAAGATGAAATACCAAGAGCTTGCTCAGTTTCTCTCCATTATGTGAGGGCAGCCATCCGCAAGTCAGAAGGAGCGCTTTCATTTGAAAATAACCATGCTGGCCCCCTGAACTGGGACTTCAATTTCCAGATAAAAGAAAATAAATTTATGTTGCTTAAGCCACCTAGTGTTTTGTTATGGCAGCCCAGCAGACCAAGACACATCCCTCCCATCCCCACACAGCATCCAGCACGGTGCTTGGCTTTCCTGGCGTGATTGATAGACTGGCCCCAGGATGCCAGCCTTAGGAGACCATTCTTGGTTTGCCCAGAATTGACATGCACTGATGAATCCAGCAGGCCCCAAATGCATGCCAGACTCCCACTGCTGCTCTGGATTTCTGGGCTTCCCATGCCTGTGTACCCACGCCAGCATTTAGGGAGGCAACGGTTGCTTTGGGGAAGATACCACATGTGTGAATAATACGACAAGCGGATGAGTTGGCAGCAAGGGGTGGCAGAACTTTCCTAGGGACAAGGCCAAGGCTGGCAGATTTCCCGTCTCCGTGCAGCTCCTAGAGTCCTAGCGAATTCACATGGCCATGTGTGGTGCTCTAGGACTCACTAGAGGGGCGATTTAGAAACAACTGGGACAATATTCTCCTCTGCAGTTGCTGAGAAACTTACATAGTTCAGCATCTCTAAGATCCCTTCGGGAAGGACTTATGAATACCTGTTGCCACCTATGCTTGCCTATTAGGTGCCTAGTGCCATCCATAAGAACAAGTGGGGAGAGCGAGTGAGTCTATTCTATTCCCTCACCCCCCCCCCCCCAATGGGGAGTCTAGTCTATTCCCTCACCCCCCAAATGGGGATTATGATAATAAAAATACTACTCAAGATTGTTGAGAATCCAATGAGATAAAAAGGTCACATCTAGAGGACAAAATTTATAGCTGGTGTCAATCACTGGGCATTGCTCTCAGAAATATCAATGCATTATTTCCAATAGAGCTGGCATCTCCATGAACTAGACTGTGTTATGTTATTTTACAGATGAGGAAACTGAGGCTTGGGGAGTTCATTGACCTGCATGAGTTCAAGAAGCTAGTGAGTGTGATATTTCTTTCCCAATGCTTGGTAAATAGAGAGCACTTATTTCGTACTTATGGATTCATTAAAAGTACCAACTTTTGCTTTTTAATCACTGACCCCGAAATCCATGTCACCAAACACTGTGCTGATGGCTAAGTCTCAACTGTTGAGTTTGAGGAACTATTAGCTTTTGAGGAACTGTTCCCACTTGGTCATTGGTTCTAATCTCCACAGTGATTACCCCAGGAGTTGCATCCCAGGAGACCTCCTGGACCTACCATCCTGTCCACTCACAGGTTCTGTGGGCTTCAGATTTGGAACAGGTTTCTATGTGGCCAGAATAAAGGAAATGTTAGTACTGACACTGGGCTTGAAGATATTATGCTCCAGTGGAAGGAGAGGAATAAGAACAATGACATTCAAAAAGAATATGGAATAACAGCCACTCACTTATTGAATGCTTTTCTGTAGCAGGTACTTTGTTAAGCACCTTATATATAGTGTCATTTTGACCTCAAAAGGGTGTCCCAAAATTCACACGCAAGAAGTAATTTTGATAGAAAACACAGGTTTATGATTAGAAATATTAAATTTTTATTGATTCATAAAGTACACAGTATAGGGTTATGTATGGAATAGGATACATAAAAACTGGACTATCATGTCGCGATAGCGAGCACCATTAACTGTTATTGCCTGAGCAGCCGCATTTTTGAAGAAGAATGGTCCGATGATGCCTCCAGCCCAAAATCCGCACCAAACAGTGACTTGTTGTGGATGAATTTGTTTCTCAACAATCACTGGTGGATTTTCTGAACCCCAAATGCGACACTTTTGTCGATTAACCAAGCCATCAAGATGAAAATGAGCCTCATCGAAATTCAGCCACATTTATGCAAAACGGTCATGGAAAATTTCAACAAAAGAGTGTGTATGTGCCAGCAAAACTGTGGAGGCCATTTACCCGATATGCTATTCCATACATAACCCTATACTGTATACTTTATGAATCAATAAAAATTTACAATTTTAATTATAAACCTGTGTTTTCTATCAAAATTACTTCTTGTGTGAATTTTGGGACACCCTTTACAACTTCATGAAGTAGATGAAAAATCTGAGAATATTAATTTAACAACTGCATCCAAGGTCCTGCTTTCTTAGAGAAGACAATCAAGGCTAAACCATATTCTCTGACTTGAAGGTCAAAATTTAGCTAAGTCACTAGCATAATGTGTATCGGAGCGCTGGATATGGAGACTTCAATTCAGATCCTTCTCTGCTGGGGAGTCCTGATGAACCCAAAAAAACAGGATTGCCATCTCTAATTCTTAGATTACTCACATGTAACATTGGTGATACTTATTGTACAATAATAAGATATATGGTAGCCATAGGATTAAATTCGATAATATCTGTAAAGTATAATTTGCTTGGCACAAAGTAAGCACAATAACTGTTCACTTTAACAGTATTATGCACTTGATAGAAAACAACAAAACTTCAACAAACTAAGATGAGGATTTCAGAGAGTGAGGGCTTCCAGAGCAATGAGAGGCACCTCCTTCCTGCTTAGGTGTTGGGGCTGTGTCATCACCGTGCAAGTCTCCAGGAATAAGTCCCTGTGAAATTGCTCTTCTGCTTGAGGGCTTGAGGCTCAGGGGGAGCACACGGGGAAACCACGAGACTATGTCTCCCATCCCAACGAGCTTGCAATTTAAATGACAACATGTCTACGTGGCATCCACTTGTCTGAAGTTTTTACTGATTACTGGTTTGAAGGGTCCAATAACAGCACCTTGTATGTGTTCAGATCTCTCAGTTTCTAGGGTTCTCGCACATGCATGATTTCCCTCGTGTGGCTCCTTCTCTGACCTTGAGAGCCCCGTCTCCTGGTCAGATGAGGGACTTCAGTGGTCATCCAATTCACTGGAGTGTTATGTGGTAGAGGCAGGACTCAAACTCTGGTCTGTCTAACCCCAGGCCCTTGGCTCTACAGCTCCTAGAATGTGACAGTGAAAGAATTGCCTGGGTGGGGATGGGGTTATTCAGAGAATATCCCTCAGTAGCAGGGGCAGTGAGTCCCAAGGCCCCCATGACCACAGATGTATCCTGGTTGGTGGTAGTGCCGGGCATGAGCTGTCCTCCACTTCAGGGAGCCGTGAAAAAGGTTGGCTCAGAGAGTCTTCTTTACTCCATTGCAGTTGAAAATCAAGCATTTCTAAATAAATTATGTTGCTTTATTGATTCTGCAAGTGCTGGATATCCTGTTCTGAAATATCTTCATGGAGTGGGAAGACCACAGGCTTTGGAATCAGAGAGATGTGCTTTCTAACCCCAGCTTGGACACTTACCAGGTGCATGACTTTGGACAAGCCATGCAGCTGCTGAGGCCCTCTGTCTCTTCATCTTTGAAATGGGGACAATAATAGCTACTGTCAGGATAGTTGGAAGGATTAACTTATATTGTGTATTCAAGGGATCTAGGTCATAGTGGGCTCTTAAAAATCACAATTTTTATCATTACCTTTACATGAGTAAATTAATAAAATTGAGTTACATTTTTTTTTTTGCTTTCCAAATCAAGTAACCTTCACACATGTCAGAGCATGTCAGGCAGTTAGCTTGATTCACAGATTCAAAAGGAAAAGGAAAGCTGCATTTGATGGTGGGGTGGGGAGAGAAACTCCATCTCCAGGTCAGGAAACACGTGGTCAGTGGACATGTGTGTAAGAGGGAAGCTAGTAGTAAAGAGAAATTCAGATCTCTAGAGGACATAAGAGTACTGGGGAGTGTAAGCTGCTCCTTGGGCAGCTGGAGATCATTTCCAAAGTAGGATGTTTGCCAGTGACTCGGGCTTTGTGTACCCAGTGCACTGCTGTACATCTGCTTTGCCATCACACTGGGTTGGTGGAATTAAAAAGGTCAGTCACCCACAATGATTCTCATATCTATGCTTTGGACAAGAGACGTCAGACCTGGCCCCATGGCTGAACAGAGCTGTGGAGTTTCACAGGACCCTGATACCATTTGACATGATTCAGCTGCAAAAGCCATTCCAGAGGTTAATATTTAGTGGGAGGCACACACGGAAGGAGGCAATTAGCACAGAGTGCTGACAGTGCTGTGTTAGGGGAAATATGAAAAGCTGTGGGAGCTGACAGGAGGACTATCTCATGCAGCCTGGCCGTTGAGGCATTGTGCATTCTCCCAGATGATTTATGTCTAGGATGATAATGATACCACACTAAAACAGTAATCAAATGGAGGCAATGGAAAAAGGAGATGGAGGTGGAGGTAGGGGGAGACAACATCCTTGGATAAAGGAAGAGCAGGTACAGAAGCACAGAGATAAAAAAAAGTGCATGGCACACTCAAGGAACTGAACAATGATCATTCACTGCTGGAATGTGGAGTGGTTGGTGGGAAAACAGCAAACTATGAGAACGGAGAGGAAAAAAAGGTCTGCTAGACTATAAAAACTCTGATACACCATAGAGGGTTTGATAAACAATGCAAAAAGATTGGACTTCATCCCTGGGTGTATGGGATTACTTTCTTACAGGAAGTAATATAGGCGGATTGGAAGTGAGATAGGATGATGATGATGATGATGATGATGATGATGATGATGATAACAATAAAGGAAAAGAAGGAGAATCACCACCATCAACAACACCACCACCAAGAGTTCAAGAGCCCCTCTGTGGCCTCAGGTGACTCTACCCAATGCAAAGCACAATGCCAGCATGTGAAAGGAACTTAATACATGACCAGGAGGTACAGTTGATTTCACAGTTCTTGTGGTGGCTGGCATAGCACTCTCACAATGTGTCATTGGAAGGATGAATAAGTTGTGGTTTTATGTTTTGTGAAAAGATTTACAAATGAGAAAAGTTTTTGTTTAAAACAAGCTGATATTATTCCCCATACAATAGACTTCCCTGCAGGCACTGAAAGGTAGGGTATTAAGGAACCTGTGGTACATCCTATTTACTGAAGAGATGGGGATATGAGCTAAGAGGAGGTGAAGGGACCTGCTCATGGTTGGGAAGCAAAAATGAAAATGCAGGAGCAGGGTCTTCTGAATTACAGCCTTTTTTTCCTGATTGTACCTGGGACTTTATCATTTTAAAAAGTGAGGAACAGGTAAATTATCATAATCTATTCCTTGGAGTAACATGCCTTAAGGTATGTTCATTGGCAAATTATAGCATCTGGTGTGTGTGTGTATGTGTATGTGTGTGTGTGTGTGTGTGTGTGTGAGTGTATGAGTGTGTGAGTGTGGTGGCATTGGTGGTGAATTGTTCTAATTTCATATATGTTTGGAAATAATGGTAACATTAAAGATAAGCAGATTTCTTTACTACAGAATGTTGAAGAGCTTTTAATTTATAATAATAAAAGCATAGTATGTTAATTAGACTGGATGTCCTTTTGGACAAAGCTGGGGCCGTGAGGGAAGCCTGGGTCCCCGGTGCCTGCGGGCGGCCAGAGGGAAGTCAGCCTGGGTCCAGGGTGCCAGAGGGAAACTGGTGCCAGCAGCCCGGGGAAGGAAGGCCTAATCCTGCACAAATTCCGTGCATCGGGCCTCTAGTAAGGCAATAAACATTTAGACATCCTAAAAAGAAGACTTGCAGCATCCTACAGTTTCAATATAGCAACAGATTGACACACTGCTTTTCATAAACTGTGCTCATCACGTTGACTTCTTGAGCATCTGCAGAACTGATATTACAATTCTATATTTTATGAAAGGCTTTCAGAGAGTTTTATCTGCATTTCCTATAATATATTTAATTTAAGTAGGTATTTCTAAAAGTTAAAAAGCTTCTCTTGAAATTCCACGGGAAGCCTTTGACAGTTCAACACCTAAACAAATCACATCAGCTCTTTCAGCTTTCAACATTGTATGACCCACTTCAAGAGACTTGGCAATGTCTACCACCTTAAATTAGATTCTCTTGTGACTGTCACTCTTTGGCCTTCGTAAAAATGTTTTATTTCAATGCAACACCGAGTAATTCTTTTATAAGCAAAAATTGAGGACCCAAGTTAACTTTAACAATATAAAGTATAACAAATACAAATAACTCCATGAATTTGATCATCAAATAAAAATGCCTTATCCATGTAAAGCTAAATTTGCCCAATGGAGACCTAGTGGCTAACAAATATCATTCGACACCATATAGCATGCAACTTTATCTCAGAGACATTAAAATGAGGGGTGGGATATGTTGGAATTAAGGAACTGAATATTTTGAAGCTGTCTTATAAACCACACTTTGGGAAATGCTGTTTCCCTAGGACCAGGAAGAAAATGCCCTAGAATCTTGCCAAGTTCTCACTACTGTGGAACCGTTCTAATTTGAGATCCACACATGTCTTAGTTCCTTAGGCTGCAGAGCAAATTACTATGGACTGGGTGGCTTATATACATTAGATATTTATTTCTCATGTTTCTGGAACTTAGGATGTCTAAGTTCAAGGTGCTGGGGATGAGCGTTCACTTCCTGATTCATAGATGGCCATCCTCTTCCTGAGTCCTCACATGGTGGAAGAAGGGAGGGATCTGCTGGGATCTCTTTCATAAAGTTACTAATCCCATGCAAGTCAGCTTCCCAAGGCCCCCACCTTCTAATACAATCACATTGGGAGTTAGGATTTCAAATTATCTTTAAGGAGAACACAAACATTTAGTTCTAGAACAAGAGCTATTCAGATAAATCTTCAGGTCTTTTCTCAAAGGCATTGTTCTATTCCCCCAAGCACAACCCCATCTTTCCTCTAAGGACTTGAGCTATTTTGAGTTTTAAATTTTGAAATTTTTATGAGATTTTAAGATCTCTGAATACTCAGAGATGTGTGATCTAAAAAATGCAGGCAAATAAGTGAGAACGCATGTTCCAATATAAAAAAGTAATAAACAAATCTTTTTCCTTAAAATGTATTTCACTTTCTAATTTTTTAGAAATCATTTTACTCATATTCCCAACAGTATTTTCCTCTTTTTGCCCAGTTTACATATCTTAATGTTTTTAAGCCTGTCAAGAGGAAAAACAAGAACATATGACTTTAATCAAGTTGAATAAGTGTTTTGCCAATTCCATGTGGTAGTTTTAAAAGTTAGTATTTTATTTGAGAGAAGGGAAAGTGGAAGTTTACAAGTCTATTATTCTATTCTTGCTCTATTAAGTCAAAACCAGCCTCTTCCTGGCTCAAAACCATTTATTTCCCTAGGTCAGAGTCCTTTATTTGGTAATGCCTCCATTGTGAAGAACACTGGAATTACCTCCACTAAAGTAAACTATGTAGGATTTTATTATTGTTATTATGAATTTTAGAGAGAGAGAATAGGAGGGAGGGGGGAGAGAGATTTGTTGTTCCACTTACTTATACATCATTGGTTGATTCTTGTATGTGTCCTGAGCTGAGATTGAACCCACAGCCTTGGCTTATCGGGACGACACTCTAACCAACTGAGCTATCTGGTTAAAGCCTACCATTGCGTTAATACCACTAAGTCTCTTATAGAAAGACCTGAAAGAACTTCCCTGAGCACTTCCCTGTTAATGTCCATGTCTTAACACCCAAAACCTGTAAACGTGACCTTCTTTGGCAAAAAGGTCTTTGTAAATGTAGTTAAACTAGGATTGTGAGATAAAATCATCCTGAATTAAAGAAGTGGATCCTCTTGCAATGATAAGAGGGAAAAACATAAGCAGCCACAACACAAAGATGCCTGGAGCCACCAGAAGCTGGAAGGGGCCAGGCAGATCCCTCCTGGAGCTCTCAGAGAGTGTGATCCTGCGGTGCTTTATGTCAGAACTTCTGGACTCCAGAACTAGGAGGAATAGATTTCAACCACCAGGTCTGTGATAATTTGTTACAACAGCCATAGAAAACATATATACTACACAAATGTTAGATGTTGTCCCTCTTCTGAAATCATAAGAGACCAATACTACAGGCTTGAGAACTGACCCCACAAATGTGGGGGCAATGACTTCAGTGTTCAGGGATTTTACTGAAGTGTTCTTTCTGATCTTCCTGAGATGGTTGGGAGAACTTTATTTTTAAATAAAGCATATTGTGAACTGTAAGCCTGTATATGAGGTAATTATTAAAGCCTTCCTTCTGCCATAACAGTTAGTACACCATATTTTACCTTGTCTTGTTTACAATTAATTTATCAAATGTTCTTTTTAAAATTTACAATAAAATATGGAGAGGAAAATGGCTGAGAGCTTCTACTTTCCTCACGGTGCCTCAGTTTTCTCAACTGTAAAATGGAGAGAACATGATAATACTGACCAGATAGGGTTTTGAGAGGATTGACTGAGTTAATGCATATACAGAATTTAGGAGAATGCTTGACACATGCTAGGGGTTTTGTAATTGTGGATTGTTATTATTATTAATATTATCATTGTTATTATTATCATCCTTACCAGCATGTTAATCATGAAGTAGAAACCCAACACTTGTAGTCTGAGTAAATACCTAGCCTGCCTAAATTTGATTGAGTTCGAGTCTCCCTAATTGAAAAAGTCTAGGTACCCCTTATGTCTGAATAAACTATTATGGTCTTTCGTCAAACTACTAATCATGATGGCTTTATTGTGTGGTAAAGGCATCTTAGACTTTGGAGCCAGACAAACCTGAGATCAAATCCTTTTCAACAGTGAGTTTGATTTGCAACTAGAGTCAAATGGCTTGTAGTAGATATATCTTAGGTTGTCTGCTCAACCTTCCTTCTCTTCTCTACCTACATGTTAAGAGTCCCAGCAGCTGTAAACTAGTTGAAGGTCAGGGATGATTCAATCCATGTCGAGGATGTAATGCAAGTTGAGCCATCAGAGGACCTTGTGGGGATTTAGAAAGCGACTAAAGAGAAAGAAAGATGTATTTTCCCCAAGAAATGCAAACCCAGAAGTTAGTATTGAGGGGGATTGGAGAGAGGCAACAGTAATGAGAATGAGATAGATAGGACATACTAAGTGGACAGAAAGGAAGGAGAGAGCTTCTTCTCTCTCCTTGCTTCTTCCTTGCTGTCTTTATTATTGTCATGGTCCCTTTGCTCTCATATAAAGAAAAACTCAAGAACACAAAGGACTGGTTATATTTGGATTGTGGAAGGGACATCATGATTTTTAAATAAATATGTAGAAACACAATTTTGTGGACTCTCCAAGGCTTAATAAAGCGCATGGATTTCATTATATGTACTGTTTTTCTTTTGTCCCTAACGGTCTCAGCTGGGATTTAAAGATATGAAAGCGTTTAGTCGACCATATTTTGTCTAAATTAGTCCAAATGTGCAGATGTTCCTAAATCCTTTTCTGAAATTGTTTTGATATGTGCACACACTCTTGGCTACTAGATGGATGGTTCTGATCAGTTTGGTCAATTGAGTTAAATAATAGTCAAACAGTCAACTGGCTTGTTTCTATCCTTCTCTCCTCACCAACTTGCCTTCTTTGCTTATATTGCTGCTCAGGTTTACATTTAATCTTCAAGTATTTTCCCTTAAACATGAGGCCCAGGCATTACAAGGCATAACATAATTTGCCCAACACAAAATAAGGACATAGCCACGGGTAGATTTGATATTTTCTAATTCTGGAGCAGCCATTTTCCCTCCACAATTACACATGCATGCACACATAAGAAAAATAAAACAACAACACAATTCCCTTTGCTCTGAAGGACATGAAGATATCTCTACTTCACAGTTCAAAGAGAGGAACTGGCCTTCTCTGATGTTACAGAGTATTAGGACACAGGGGTCTCAAGGGAACAAATCATAAACCACATAATTGGAATCTGCTATGCAGAAGTAGTACCTAGTTAATAGTACCTGAACAATAGGAGCCTGATCTGGGGAATGCAGTTCTTCCAACCATGAAAGCTTAAGGTGGATAGCTTCTGGCAAAAGGACTAGAAAACTCATTCTCTAGAGCAGGGGTCCTCAAACTACGGCCCGCGGGCCACATGCAAATACAAATATTGTATTTGTTCCTGTTTTGTTTTTTTACTTCAAAATAAGATATGTGCAGTGTGCATAGGAATTTGTTCATAGTTTTTTTTAAAAATATAGTCCGGCCTTCCAACGGTCTGAGGGACAGTGAACTGGCCCCCTGTTTAAAAAGTTTGAGGACTCCTGCTCTAGAGGATGGTCACCTCTGTGGTCCAAGCATAAAGTATGGGGAGGGAAAAGAGATCAGAACAAGAAAGGCTGCTCCCTGAAGGCTACCTCCTTTATGTTTATTGGAAGAAAGAGAGGGAGACAGAGAGGGAGATAGAGAGGGAGAGAGAGAGGGAGAGGGAGAGGGAGAGGGAGAGGGAGAGGGAGAGGGAGAGGGAGAGGGAGAGGGAGAGGAGGGAGAAAGAAAGAAAATATAATCCAAGTAGCACCATCTATAGGTAATGAACTGGATGGGCCACCTGCCTAGAGCTAAGTAAGTGTTTTAGTTCACTCCTAGCTAGTTCATATTAAATTGATGTTTTTCTCCAATGGCTTATATGAGGCAGAAAACTCCTTCATCAGGGACTATGTCATCTCTGCTATATCTTTGGAGCTCCAAGAAGAGCACAAGAAACATTTGTAAGATGCTAAATAGATGGTTAGGTATGGCATTCCTTCAGCTTCAAAATTCCTTTCCCTTGCTGCGTAAGTCTAAAAGGTCCAGTTCAAAGGTCATAGCCTCAAAAAATTCTTTCTCATTTCCACCATTTCCCCATTAAATAAATCTACTCCCTGAGAGTGTTGAGTACATGTCACTTGTTATAATAATAAACATGTTTTTGTTTTTGCTATTTGATTATTGCGTTAGTTAAGTGATATGACACAGACCAGCTTCTTTGCTGTAAGGTCCCAGACAGTTGTGGTCATTCCCTACTCACCTTTGTTTTACCTAGGATAATGATGTTCACTTAGTAAAAAAGTTTTATAAATAAATAAAATCAAGTATGAATATGGCTATTACATGTGTTAGGTTGGCTCTAGGCAAAAGCTGATACAGTTATTTCTTCTTTCTTCTCAAAGACTTGGTATCGTGACTTTCTCTTTCCTCCCTAATCAGGGTTCTTCTGCTCTTTCCCCATCTAGGGTTATTCTCAGGAGATCATCACAAATGAAATCATTTAAGATATAGAGGACCACAAAATCCCAACAGAGTTTCATTTTAGCCTAGAAAAGGTATTAAGTTGAGGAATTATGAGGTCATTATGTGGAAAAATGAATCAAGAAACAGTGTTTCTTACATGGCTCGAGGCCTGTGCATTTTAACCATGTTTACCCTGTAGGAGATGCAGGCATGGCTAATTATGATTAGACATGGGGTCATTGGAATCCTGGGATTCGGATGAGTCTTAGCTCTGTCAGTTCAGTTGCCCTGGATCAAATAAAATGAATGTCAGTTTCTGCATCCATTTTAGGAACAGCAGAGCTCAGCGTTGAACTTGGTGTTTTCCTTACTACTGCGGGAGGCTAGGCAAGGGAAGACTCACTTGGCGCTGATGACATTTTGGTTGTATAACTCTGTTGTGGGGGCTCCCTTTTGCACTGTAGGATGTCTAGCTGCGTCCCCAGCCTCTATTTACTATGTGCCAGTAATACCCCTTCCCCAAATTATGACAATTAAAGATGTCTATGTCTCTGGGAGGAGTTGGGGCAAAATCCTTCCTCCAGGCCCCAGTGAGGACATTGAGAAGCTGCCTCCCCTACTTTTGTTTAATTGAGAAGTAGATGGCACAGGCTGGTTAATTGAAGGAAAAACAATTTTGATATTCCCTGGTTCAGGAACTGTGCCAGAAATCTGGAAACTTTCCAAGGTTTTTATTCACTATTTCTAGCATATCAGCTGAAGATAAAATTTAAAATTATTTTGGAATCCAGAGCTAGAATTGAATACCAATAAGGGACAGTGAATTCACACAACTAAGCAGCTAAGGATTATCATGATACTTTATAAAGTGTTTTTAAATACAAATCCAGGTGGGAATCTCAGAGTGTTAGCCATTTCATGCATCTGAACCTGGGGATAGGTAGGCAAAATATATCGGAACAGGTCATTATACTGAAGAAAGGAAAGCAGAGGGTGGGAGAAGAAAAGAAAAGGAGAGAAAAAAAGAAACAGTCAAGAGTTAACTTGAGCACATTAATACATGTCATTCACTGTTGGAAAAAATAGACATATCCCACAAAACCCAAGTGCATAGTAACCGACATAAATATTTTTTTGTAAAAGTTCACTCCATCCTGGGCTTATGTCTATTTATGATTGATGACAACTACATCTTGGCCCTAGAGGACAACCTTCATTCACATCACTCAGCTGGGCTGGTTTTAATTGCCTGAATATAATTCAAACTTTAGAGTTGTATTAACCATGTAATGTCAACATTGGACTTGGCTGATGGAATGCCAATAGAATGACAGCTACCTTCTTTTGAAACTTTCTCTGAAGGATCATAACCAGAATCTTCTACTGACATTTTCCTTACTTTTGTATCCTCTTTGTCTTCCATAGGATAAGATTATCCAAAGGCTAAATATATTTATCAATTATTTACTTTTATCCTTCACTCTATAGTAATCAGAAAATATTTAATGTTAATTAGATACTGCCCACTGTAAGTATTTTGGTCTATGTATAGGGCACTAGAATTTATTGAGCAAACAAAATTTCATTCTCAGAATGACACAATCAAGCTTTTTTCTGTTCCCTCATACTCGCTACCACATTTTACGAATGAAAAATATGAATCTTAGGGAATTTGACCCAAATTGCAAGCCAGTAAATGACAGAGCTAAGATTTTCATGCAAGTTCATTGGACTCCAAAGTGCATGATCTTTCTTATTATGCCACCATAGATATTTTGATCCTAAATGTGACATAATTGCTTAGCAAAAAACTACAGGAAGTGTTATCTGGAACTTTCTTTTTTTTCATTTATAGACCTATTTGGTAATAAAAACTTGCTACAAGAAAGCCTCCCATCAAAATTATTAACAGCTAACATTTATCGTACTTTTCTCTTTCCAAAACACTAGGCAAATACTTTTTCATTTAATCCTTATAACAACTAGTTAAGTGAACCAGTTAGGATAGGCTGTGCTGTGATGCAGTGACAGATATACCCTAATTCCCACTGCTTAACACAACAGAAGTGTGTTTCTTATTCTTACCAAGTATGATGCAGGATAGGTAACTTTTCTAAATAGCTTTTTATGTGGCAATACAGAGGGAAATAGCACTTCTACTTTGTGGCTATGCCATCAAGACATGTTTTTCTTGATTACTACAGCAGAGGAGAGAAAGTGTAGAGAGTTCCCCTTTCTTCAAAAAGCCTCCCATTGGCAATGACCATTGTCACAACTCATTGGCTGAAATTTGTCACATGACCTCAGCCTAACTATATCAGAATCTGGGAAGTCACCTTATATTCCCAGAAGAGAGAAGAAAACCAGATATGGTAAGCATTGATAATTTCTACTATAGTAAGCTTGTACTCTTTTCTCTATTTTACGTAACTCTGCCAAATGCTTTCCTGAAAGGTCAAGATCACACAGGACCAGAATGAATTCAGTACTATTTGTAACCCTTCACAAGTAAGTGTATGCACCATTCCATAGATCACTGGAGTTGTACCTTCATAAATCTCACTTTCTTTGTCTTCCCTCTTCTTTCTTCTTCTTCCTTTTCACCCCAGGATTCCAAAACATTTTATCTCCACCATCCGTTTTCAGGCTGCCCAGTTAGGTTTAGCCTGGATCCTCACTTCTTTAGACTGGCTCACAGACAGTATAAATGAAACTCGAGTGCACTATTACTAATTTCTCAGAACATAACACTGATATGTCACTATCTTCAACAAAGTCTCATGATCAAAGGGAGATTGGAGAAAAGTAAATAGTGCAAAGAGAAGAAGAGTCCTATCTTCACAGGTACAAAAAGATAACTAAGTACAGTGATTTCAAGGAATTTGCCTGAGATCTCAGAGCTTTTTGGTGTGGCAGCTGTGGGGAGGTGACTTTTATGAGCAGAGGGGAGGTGGGCAAGGAGGGCAATGACCTTTGCACTAAATCCTCTTCAGCAATTCTAGCAATTCTGGGCTACCGAAGAAGAGCTATAGTTCATCTTTGTACTCCTCAAAAGCATTTTTTTCATGGAAAACTGAAAGGACACCTTTCATTATCATACAAGATTTCCTTTCCTCAAAGTTCCTGACATTGAATCACCTATTCTCTTATTTTTTTTTCCAACAAATATTTGTTGAACAATTTCTATATGCAGTATTTTAGATGTAAAGGATGCAGTATCCACTAAAATAACTGTCCTTTCATTTTTTTTCCAACAAAAATGCTGTCTAAAACATCTCTACAATCTCCGATTCAACTCTTCCTACTCTAATCTATGCAAAGTCACTCATGGGGACGTGCAGCTGCTACAGACACATATCACTTTGCCTTCCTCTCCTTATCTCTACAGTAGGACACTGCTGTTTCCCCGTCTGCAAAAGAATACAGGAATTCCCCAAATTAACACAAAGGTAAGCGCAATTAGACTTAAACCAGGAGAGACATGCTTTTCTCATGAAGTCATGGAAAACCTGTCGTCATATTTAAACCTCATCCAACAGCAGTCAGGTTTCTAAAGTTGAGAAGTGAAATGTCAAAGACAGGAAAAGGGTGTTCTCCCATAGCTCCTGTGCTCTGAGCTGGAGAATACTCAGGAAGGTGTGTGTGTGTGTGTGTGTGTGTGTGAGAGAGAGAGAGAGAGAGAGAGAGAGAGAGAGAGAGAGAGAGAGAGAGAGAGAGGGAGAGAGAGAGAGGGAAAGGGAAAGGGAGGAGAGGGAGGGTAAAAGGGAAATACTAACACTAGGAACTTGGAAATTACAATATCATTGAGTTGACTGATTTCTCTTTAGGTGGTTTGGAAATTTTCTTTAAAAAAGTACAGAAGTAAAAGTTAACTGCAGACATTAGGGTTTCTTTCTTTCTTTCTTTCCTTTTTTTGGATGGATTCCCTTACATAACAGTTTTTAAAAGCTTTCTGATATCCACCTTGCCATGGTAAAATATTTACAAGCAGACTAGAAAGCTTTTCTGGAAACGGAGTTTTAATTTCAAATTTTGAAATTTCCTAGGAAGTAGAGTTTAAGAAAATTTCACCCTAAATTAAGGAGTTTATCTATTAGTGAGTAGTATAACTTTATCTCATTATTTCACATCAGTAAAAAGAAACAAGGTATCAAATTAAGGCCTTTGGGAAATTAATAGTCTTAAAATGTGTCCCTTATTTACACGTTCTTTTTCTTATTGAGACAATTTCTCTTTCCTCCTCTTCTGACTACTCACTTATGCATCCCCTTAATTTAGAAAATTCTTATTGAGCATCTTCTATGTATCAAGCACTGCTATGCCCTAGAATAAGGTTTGTAAGTAGTTTATGATTTTATTAAAGAGCAGGTTATGAAGCTACAAGTGCTGTGAAGTGTGATGTGGGGTCATGCTGAATGGAGAGAGGGGACCCTGTCTAACTCTGCTTAGGAATCAGAGGAACAAGGTTTACAGAAGTACAACTCATACCCTGTTTTGCAGGAGGGATAGGGTTTTCTAGTGGACAGATCATGTGGGCACTTGAGGCAACTGACATGTCTGTACAAGTTCATGGATTCAGAGAGAGCAGTGTGGCTGGAATGCAGGGCAGTTCACGGGAGCTGCCCTGCGAGGTGAAGCCATGGGAGAAATATTGTGAAGAGCATGACAAGCCATATAATGATGGTTTTACTTGTAAGCTGAGTGTGCATTTTGGCCTCTCTGTCCTCCAACCTATAAAATTAAAGCAACATAAGCTAGGGATGTTTGAAGATATGAGAAATGAATGTGGTGTGTCCACATAACTCTCAAATGGTACGCTAGGTGAGTGATAAGCTTTGTGGCTTCCCAGAGTGTTCCTGTCAGTTCATTAATGAAACGATTTGCTGAACTCAATTGAGCAATTCCTCAAGACTTTGCACAGAATCAGAAGTTGAAGAAGCGAACTAAAAAATACCCAGTAAGTTTTATTCAAGGCAATGCATTATTGGTCACCAAGGATATGCAAACCAGTGTGCTAAGAATAGGAGTACAAAGATAAATAAGACACTGTCCCTACCTCCAGAAATCTCAGAACCCAAAGCACAGAATAGAGATGGAATGCTGCTAATTCGTTCAATTACTCCATTTGTTGAGTTCATACTATATGAGACTCATTGAGTTTCAAGTTGGGAGGAACACATTTACGCCTGTCTTCAAGAAGCTTGTGGTGTACCCCTAAATAGTGTATATAAACAACAGAAATATAAGGAGAATTATAGGCAAAAGGGATTTGTAAGAATTTCTTTCAGGGTAACTTGGATGGAGGACAAAGACTAGCTATTTACTGAGCATTCTTTCTAAAATCAGGAGTTTTACAAATACAATCCCATATCTTCACAACAACTCCATTTTATGACTGAGGAAATACCTTTAAAACGTGTAAAGTAACCTGTCTAGGGAGAACCACAGCTACAGGCTAGGGCTTGAACTAGGAATTTGTGGTTACTAGTCATGCTTCCCCCACTCTATCTGGGCTACGTGATATTAAGAAGACCTTAGAGGAAGACGTGACATTCAATAAAACCTGATTCTGACATTATCATAAAGACACAGCCTTATGTAAGAAACTTGGTTCTTCTAGAACAGCCGTGGGCAAACTACGGCCCACGGGCCAGATTCAGCCCATTTGAAATGAATAAAACTAAAAAAAAAAAGAAAAAGACCGTACCCTTTCATGTAATGATGTTTACTTTGAATTTATATTAGTTCACACAAACACTCCATCCATGCTTTTGTTCCGGCCCTCCAGTCCAGTTTAAGAACCCATTGTGGCCCTCGAGTCAAAAAGTTTGCCCACCCCTGTTCTAGAAGAAGCTAATCAGTCAGCCTCCTTGTCCAAGGAGGTCAAACTCAGATAAAAACAGAGCAATGGAAACTTCAGACTCAGTATGTTCCGACAGTCTTATGTGCAGACATGACAATACCGTGGCATGTAATGTGTATGCATCCTTTCTTGCTTGCTTGAAATCACCTGGTGCCATCTATATGGCAGGAACCAGTTTGCAATTATTCCTATTTGTATTTTGAACATTTATAATGATGTTGGATGAATTAATATTAACCCATGCACATTGTTCTTTGTCAGGGAATATGTTAACAGAAACCTCCCGTACTCTAAGTACAGCTTTGGTTGAGAAGACTTATCATAGTCTCTGGTATTGGAGATATTAAGATCTGAAAGCTTACAATGTGGCAGGACAGAGTGTATGTGCCTTCAGTTTGAAGGCCTGTCACTTGAAATGTGGATGGAGCCATGAGTGTCCTTAGCCAAAGAATAAACTTGAGATTGCAAATAATGCCTGACCTGGCAGTTCCCTTGTGGGGACTCTGGTAATGGGGCCCAGCTGCCAGCATGATGCTCTGTTTAGTTGTAAGGGAAAATAACATTTCTTTTTGATATGCTGAGTTAAGATCTACGGCTGAATGCCATTTGTTTTGGTACTTTACAACAATTCAAACCAGATTATTTTACACCAAAGCCACAGAAAAACAATCTCTGCTGCCAGCCCCCACCTCTCCTCCCTCCTGGCATATCCGCTCTTTTGTTCTCCAAATACAGGTTGCAAATGGGAGCTATGCTCTGAATGTTTCTAACTGAGGCTGCTTGATGAAAAGCTTCCATAACTGAGCCTGAAGTGCTAGGGGTGCTTTTAATCAGTGTGCTGAATTTTAATTAACCCTGGGTTTCCCCCTCTCCCAGAAGTTCAGGTGCAAGGGGTTATGTGTATGTGCAGGCTAAAAAAAAAGAATGGAGAATGCAAAGAGATTTGTGCTGGGAGACAAGACTGGATTCTTTCCTGTTTCTGTTATTCTAAAGTGGTTGCTCATCTGCAAAATAAGGAGATTTGAGGATAAAGGACTTCCCAGCTACTGGTCCACACAGGATCCTGTGAATATGTGCAGACAGGGTTTGAATTTAAGCTTATCTACACATGCTTCTTATTAATCACTGAAGTCAAAGGTTACTGGTATAGTCTGTAAATTCTGCTCATATTTTTAGAATGCATGAAGTCAAATCTAGACAGCTATAGTTAAAAGGGTTTCTGATTATCCAGTCTCAATGTTCTCATTTGTAGAACAAAAGGATGGACCTATGAGTCTAGGTAGAGACTCTATAGCTTCCAGGAAAAAGTTCCAATTCCCTGGCTTTGCACGCAAATCCCTCCACAATCTGGCCACTTGACACTACTCCAGATGTACCTCCTCAAGCCCTCTGCACATTCCCATGCCCTCAGTCTTGACCCCAGGAATCTGTACTCTTTTATGTTTTTGTGCCTTCTGATAAGTTATTGCCTCTGCTCAGAATGTCCTTACTTCAATCATCAAGCCAGAATAACAGATACCATATTCTGTAGACAATGGAATTTTCTTATGTAAATTCCATGGAACCCGTGTCATAATTTTTTATTATTATGAGCGTAAGTTATTGGGAGAAGGGTAAAAGCTAAGTCTCAATGAACAAGAAACTAGGAAGAATGATGTTTATTATATCAATCCCTTGAAAAACCATAAGACAGATAAGTATAATAAAGGTTTTGAGAATTCCTGAGAAAAATAAATACTTTTAGCCAGCATTTTCCAAATGCACATGATGATAAATTCCTTCTACAGAAGAAGAAATTCATCTCCAGATCACAGTGGGAAACACCTGTTCATGCTAATATAGAACACATGTCACAGGCAGATTATAAATTTTCACGGAATTATGATACACATTCTTAGCAATGCATTTTAATTATTTTTGTTATTTTGAGATAATTGTAGTTGTAGCATGAAATTGTAAGAAATAATAGAGACCATCATGTACCCTTTTCCTAATTTCTCCCAATCATCACATTGTGCAAAATTACAGGACAATAACTCAGCCAAATAATGAGATTGATACAGTAAAGATATAGATCTACTACTTCCTCCTTAATGCCTGACAACCACTAATCTGTTCTCTATTTCTAGAATTTCATCATTTTAAAAAGTTATATGAATTTAAAAATACTATATGTAATCTTTCAAGGTTGGCTTTTTTTACTGGGTATAATTCAATTATATTCAGATTACTGCATGTATCAATAATTTGTTCCTTTCTACTGCCAAGTAGTACTCAATAATACGCATTGTTTAGGCATTCACTTATTGAGGGACATCTAGTTTGTTTACAGTTTTAGGCTATTAAGAGTTAAACTGCTATAAACATTATACAGGTTTTTGTATTAATATAAATCTTTATTTCCCTGAATTTAATGTCCATAAGTGCAATAGCTAGGTTTAGTTTTTTGTTTTTGTTATTAAGAAAACTGCCTAAATTTTCCAGAGTGACTATACCATTTCACATTTTCAACTACAACCTATGACTGATTCAATTTCCCCATATCCTATCTAGCATTTGATATCACTATTAGTTAAGCTATGCTTATAGGTGCTTAGTTGATATCTAATTGTGGTTTTAATTTGCATTTCCCTAATTGATAATGATTTTAAAATTTGTTTATATACTTATATTCCTTCCAAATATCTATTTTAAAATATAAATTGTCTCCTCAATACTTTTGTCCATGCTGTAATTGGACTGTTTCTTTTCTTATTGTAGTTTTGAGAGTTCATTATATATTCTAGATGCACCGTTGAATATGTAGCTTGCATTAAAATTTTTCTCACTCTGTATCTTTTTTTCTGACCTATGCGTTTGTTTTTTTCCTTTTATTGCTTTATTCTATTGGCTAGTACTTCTAGCATTGAGAGAGCAACCATCCTTGCCTTGTTCCTAATTTTAAGGGGAAAAACCTTTAGTCTTTCAGCATTAAGTATACCGTTAGTTGTAGGTTTTTTAGTAGATACCTTTTATCAAGTTGAGAAAGTTCTCTATTCCAAATTTTGGAGATTTTTTTCAAAAATCATGAATCAGTTCTGAGTTATGTCAAAAGCTTTTTTTGCATTGAGTGATATGATCATGTGATTTTTGGTGCAACCCGTTAGTATGATAGATTACATTGATAGATTTATAAAGATTGTCTCCTGTTCTTTTTAAAAATTGTATAGTTTTACATTTTATATTACAGTCCATGATCCATTTTAAGTTAGAGTTCTTACAAAGTGTAAGACTTTGAGGTGTATTTGTTACCTCTAGACCTCCATTTGTACAGCATAGTTTGTTAAAAAGTTTATCTTTCCTTCACGGAGGGCAATATTAGCTACATAAAATCAATGGGAGTGTTCCCTCCTATTTTATTTTCTTAAAGAGATTATGCAGTCTTTGTGTTATTTCTTCCTTAAATGTTTGGTAGAATTCTCCAGGGAAACTATATGAGTTCCCCTTCATCATATGGAAGAACAGTTACAGATGTCTGAAATGAAGACAATGTGTTTCTAATGGTAATGAACCCCCATCTTTGAGTGAGTCCAAGCAGGAGCTGGATTAATGTCAAGTTGATGAGAAATATGCAGAGGTTTGGTCTGACCCCAAAGCCTGTCTAACTCTTAGTCTTTCATGAAGACTCTACCATGTGCCAGCCATGTGATATTGGGCTCATTACTTCTTTCTAAGCTTATCTTTTCTATAGAATGGGGATAATAATACCAGTCTCATAAGATGATTGTGAGGATAAGATCAGATAGTGGGTTAAATATTTAGCACCGTGCCTGCCATGTAAAGGCACTGAATAAATATTAGCAGTGAGAATGATAATAATAATATTGTGGTTTCCAAAAGTACTGCAGGATCTTTGAAGGTTTTAAGTTATTGTCGTAGAGAGTAACAGTCATAGGTTGAGGAAGTGATTCATAGAGTCTTAACAAAGATCTATACAAGTAATGAAAATGTTACTATACTCAACCTATTCATGAATATTTTATTTTATTTTTTTTAGAACCGACCTGAACTTATCATCGATACTTGAGATATCTTGTGTTTGGGATACATCCTACAGAAAGCATGTATACAATGAATGCTACTCATTTACAGGCAGTTATATGCTAATTCAAGTATTTCAAACTTTGTCCATCACGTAAATCAACCAGTTTCCACCTTCACAATTCTGTTTGATCTTTGACAAATCTCTTAATATTTCAAGGTTCCAACTTTCTCTTGTACAAAATGAGATTTAGAGAAGCTCATCTCAAACTATGACCTAGTTCTGGGATTTGGTTATTTTCCATTTTGAAATGAATCCATTTAACTTAAAGGGGTCAGAAAAACTCTTTGCATTGCTCCATCGGCCAGTCTCTTTTCTTCCCATTGTCTGTCTCAGTCACCAATCAGAGGATTTCGCATTATCAGGCCAACGGAAGACTGTTCTCCAGTCAGATTTCATTCCAACTTTGTTTCCGATTTAGAAGTAATGGTGCCATGGAACCCTGCCATCTCTGCTAGTCTTCATTTTCTTAGATGAATTAGCTATTCCCAGCATTTCTTCTTGCAAAATTCTTGACCTTATGGGGAAGAAGTTAGTATTGCTTATTTCACTTTCCTCTTGAGTGGAAAAGGCTTTGGGGATTGTGGCTGGTTCCAAATAGACACTTTCACAGTTAGATCACTTTTAATGTGGAAATATTTTCCAGACAATCTGTTTGAACATTTCCATCCATGTAAGCACTGTAGGCATCAAGGAGGCAATTGCTTCCTACAAGACTTCTATAAGAAGTCATAGTCTTTCAAATAACTATGGTGGATTCCCAGTTATAAAAGCTTATTTCAACCAACTCTATATGCTAATGCCTATATGTTAATAAGGCATTGAATAAATATCAGCAGTGAGAATGATAATAATAATATTGTGGTTTCCAAAAGTACTGCAGGATCTTTGAAGGGTGTTAAGTTATTGTTGTAGAGAAAATAGGTTGAGGAAGTGATTCATAGAATCTTAACAAAGATCTATATAAGTAATGAAAATGTTACTATACTCAACCTATTCATAAATATTTTTTTAGAACCAACCTGAATTTATCATCAATACTTGAATAAAACTTTACTTCTATTGCTTCTCATTTAGTTGACAGCATCACTGTTTCCTAGCAACTCAATCCAAAAATCTCTTATACTCTCTCATTCTTCATCATCAATTGGTCTCCATGTCCAGTCCATTCTACTTTCTCAGTTTTTCTTATATTCAGCTCCTCTTCACTATTAATACTCCCAGTAGACTAGACTATTGCTGGGACTATTGTACAAGCCTGGAATTCAGTCTCTGGACTTCATTATTCAATCTCACTATGTTCTTCAACATCCTTCACACTGCTTGACCAGGCCATCATTTTTAGTTATAAATCTGGGCACAGTCATTCTTTGTGCTGAATTTTTCAAAAGCTTCCCATCACCTACAGGACAAAGTTGAAATTCCATGTGCAACATGCAGAGTTTCTCACAATCCAACCTCTTTCCTTTTCTAATTTTATTTCTCATGTAAGAACCCCTTTGCACCCAAAATGCAAAGCACTGAACCACTTAGCATTTCATAAATATGTCCTACTCTTTTAGTCTTTTGTAATTCTATTCCTTTTGGCTGTAATGTCCCTCCTCTCAAAATCCTATGCATGGCCAATTCATACCATTTTACCAGGAAGAATCACTTTAACCATAAGCTTTTTGGAAATACTTCCTTGATTACCTGGGCAATTTTTTTTCCTATGTGCTGATTGTGCTTTTATAAATGTTTGGTATTATGTTTATTTGATCATTTTCGCTTAAAGACTATGGGCACTAGAAGGAAATAAACAATCTTCTTCCGTCTTTTTATGCACAGATCTATGTTAATGTTTTAAGAAACTTAGTAAATACATATCTATTTGTGAACAACTAGCTGCCTCTCATTCAGATATGAGAGCATTTGAGAGAAGACACTTTGGCCCCTTGAGGAGGCAAAAGCCCATGACTGGGGTCTTTGTTGATGGCCAGGCTGTACAACTGCAAGGGGTTTTATAAAAGATTCAATTGAAGGTTGATCCCATGCTACCCGTGGACTGAGTTGTTCATTAACCTTGCTCCTGTGAGAGTCTTGACTGGAAAAGTCATGCCTATATTTGTAACATGTATCATTCTGCTCTATTTCTGACCATGGGAGGGATATTTTGGCTGGAATATATATTCAGAATAAGACAGACACAGAGGCAATCATCCTTCTACTCCTGGAATTTCAGGTGCAGCAAGTAATATTAAACTTCGTTGGATTCTTAACTGAGGTAACTGGGAGCCTAGGGCCTTCGATCATTCACACTGTGAGGAAGAGCCCAAGTAACCAGAGCCCAGACACTGATGTCCCTCCTTTGGTGGCAGCACCACTAGACACTGTATCTTGGTGAAGAGTATAAGCAACTTTGTTGGTTGTACCCTGTGAGGATGACATCATAAAGGGACAAGGAGCAACAGAACAAAGGAGAATAAGGTGGGGTAGATTCTAAAAGTTAACTCACCAGCAAAGGATATGACGCTTGAAAAAAACAACAACAAAAAAAGAAGAGGACTTTTCAAGCATCCTCATGGAAGAGGTTTATAATGTGTCTCCTGGTTCTCTTGTTTCAAATACCTGGGCAGAACTGGGAGCACTGTTAAGACCTCTCACGTCTCTCCGCTCCTCTGTCCTTTCGTTGTTTTCATTCCCACACCAGAAGATTTTGATAATGTTTCAAGTGTTAACTCATACTCCGTCTTTTCCATGGGGCTTCTCTGACGATCTTCTATGACAACTAGTCCTCATCATGCCCTTGCCTGGTGCAGAGGCCAAGTGTGTGGCATCGCCCATCAACCACTTCCTCCCTTGTTAATTGGGTTAAACTCTCAGTATCTCCAAAACTCTGTCCCAGGTTTCTATGAAATAGCACAGAGACTCCAAATCTCACAAAGGTAAAAAAAAGGCTTATGTCAGATTCTTCTCTGGTGTTTGCTATGATAAAGGTGTCAAAGTAAAAACAGAGTTTGGTGCCTGTTAAATGTGGAAAGATATATTTATTCAGATGACTATAGTAGAGGAGAGAGACTCCAGTGTAGACTGAGCTCAACTCCCACTCAAAGAAAGTGTTTTCAAAGGGATAACAGATGAGGAACAAATGGGACATGGAGAAGTGAAAAGGGGAAAACCAAAAAGGGACTAGGGGGGTTTGTGGGAGTGGAAAATAAGGAAGGGGTCAATGGAGAATAGTGTAAATGGTTTGGGAGGTGGGTTGGGACAATGTACGTTTTGAGACTTGGCAGCCTTCTGTCTTCTTGAGCAGACTCAGCACTGGGGCTGGGGTTATCTTTAGGGACACAGCTTAGTGCAAGTGGAAGCCGAACATTCGCTATAATATCTTTTTTTTTTTCGGTATAATATCTTAACACAGTGTTTTGGCAACTCCTTTGTGTCACATGGGAATTCACGGAAGAAAGAACTGAAAATACAGAAGGAGTGAGCGAGTATGGTAGATAGAATTAGACCCCCAGATAGGGCCACCTCCTAGAATCCCTGGAAACTGTAAATATGTCATCTTACTGGGAAAAAGGGACTTTGTAGATGTGATTTAAGTTAAAGAGTTTGAGATGAGTAGATTGTCTGAGATTATCTGGTTAGGTCTTATAATAGGGAGTTAGAGAAAGATATATGGTGATAGAGGCAGAGGTGAAAGAGAGAAAAAGGAGAGAGAGAGATTGACAGGTGAGGAAGATCTGAAGACGCTGCTGAGCTTGAAGATGGGCAAGAAGCCAAAGCCAAGGCATAAGGGTAGCCTCTAGAAGTTGGATCAGGCAAAGAGATGGACTCTTCCCTAGAGCCTACAGAAGAACCCTGCTAACACCCAGATTTTAGCCCTAAAGACCCATTTTGGACTTAGGACATCCAGAACAGTCCAACAATTACGCTGGTTTATTTTAAACCACTCAAAGTGTTGGTGTTTGCAGTCATTCATTACAACAGCAATAGGACAGCACAGGACAATAACTATGGCCCTCAAGCTGCCCCTTTCACCATTCCTCCCTGGCCCTGGCACCACATCCAAGGCCTGTGACATTCAGGGGATGGGAGGAAAGTGTGTGCACTAGAACTTATTCCCAGAAGCACAATTTCTTGGTAGGGCAGGAACATGGTTGAGATTCATTTCCCCAGGAACATCTTGACATTTGCTGTGTTGCTTGTGGTTTTGATATTAATACTAACAATCTTAGTGCAATCATCATTTTATTATTTGATTGCATTTCCTTAGTGAATCAATGACTCCCCCGCTAATTGACATTTAAAGAGCGAGTACACGCTCCCTACATCAAAGAGGAAAAGGTTGGGGTGATTAGCAAATGAGGAGAAAATTAATTTCTAAGCTATTTCAGTCCTCTTTTCACATCTGCCAATAATCTCTATTCCAAAAGCAATATTGGCTGGTGCTCTGGAAGAATGTGCTAGTATTTTCAGACAGGCTGCAAAACTACCAGCAAAGTTTACTGAATAGCCTTGTTACGAAAGCCACAGAGATGATGATTCTTTTCCTCCGAAAAATCCTACATTTCCCTTCATTGTTACTTTCTTGCCTCTGCTGGGCGGGACACAGGGGTCAATTCTGAGCAAGGAGAAACGCGGCACTGCATAATTTATCAGCTCCCACCAGACCATTCTTTCACAGTGATGTAAATGAGGTACAGACTTGGGTGTTCAGTAAGATGTCAGGGTGCAAATAATGACCGTGATAATTATAGCTGCTGGGGAAAAGAGGGCATCTCCTGGGTCAGGCACTGTGCTGGGCATTTTGTACTTACTTCATTTATTTCACCTGAGTTTTCATGCATTCAGTCTGACATTTGGTTAGGGCTGTTTGCATTATCGGTTGTAGTTACAATTGGGCTTGGAAAGTCAGAAGCTCAGGTCCCTAATAGCTGGCAGGGTTTTGGGAGAATAATAGCCGCTTCTGCTCTCTTTTCCCTAAGAAACAGGGCGATGCCCTTGTTACAGAGACAGGCACCAGGCGAGTGTGCTGCACTGGGCTTATAGCATGAATGAGGCCAGATGTTTCCTAAAGAGCATGTGTGCAAACTAATAGCTTGAAACCCTCTAGCTAGAACACTAACAATTAGACTGATTAAACACATAGAGTGTGAACTCTGGAATCAGACTGTCTAATTGGGCCCTGTCTTCATCAGTTCACTCATGCATTCATTTACAAACAAATCTTTATCAGCATCTGTAAGCACGCCTCTGAGCATTTGGTCTCCTATGCACAAAACAAAGCCGTTTCTTTCATGAAGTTTATATTCCAGTGAAAGAAACAGGTTGAAGCAGCAGCAGCAACACCAACAAAATCCAATTCTAGAATACATCTCAGATGGTGATAAGTACATGGAAAACCAAAGCAGGGAAGAAGAGGAGAACGGACAGGGGCATCAGAGAAGGCTTCTCTGAGGCCATGGTGTTTGAGTGGAGACCTGAATAGAGTGAAGACCGCAGGCCAACCTTCTCTCTGGGAGAAGAGACTTCCAAGCTGAGAAGCAGCAAACACAGAGGCAGCCCTGACATAGGCAAGTGTCTAAGGCCAGTGGCTTAGGCCCAGATTCCCTCAGAAGTGATTCCATGAAGGAAATGCTCTCAGAAGGAAGCTCTAAGGCAGGGGTGGGGAACCTTTTCTCTGCCGAGGACCATTTGGATATTTATAACATCATTCCCTTAATATAATTCACTTAATATCAATTTATGCTGCTATGAAAAAAGCTCCTAGCTTTATTGAATTTCGAATCCCATCTGCGGTTGTCTTGCCAGGGCCAGACCAAATTAATTCTCCAGCCTTATATGGCCCGTGGGCCCAATGTTCCCCACCCCTGCTCTAAGCAAATAGGGAAGATAGGGCAGGAAGGGGTGAGAATTCAGGCAAGATCCTGCCTTCGCCTGATCTTTCCTGGAGATCAGACTACACTCTAGGGAGCCAAGGAGGAAGGAAAGTTCCCTGGACTCTGTCAGGACAGGCTAGAGGGCTTATCCGGCACGCAAGGGCAGTGCTTTAAAGAAGGACGCAGAGGTCAGCCATCAAAGGGTATGGCTCCTGGAGATGAGCTCAGAGAACCAGCAGGGCAATCCCAGGTGATCTGGGTGGAGCACCACTGTGTCTGTTGGACCCAGCATAGGGAGCCCAGTGAGGAAGAGCAGAGGGGTAGAAACCTGTGGTGAGGAGGTGGCCAGGGGCAGATCATAGAAGGACTTTGGACTTTTACTTTAGTGGTAATGGGAAGGCTTGGAGATATTTTGGGTAAGGCAGGGCATGATCTAATTTACATTTCAAAAGCATCAATGAAGCTATTATTTGAATCTTAGACTCAGGGGAATAAAAGCAGAAGCACCAAGATGTGTTAGGAAGCTATTGTAGAATTCTAGAGGGATTATCTAAGATCTGCACTGTCCAACACAGAAGCCACTGGCCAGATGTGGATACTGAGCACTTGGAATGTGGCTCATTCAAGTTGGGATGTGCTACAAGTGTAAAGTAGGCATCGGCCTTCAAAGGTTTAGTAGGAAATCAAGAATGTAAAGTATCTCACTAATATTTATATTGTATTGATCACATGCTTCAATGATAACATTTTGCACAAATAAATATTATCAAATCTTATATAATAAAACCCTAATATGCTGTCAGGTCGTTTGTTCAACCAATCAAAAAGTAATATACTAATGATATTCTAAGGTTGTTCAACCGCTCACTATGACGTGCACTGACCACCAGGGGGAAGACAGTTGACTGGTAGACCAGTTGCTATGATGTGCACAGACCACCAGGGAGCAGATGCTCTGACTGGTAGGTTAGCTTGCTGCTGGGGTCTGGCCGATCGGGACTGAGCAAGACAGGCCGGACACGCCCTGGAGCCCTCCCGCGGCCCCTCTCCAGCTGGCCAACCTCCTGCGTCCCTCCCCAACCCCAATCATGCACCGGTGGGATCCCTTGGCCTGGCCTGCACCCTCTCACAATTTGGGACCTCTAGGGGGATGTCAGAGAGCCAGTTTTGGCCGATCCCGCAGGCCAGGCCAAGGACATCCCCCACCGGTGCATGAATTTGTGCACCGGGCCTCTAGTATATTAATAAAATGTATTATTAAAATGTTATTCAGCAGTTTCTTTTTACTAGTTTAATGTGGCTACTGGAACATTTTAAATTACATGTGCAGCTCAAGGTATGTTTCTATTGGCCACCCAGTTTAGACTTACATGGTAAAAAGTGCTTAGCTTGTGTATATATTATGAGAGTAAAGAGGTTAAGATTTAATGCTGATAGTACGCAGGGTGTAAAAGGTAACCCACTTGAAATGATGGTATGATGGTGACATTTTCTAAGATGAGAATCACTGGAGATGGGGGAAGCACATTGGGAGGAATGGGAAATGGAGTTTGGCTTTACAAGTTGGAGATGTCTAATGGGCCTTGAAATCAATGTGATGACTGAGTGGTTAGATATGAGTGTGGAGTTCCCTGGAGAGATCCAGGCTGGAGATTTAAGGTTAAGGATGTTTAGTATACACATAGTTTTAAAAACTATTGCACTGGGTGCCATCACCTAAGGAGTGAGCATAGGAAGAGGTTTAGTGACCAAACCCTGGAGTAGTCAGTCTTTTGGAAGATTAGGAAATAGTGGGAGATCTTAAAAAAATGAATCTTGCTAGTTGTTTGAACATGGTCAACTCCTTTGTTTAAGTCTTTATTTCATTACATATAAAAAGGGACTAATGATAGTACAAATTTGATAGAGCAGGTATAAAAAGTAACAGGGCTAATATGTATCTATACTCAGCACAATGTTCGGCAAAAACAAAACAAAACAAACAAACAAAACAACACCTTTATCCGGAATATAATTCTTACATAGAAGCTCACATGGTTAATTACAGTGGGAACCAAAATCCAAGATTCCTGCTGTCCAGTATTAAAGACTGTCATCTCCTGTCACCTCTCAGAATGGGGCATGTGTAAGGGACAGAATTTTTAGGAGAAAACCCCTTTCACAGAAGTGAATGTTGAGGGGTCCTATCCTAAGCCTTTTGAAGTGACCTCTCTCCCTCTTGAGCTGGGGTGTGGTCTGAATTCAGGCTCTGAGCATTCATGGCTTTATCCTGTGCCTTCATTCCACAGGGGACAGTATCCAGGCTGGTTGCCTTTACGGGAAGCATTTATTTGCCTAGAGAGGTCTTTTCCCTTTGAACTGCTCTGGGGACTGTCCACATGTCAGAGAAAGCTGGTCAAAACAGTAAACGAGAACCCTGACAAGGATTTTCAAAATTGCATGCAGATGTCTCCGTTTTAGAGAATTGGAAACAACCTTTTTCTGGATTGCGGCAGTAACAGGGGACAGACAAAACAACACTTTGCAAGAAGCCTGCCCGTGGGGACTGATAGCAGTGTGGGGGATTGCAGAGCCCGGGCCAATGTGTGCTGAGGCTGGGAATCTCGCTGTGGACCATGGAGCCCATGTTCTAATGCAAACCACCAGTCTCTAGGGCCAGTTCCCTTGGTCTGAGCCCTGAGGTGAGAATGGGAAAATGGGGAAGGCACGGGGCCAGAAGCAAGGCCCGAGCTGGACATGCTGCTTTTTTGGCTCAGTTTCCATTTGTCCAAACCAGTCTTCTGAACCCAGACCAGTAGAATACAGTAATTCACATGTTCACAGCACTTTCCCATGTGCAAATGTTTTCCACATTTATCATCAGTGTTGCTCATGTTACCATCTCAGTGTAGTGCATGGATAGCCAGAGCTCAGTGACAGACCTAGAGATGGGGTTTTAATTTAGACCCTCAGGTTCTAAAACCCTTGACACAAACCAAGCCACAAGAACCGGGAGCCCTTTAGCCACTTCCTTGTTTCCCTGATATTTTAACTTTCTCCATAGTTTGCCTTTTAGACCTCAACCTCCCACTCAATGGCAAACTGGTACTTGTGCAAGAAGCTCTAGTCTTTATTTCTGAGTTATAAAGTGGGAAAATGAGAGACTCAAAAGCTCAGGGTCAAGCAGTTAGCCAGATATTGGAGTCAATATATAAAATCTAATTATCTCAATATCTAAAGGGCTTTCTAATCTCATTCCCTAACGAAGCATGATTCTTAAGCTACACCCCCAAACAAGGAGAGTCCAGTCAGAGCTTGAAACTTCGTTGATTTTGAATAAAGCTCAAGTGTCTAAACTGATCATCTGAGAAGAGTTGATTGCACCATCGTGACTCTGTTATTGATACAATGACATTAACCAATGTGTTCCACTAGTTGGCTTCACATCAGGGTGCCCTGAGTCAATCATTATACAAAACAGGGAGGTAAATGGAGAGACTGCTTTGAGGACATTCATGACTTGTCTTGTGCTTTCATTCCACAGGGGACAGGAATCCAGGCTGGCTGCCCTTATGGGAAGCATATGATCAGTCCTAAAGATCTAGAAACAGTGTTTTAATGGTCAAATAAGCCACACAGTCTGTCCTCTGGAGTAATTACAGCATATCCTATCCTATATAATAAAAGGCTAATATGCAAATTGACTAAACGGCAGAATGACCAGGAGCTGCCCCCTGGTGATCAGTGCGCTCCCACAGGGGGAGCACTGCTCAGCCAGAAGCCAGGCTCAAGGCAGGCGCATGTAGTGGCAGTGGCGGGAGCCTCTCCCACCTCCATGGCAGCGTTAAGGATGTCCGACTGTCGGCTTAGGCCCGCTGCCCAGGGAAGTTGGACATCCCCGAGGGCTCCTGGACTGTGAGAGGGCGCAGGCCAGACTGAGGGAGCCCCCCCCCCCCCCCGAGTGCACAAATTTTGTGCACCAGGCCTCTAGTATTATCATAATAAAGGCTTTCCTCACTTAAAAAGTAGCAGCAAAGATGGTTAGACTTGGTTTAACCTAGGGTTTTCCAAACGTATTTAGTATCATTAGTTTTCTCTTTAAAATACCTGTTAACATTCCATGGAAGTAATACTCTCAAGAAGTCATCTGGGGGAACCACATATTAGATAGTGGAAAAACCTCTTATAGGTTTGTCAAGAGACAAAAAATTCTAAGGACCTCATATGAATATTTCAAACCTGTCTTTAGCCAGCCACCAAAGCCCAGGAAGCTCAAACATTGGGGCTACAACTGTGGAGAGGAGTGACTATTCTCCATATCTCTCAGGCAAATCCAATAGTATTCACACTAGAAACTGTAAAGCTTTTAATTTCAAATCGCAAATGATTCATGTCAACATCCCACAACACCTCTAAGGGATGGATGATATTGATGCTTAGTACTGAGTCTTAAGAACTGGACATGGGCGAATGTGTCTTTCTGTCTTGCATTCTCATTGCTCTGTGTCATTCTCTGACTGTCCCTGCCAGCTGGGCACGATTAAATCTCAGATGGTGACAGGCGAAGGGTGAAACAGTTATTGCTACGTGACTATTCTGAGAACTGGATGGGTGGGATAAGAGGGGCAACTTGGTGTGGTGTGGAAACTGTGTTTCATCCAGCAGAAGTTTGGGCTAATGAAGGCATTTATGAATTTCAAAATGCCAGATGGGACACACAGGCAGCTGGAGTGTTTGGACTTTGCGGGTGGGGCTGTGGTGTGAGACCTCCCAAGTACCCAGGACAAGTGAGGACGGAATTATCCTTTACTTTACATCAAGCCATTCACTGCTGGCTTGTAACATCCAGGGACAGGAGAGATGTCCTCACTCGAGGTCAAAACTGAAGTCAGTCAACTTTCAAGCTACAATGAAAAGAGAACCAGAATTGGGCTTAGAAGATCTGGGCTCTACTTTTTTACTGCGTGTCTGTGACTTTGGTCAATGGCACATGCAAATTTAACACACATTCATAGAATGTGTATTGGTGCCTATGACTGCACCAATTGGGATGAAGAAAACACACCTCTCAGATTCTGGGCATCACAGTTTAAGGGGTGGGGAAGAAAAGATATGATTATTGCCTGAAGAAAAATAGACTATGGAAGAGAGAGAAAATAGTATGCACACTGATTCATGCTTCAATTCATGAGTCCTGAGCAAATAACACAGGTAGCTGGGAGCCCTTCATTCAATTAAATTCTTAAATAACATCATGAGTTGTTCTGATTTTTATTTGAGATTTATTTCTCTTACATCATTATTAATCGGTTAATTTTCACAATTTTGTGAGGTGGGTATTACCATGCCCATGATAAAGAGGGGGACAGAGTACCTAGGAGAGAGGAGGAGTTCTGTCTAAAATCTAAGGGCTGGAAGTAGCCAGGGTGAGAGCCCAAGCCTTCAGTCTCCAGGTGTCTAGTCTCTTCAAACAGCAAGTAGCCACTGCAAATTCTGGTTGTAATCCTCTAACTGCACTGCCAATATAAACAATCATCATGAGGAGCAGCACTGAACCCCACAGAGATCCTGGCAAAATGTGCCGGGTTTTTCTGCACACACATTGTTTCTGTAGACACAGTAAAAGTACAATAAATAAATATAACCTGCAGCAAGTCCTTCCATAAGGCCACCTGAGTTGGGGGGGGGTGTCTCTGCTATTCTGATGTGATATTTATGAGGCGTTGTGTGACGTTTATGGGGATAAATGCTCCTACTTTTACTCAGAGACCACATCCTAATGTTTTTCATTTGAAGAAAATATCCAAGAAAGCTCTGAGCATCAGGGTACTGAAATATAAGGTGAATAAAGACAATTTTGCTTTTTTGGTGCTCTTTAAATTGTGTGCATAGCTCTCCTATCTGAGACTATTGCTTGGCAAGCCTTTGCCTCTCATAGAACAAATAACACTAGAAAGAACAGTGCTTCTCTTTATAGATAGTGAACAGGAATGATCCCAAACCAGCCATCCTGGAATTCTTTGTTAGAGAACACCTAATATCTAGAGTAGGTCAAATTTGGTATATATTCCATTAATTGTTTTCATATGCTCCAGGGCATGCTTAGCAAGAGCTCTAAGACACTCCATGAGTACATCTTAATCAATACCTAATCCTCCAGAGGCTTTTAGAAGCTGGCAGGACCTGACTTGGATACATACATTCTCTATACTTTAGAGTGGGGTGCTGAGAAGTATGGGGTGTCCTGCAGCACTTCCAAGGAGTAGACCTTTAACAGAGGTAATGCCTGATTTCCGAGCTGTAGAATCACTGGTCTTGCCAAATGCTAGCTCAAGGAAAATGAAAAGTCATTTAGGAACCATATTTTAGAAGAATACGAGGTAGGGAAATCAAAGGCATCAAATAAATTCAAAGTTTTGGACACTTTCACTCTTTTTATTCAAAATTATTGATTGTCTCCTATAGATGCCTATAGTTAAGTAGACACCTACCTGGGTCCTGGAAATGGTGTAATAGCAAAGTCAGGTGGATCCTTGCCTTGGAATTTTCAAATCTAGTGGACCAGTGCAACCCATATCTCTCCTACAGAATGGGGACATTCTACATCTGTTGGGATATTTCTGGAGAGGAGGTCCAGCACTTACCATAATATTAAACATATAGTTGACCCTTAGTAACCTATTTCTGATTTAGATTCAACTGTCAGTTATTGAAATCTATTAGGTTCCACTGGTAAGCACTTCCTTGTATGTTGCTAGGATTTTGATTGTTTTGTTTCCCAGTGAATTCCCTGTCCTAGACCAGCGCCTGCACCTCTATAGGTGCTCAATAAAGATTTGAAGAATGAATAAAGAACTTTCATGAATTCTTTAAGGAGAGATTATATTTGTGCACTTATGAGATTTTTCTCAATATAGATTATTTCAACATGTCAAGAACTATGTCCCAGTCATCCCTGAATATCCAGTACAGACCACAGGGCTTGGCCTAGAATAACCTTATTGATAACCTTATTCATGTTTGATAAAGAAGGAGCCCTCCGCGAGAGTGCCCGTCCTCCTGGCACATCTGAGAATATAGTCAGAGAGAATCAGGCTGACAATGAATAGGCAGGTTGAACCATGGTTTTTTCCGCATCCTTAGTTCTCAGAGAGGCCTCCCATCCACACCTCTGTCTAGGCAGATTTCTTTCACCCCAATATTTTCTCTTAGCACCCTGGTTTTATTTTTAATACCTTCGCAGTAATTACTATAATAGATTATTATATTTGTTTACTTTTATTTGTCTGTTATCCCTACTAAACTTTAAGAACCGTTTCTATTTTATTCACTATGGGTCCATAGGTTGAATGAAAGAATGTATTAATAAAGAGGGCATATTAAAATCCTCACATGTATCTGCATTACTTTGTTGTTGCTGTTAATCCTCACTGGAGAATATTTTTTCCACTGATTTTTAGAGAGAGTAGAAGGGAAGGAGGGAGGAAGGGGGGAGAGAGAGAGAGAGAGAGAGAGAGAGAGAGAGAGAGAGAGAGAGAGAAGAGAGAGAGAGAGGCGAGACACACATATATTAATTGCCTCCCGCATGCTCTCTGACCAGATCGAACCTGCAACCCAGGTATGTGCCCTTGATCAGGAATCGACCCCATGACACTTTGGTGCATGAACTGGCATTCTAACCACTGAGAAACACCGGCCAGGATGTGTGCATGACTTTTTAAGATCATTTTCTTTGTGTCTTGGTGTAGATTCTTAGCTATTTCATTTGTAAAACAAGGATGCTGGATCTCCTGGTCTCTAAGGTCCCAGAGAGACTTTTCACAACACTCCTTCCCCTTCACTTCTAAAACTAGCATGCATGTGCACTAGACCTTGCTCTTTTCCCTACTGCTAGCAAACCTGGCTCTGCCGCTGGTAGCAGGCACAGGCAGGGAGCTAGTGGTCTTGAATAAGGGTCTCTTCTGACACAGGACCTAGCATGGAGTACTGCCTCCTGGCACCTTCCTTGTCTAATTCACTTGCAATTGGAAACCATATTTACTTTTTTCTCTACTTATCCTCTTATAGGCAAGGGGAAGATGATAATGGCTTTCAAAACCCAAATTAAAAATCTGGATATGGATTGGAAGAATTAATATCATTTAAATGTCCATACTACTCAAAGCAATCTATAGATACAATGCAATACCTATTAAAATACCAATGGATTATTCCACAGATCTAGAACAAATATTCCACAAATTTATATGGAACCAAAAAAGGTGCCAAATAGCCTCAGCAATTTTGAGAAAGAAGAACAAAGTTGGAGCGCTCACAATACCAGATCTCAAACTATACTATAAAGCCACTGTAATCAAAACTGCCTGGTACTGGCCCAAGAACAGGCATATAGGTCAATGGAACAGAAAAGAGAGCTGAGAAATCAGCCCATGTCTTTATGGCCTTGTAATATTTGACAAAGGAGACAAGAGCATACAATGCAGTTTCTTCAATAAATCGTGTTGGGAAAATTGGATAGATACATGCAAAAAACATAAAACTAGGTCACCAACTTACACCATACACAAGAATAAACTCAAAATGGATAAAATATTTAAATATAAGTCACCAAAACATAAAAATCCTAGAAGAAAACATTGACAGGAAAACATCATTTGTCATAGTGATATTTTTGCCATATCTCCTAAGACAAGAGAAACAAAGGAAAAATAAACACATGGGACTACATCAAAATAAAAAAACTTCTGCACAGCAAAAGAAACCATAAAAAAAATGAAAAGGGAGTCCACTGTATAGTACATCTGTTAAGGGGTTAATTTCCAAAATATAGAAAGAACTTACACAACTCAACACTAGGAAGACAAACAATCCAATTTAAAAATGGACAAAAGAACTGAATAGACATTTATCCAAAGAGGACATACAGATGGCCAAAAGACATATGAAAAAATGCTCAATGTCACTAGTCATCAGAGATGCAAATTAAAACTACAATGAGGTATCACCTCACACCTGCCAGAATGGCTATCATCAATAAATCAACAAACAACAGATGCTGGAGAGGATGGGGAGAAAAAGAGAACCCTAGTGCACTGTTAATGGGAATGCAGCCATCGTAGAAAGTAGTATGGAGTTTCCTCAAAATAATTAAAAACGCCATTTGACCCAGTGATCCCACTTCTGGGAATACATCTTAAGAGTCCTGGAATTCCAATCAGAAAGAATGTATGCACCTCTGTGTTTATAGAATTGTTATTTACAATAGCCAGGATCTGGAAACAGCCAAAGTGAACAAAAATACTGTGCTACATTTGCACAGAATACTATGTGGCTAAAAGACGGAATTCTTACAGCATGGATGAACCTGGAGAGTATTATGCTAAGCAAAATAAGCCTGTCAGAGAAAGATAAATACTATAGGATGTCACTAAGATGTGGAACCGAATGAATAAAATAAACTGATGAGCAAAATAGAACCAGAGGCATGGATACACGGAACAGAATGACAGTCTGTCAGAGGGGAGGGGAGGGACTGGATAAAAGGAGCTAAAGAGGTTAGTCAGTAAACGTATATGCATAGCCTATGGACACAGACAACAGTGTGGTGAAGGCCAGGGAAGGGGAGCAGGGGCTGGTTTGAGGCGGGCAAAGGTGGGGAAAATGGGAGACATCTATAATAGTGTCAACAATTTTAAAAAAGGAAAAAACAGGAAAAAGTACAATAGCAACAACAAAAATCTGGGCCACACATCAAACCTCTGGAGTCATTTGGCTTTGAACAAGGATATAAACATTGTCCAACAAACTGCTCAACCTAGTGAATCTTAGAAAAGGCTGAATAAATAAATAAATAAAAATAAAGCCAGTTTAAAGTTAATAATACTGTTTCCAAAACCACATGGTTGATAAGGGACAGGACTCAATTTCCTAGGAACCAAGGATGGGGAAAGACCTGCCAAGCATCTCCTGGTGTGGTCCCTTGGAAGGCTAACATTCTGGGACCCCTGGCCGAGGGAGACTAATACCTGAGCGTGCCGACTGACATGGAGGGGAGGGACAACGCAACACAGTGTGGAACACACTGTCTTCCTTTATATCCGCGAGGACCCATCCCACGTCCCCCGCCTCTGGAGTTCCTTTCAGAGTAGCCACTGAGGCATGCGTTCAGGCTCCTGAGATCACTTCACCTAGCAGTCCTGGTGCCCAGGCATCTCTTCAACAAAGTTAGGACATACCAGTTATCAAGGAGGTGGAAGCCACCAGAGAAAAGAATGAACTTTGCCCAAGAGGTGGGCCTGCTTGACGAGCGGGTATCTATTTCTAACCTTGGCTGGCAACTTCTCTGTCTGCGAGTATTCATCTGGAAAGCAGCTCGATTCTCTGCCTCCTCTTTTGTTCTCTAAACAGAGCTACAAATTCAAGGGCTTTGAAAAAAGCCACCATCAAACGGCTTTAAATGACACCAGAATAGGTATCTGACAGACACACATTTCAGAGCAGTGTTACTTCAAGCAATAATTTCTTTGTGACTATTTCCACATCGGTAGAGGAAACAATACCTTTCTCATGAACATTAAATTAGATCATGTTTACAAATACCCGATTCCATGCTTTACCCAATAATTGGCTGTTTTATTATTTCTTTAACATATATATTTTTATTAACCCCCGTTTTTACTTACAGTGATTATTTAAAAATATTTCTTCTACAGATAAATTGACACACATTTGTCCCCCCAAAAGAGGACAGGGGTACTCACAGAGCCTTCTGAGAACTCTAAAGCTGAAATTGCTGGCCCAGGCTCAAAATTCTGTCTCCAAAATTTGACACCTCTTTCACATTCTCCATGCCAGAGTAGCATTTTAAATGTACTTGGGCCACAGAGGCACGGATCACGGTTCTGCTATTTTGAATTTAGCATTTTAAACCTTGTGGCAGTTAGTACCCACACATGACATGCTGAGTGTGAATGATAGAGGATTCTCAAAAGATACTGTGTAAAGGACCGCCCTCCAGCTTATGTTGGAAACTAGCCCAGCAATGATTAGACTGTAATCATATTTCACCCAAATATCCTAAATGCCAAAGGCAGGGAGATGAATAAAATTAGTACATGAGAAATAAATAAATAGTATTGTAAATGTAGGAAGCAGCACCTGCAAAGGCCAATAGGAGAGACAGAAACTCTGGGCCCCAGACAGCATGGTTCTGACTGACTCCACAGCCAGTCCTTGTAGGCCACCATCATCGCTAAGGCAACCATATCCATTCTGACAGTCTCACCCTTCAAGTGGCATTGTGAGTCTTGATGCACAGAACAAAGATGAAATGGTTCAAGGCCAGTCGCTTAGGTGGGAGGAGTGGATATGCTAAGGACTGGTGGTTCACACTCTGGGAAAGGCTACCTTGGAGAGTCAGGGGTATTGAAAAGCATCAAGAGCACAGTTCCTACGATTTGGCAGCAGTTACAACAGATGTGAAGTGCCACCACAGTCTCTTTGCTGAAGGAACTGTACCCAAAGAGTTCAGCTCCCCTCAGAGGTTTCGTGTTGCACCTTAAGTGCCGGTGGGGTTGGAGTGGGTCTCCATCACTTCTACCTCATAGCTGCACTAAGGGCAGACTGGTATGGATGCCTACCCAGACCTCTGCGGGCAGGTAAACCAAACACAGAGGAGAGGGAGAGCAGATGGCAAATGCCACCACCAGATACACACATGCCAATTGCAATGAGCATTCCAGATGGTAAATCTAACCTCACGCAGCCACATGCCCCCATACCTGCTCATCCTCTCCATCTGCTGGTATCCAAGGGAAACATCTCAGATATTCTTTTACTTTGGAGCCAACTGTAAAGAAGTAAAGATGAACACTTACTGGTTGACGAACATGTGATAGGTGACTCAGTAGCAGGAAGACCACAGAACATGTGTGTCCAGTTGCACTGGATTTAGACGACCAGCCGAAGTGTCCTCTGTAAATGAGCCAAATGATTATTTTCAGTGATGAAGAAAGAAAAAGTAGAGAATGGGGGAAGACAGCAAAACAGCAGAAGGGAAGAGCACACATATTACCTATATCATAAAGCTGATAGGCAGGGATGTAGAACCAGAACCGGGTTTGACTTGGAAATTCTACCACTTATGTGGTTCCCACCTTCAGGAAGGTCACGTATCATCCTTTAGTCCCAGGTTTCATGAAATGATTTCTGTCATGATTCAGTTAGAAATTGTAAGTAGGACAGGGCCTAATACACAAAAATTACTTTGCGCTTAATATCCTTTTATTTTTCCATTTAATAGTGCCAGCCATCCTGTAAGGATAACATTTTCTCCATCTTTCGCACGAGCAAACTAAAATTTGGAGATGATAAGTCATTTGGTAAAGTCCATTCGCCAAGCTCTGTATGGAATTTGAACCTTGTTTTCCCTTCAAAGCCCTTTTCCTTCATTATTAACATGTCCCTTTTGGGTTCACATAATTGGGAAGCAGTGGATCTGTTTGGAGACTAGATTGAGTCTACATTTTACATCACATTACTCTACTTAGTGCAAGGAAGGTGGAATCTGAGTTGGCTTCCTTTTTCCAGAACTGTGACAGGCACAGTGCCCCACACCAGAGGAGACTTGGGACATACAGACATATGAGGCACACAGTCCTCAGATTTGCTGGCTTTCAGATTGCCTGACCCACATTTACAGGCGATCAAAACCCTGCCAGATCCCATTCCAGGGTCTGTGCACCCCAGACGGGTGAGATCATCCTTTCAGGCCTGACCTGCTTTAATATGCCAGGTGACATCCTGAATGAATGAGTAGGTAAATGAACAAATGAACAGCTTGGAATTCATAAAGAGAATGTATGTCAAGAAGCCATTTAAGCTCTTAAAATATTTATTAGTCTGCCACAGAGGAGTAAGTCACCCGCCTAAAGATGTGGTACCGGCGTGACTCAGCAACCTGTGCTGGGCTATCTCACTGACTAGTGGCTCCTCTATTTCTGCTTTTGTGCCTCCTTGGGGAGACCATTACCAGGCTCATGTCCCTCTATAACCTACCTTCTGGGGAGGCATATTATTAACTGCCATAGAGAGACTAATGAAAGTAAAAATGGATTTGAAATTAGAGGATGTGATTTCAAATCTATACGTACTTCTTAGTGGTGTAATGAATAAATACAAAACTTTAAAATCTCAGTTACCTCATGTAAAAAATGGATATAATAAAAAGGTTTGCTTACTTTGTAATGCTTCTTGAGAATCATGGGAGGTAGAGGATAAGAGAATTTTTTGTAAATGGAAACAAGTTTGAAAATTGTCAGTTAAGCTTTGATTCACTTAATACTTAGGACTCTAGTAGCTATACCTTAATTTATTTAGTCATTTGCTCCATCATTTATTCCACACATATTATTGAGAAACTGCTGGGACTTTGGGATTAAATCTGGAAATAACATCAAAATCTTTCCTGAGACCAAGATGGCGGCATAGGTAAACACCTGAAATTGCTGCCTTGCACAACCACTTCAAAAATACATCTAAAAGACAAAATGGACATCATCCAGAAGCACAGGAAGGCTGGCTGAGTGGAAATTCTACAACTAGAAGGAAAGAGAAAAGCACACTGAGACTCAGAGGAGGTGCGGAAGTAAAGTGCAGAGGTACAGAGGCACGCGCGTAAAGGGCTGGCAACTGAGGATGTGGTTGTCTTTTTCAATCAGGAGGGAGCCACAAGCTCCCTATGGCCTGACTCCAGTTCCGGGCGAGTCTCTGGGGACTCAGACTCACACGGGGAGAAACTGGACTGTCTGGCAGCGGGCAAAACTCAAGGGCGGCTTTCTCTCAGAGGTACTTGCAGCGATTACCTCAGGACACTGAGACCCGGGGCCTCTTAGGGCAGGACTGAGGATCAGCCATAGCTATTTGCTCCACCCTGTTGATTTCCTGAGACCCTGCCCCACCCAAGCTGTGTGCAGAGGCTTTTGCATATGAAAGGCCTGGCCCTTTGCAATCTAAAATTACCTAACAAACTGCAGCTGAGTCAGAGAGACCCAGAACATCCAAAAGAAGGCCGAAGGCCCCACAGAAGCTTGTATTGCTTCACAGCTGGGCCTCATCTGGGCACCTCCAAATCCCAAACAAAGAAGAGAAATCTGTAGATCTCTCCGTAGCTTCTGCTGGGTAGTCTCAGGTAGAGGCTAAATTAGCACCTCCTTAGAGATCCAAGTGCCAGTGTACCCAGGGGTCAGAGTGGGACCATCCAGATTACAACTCCTCAGATCCATAAGGGACACACTCAGGGGGCAGACTCAGTGAGCACCAAAGCCCCACTGAAGCAAGTCTTGCCCCAGAAGGGTGTCTCCAGCACAGAAGTTCTCCCACTGTAGACACAGCTGATTCTCACAGCCAATTGTCCTGAAGGACAATTCCTCCCAGTGATACCAACTACAATCAAGGCTTAACTACAACAAGACTGTGCACACAGCCCACAAAGGGGTGCACCAAGAGTGTCCACCTCAGGTAATTGGGGAGGCTGAGCCACTGGGCCCTATAAGACACCTAGCACAGAAAGCCACTCTATCAACACAGGAAAGCAGCCAAAATGCGGAGACAAAGAAACAGGTCACAAATGACAGAAATGGAGGAAAGCAAACTACTGAATATAGAGTTCAAAACCATGGTTACAAGGTTTTTCAAGAATTTTCTAGAAACTGCTGATAAATTTAGTAAGACCCTCAATAAGTCTAGTGAGACCCTCGAGGATATGAAAAAGGACCAACTAGAAATTAAGCATACACTGACTGAAATAAAGAATATTATACAGAAATCCAACAGCAGACTAGAGGATCGCAAGAATCAAGTCAAAGATTTGAAGTACGAAGAAGCAAAAAACACCCAACCGGAAAAGCAAAAAGAAAAAAGAATCCAAAAATATGAAGGTAGTGTAAGGAGCCTCTGGGACAACTTCAAGCATACCAACATCTGAATTATGGGGGTGCCAGAAGAAGAGAGAGAGCAAGATATTGAAAACCTATTTGAAGAAATAATGACAGAAAACTTCCCCTACCTGGTGAAAGAAATAGACTTACAAGTCCAGGAAGTGAAGAGGACCCCAAACAAAAGGAATCCAAAGAGGATCACACCAAGACACATCATAATTAAAATGCCAAGAGCAAAAGACAAAGAGAGAATCTTAAAAGCAGCAAGAGAAAAACAGTTAGTTACCTACAAGGGAGTACCCATATGATTGTCAGCTGATTTCTCAACAGAAACTATGCAGGCCAGAAGGGAGTGGCAAGAAATATTCAAAGTGATGAATAGCAAGAACCTACAACCAAGATTACTTTACCCAGCAAAGCTATCATTCAGAATTGAAGGTCAGATAAAGAGCTTCACAGATAAGAAAAAGCTAAAGGAGTTCATCACCACCAAACCAGTATTATATGAAATGCTAAAAGATATTCTTTAAGAAGAGGAAGAAGAAAAAAAAAGTAAAGATAAAAATTAATGAACAACAAATACGTATCTATCAATAAGTGAATCTAAAAATCAAGTGAATAAAAAATCTGATGAACAGAATAGACTAGTGAATATAATAGAATCAGGGGCATAGAAAGGGAGTGGACTGACAATTCTCGGGGGGAAAGGGGTGTGGGGGTGCGGGAAGAGACTGGACAAAAATCATACACCTATGAATAAGGACAGTGGGGGGGGTAAGGGCAGAGGGTGGAGTGGGAACTGGGTGGAGGGGAGCTATGGGGGGAAAAAAGAGGAACAACTGTAATAGTCTGAACAATAAAGATTTAATTTAAAAAATCTTTCCTGAAAAGATGACAATTATGTTACCATCTTGAATGGTGGATCCATAGGGGACAGAAAAATCACCCGATTTATTCCTGTGTTCTCACTCTTTGTCCTTGTCCAAACCTTAACACTCAGCCACATGTCCATCACATAACAGGTATTCAGGATATGTTGAACCAATGTATTAAAGTTGGAATATCAAATACCTCTAGTCTAGTTCCTTACAATCCATAACCCATATAATTGCCAGAGTAATGTTTCTATTACTCTATTCTTTGATTAACATCCTCCAAAGCCTTCCCACACTTTGAGGAGATAGTCCAGGTGTCTTAACCTGGTGACAATCCCCTAACAGACCTTTTCCTTCCCAGTGTGGACATTTCTGCACAGAAACATTGTTCCTAAATAACAGGGCATCAACTCATTCCTAATCTTCTTGCCATATGTGTGTGTATGTGTGTGTATATATATGTTTGTGTGTAATGAAGTCACATGATTAAAGAAGCTAAGAAGTTTCAAGATATGTAAGGTTCAAGTTGGCAAGCTGGAGACCTAGGGGAGCTAATGGTGTAGTTCCAGTTAGAATCTGAAGGCCTGAGAACCAGGAGGGCAGATGGTGTAAGTTCCAGCCCAAAGTCAGCAGGCTTGAAATCCAAGAAGAGTTGATGTTCAGGTGGGAAAAGAATGAGGTCCCAACTCAAAGCAGTCAGGCAGGAGTTCCCTCTTAGTCTTTTTATGCCATTCAGTCCTTCAATTGATTGGATGAGTCCCACCCACATTAGGAGGGCAATCTGCTTTACCAATGGAAATATTAATCTGATCCAGCATTCCGTCACAATCTCACCCAGGATAATGTCTGAGCAAATGTCTAGGCTTCCCATGATCCAGTCAAATTGATACACAGAATTAACCATGACAGGAGAGTTTTGAAAACAAACTTCTTTTGAGCCTGAATTTTCACTGACTTCCAGGATCTTCTTGTTTCTCTTGAATCAATTTTGCCTAAGAGTTAAGAGCCACATAACAAGTGATATAACTGTCAGGTCGAAACTTTGTCTTGTGGGACACAAGAGAATCCCTGGGACATTGATCTCACAAAATGAAAGAACTATCTAAAGTGCAGGGATTCCTCAGCAAATGTGAGGGAGAGAGTTGCTCCTCACTGAAGGTGTTTAGGCAGATCTCAATCCATCATTGGAGGGGATACTTTAGGATATATCCCAATCACAAACTTCTTTTAACCCAAAACACTGTCCTATCTCTAAGAGATAGGTGGGCCTTGGGTATATTCCAGGGAACATGCCTGCTTTGCTCACAACAGCATACCAGCATAGGGCTTGATATATAATAAATGTTTGCTTCATGAAAGGATGTATCAATAGATGATTGATGGGTTAACTTGAAGACGTTTTAGGGTACTATTTCTCCCCTGCTTCAGTATTTGATTAGTGCAAATATTTCCATTTTAGGAATTAATATTACATGCCGAGTGTCACAGAGCCAGAAAGTAGGAGGTCCAATACTCGTTCTTAGGTCCTCTACCTTCCATTACTCGCTGTAAACATGTGTGCAGCTTGAGGAATATCCGCAATATATCAACATAATTTCAATACACTGAGTATGAAGAACTGTGAATCATAAGGAATCTAAAAAATACATAGGAGAGAATGCAGAAGATGGACTTTTTCCACACTTAAAGAAAGAAACAAGATCAGATGCTCATGTGTAACTAGATAGCAAACATTCCAATTCATAATTGGTTTAAGTCAAATTCCAGTAAATAATTTCTAAAATGCCCAACAATGTGCCAAAGCCTTGCAATGTAATAATGAGCCAACGTGCATCTTAAGTATTAAGCCAGAGGAAAATTTGCTAAGATAGAACCCCTTAACTGTTCTTAAACTTATTTAAAAATAATAAAGTAGTTTTGTGAGGTGATGAATGTGTTAATTAACCTGGTTGTGTTATCATTTCACAAAGTATGTGCATGGGAAATCATCACATCGTACACATTAAAAACGTGCAATTTTATTTTTCAATTATACCTCAATAAAGCTGGGGGTGGGAAGGGTGGAGATTCAGCCATTGGCAGGGCTATGGAATAAAAGAGAAAGAAGAAAGTGGTTCTTCTTCTGCTAGTTACATCTTCCAATTTCCTCTGGTTAAGAAAAAAATATAACAAATTGGGTACCTCAGTAGAAAAACAGGAACTCTACTTTGACTTAATATTTACAAATTGCTTTAACATTTACAAAATGTTTCCGTAAGTGTTACCTTACTTAAGTGTCATAACAACATTCTCAGGTGATTTATTTCCCCTGTACTAGTAGGGAAGCTGAGTCACATCTCATTACGTAGTAGAGCTAGGACTTGAACTCAAGACTACAAACTCTTGCTGCAGAGCTCCCTTCGTCCTACTCAGTATAGGGCACCTGAAGATGTGCAAGAGGACATTATGAATCCTTCTTTACATTGAAACATATTTTTACATTAGGTGTATTGAGCTACATTGATAGACCAAAATTGCACACACTTAGTGTACACATCTTGATGCATTTGGACAAGTCAGAAACTCCCAACTGTTTGACTGAGAAACCGGTGTTTCTTTTTGTGTGAGGGAACTAATCTAAGTGGTTATCAGTTCTCCAAGGGGTGTTTGTGATCTAAGAGATGTCAATGTTCTTTGCATGTAGCTTTGTTGGAACATTTTCTTGCCTCATTCAGCAGTGAGAAGAAAAAATTCCCATTTAATGATAATCCCCAAAGAGAAATTACTTCAACCCTTATTTCTCTAGCTTTGTATTTGGGATATGTTTCCTTAGATGGTAGAAAAGGGGGGACCGTGACAAGCTGTTCTTCGGGAACTGAGGAATTGTTTTAGGGCACCGAAGGATTAATAGTTGTGTTTCTAATGGCTTCTCTCCACCAAACAGTAGACATGCTGTTTTGATTTGTTTTGTTTTTGTTTTTTTGTCCAGCCACAGGAGCAACATGGGGAATCATCAAAGGAGAACAACAGGATGCCATGGTAGAAGCATAAAGAGAGCTTCAAGAGGTGGGGACAGGCAGTGATTCTTTGGCTAAAAGAACCAGGGGGAAGATTGTGTTAGCCACTGACTGGCTCATTCTTCGGAAATTAGCTCCTCCTTAGATCAAACTCCTGAAAAATATTTAATTTTAAAAAGTTGCAAGAACTCAATATTTCTGCCAGGAATTGAAAGAAAAGCATATGAAATTTTAGGGCCAGGAGGAATCTGAAAAGCCAACTAGTTTCAATCCCTCTCACTGAACAAATGAGAAGAATGAAACCAAAGAAGTGGTTTGCTCAAGGTCTAACAGCCTACCTTCTGCATCCTTAACCTGAGCTCTTAGAAAGTTAGAACTCAAATGGTACTCCCTTGAAGTTAGTGAAATATAGTAATTAAATTATGTGTTCTCTTTGGAACATAAATTGTCTTTGAGAACTTAAGAGCAACATAAGTTTGAGAATGAAGTAAAAGGGGAGAAAACAGAAGAGAGAGATGGAGGAGGTAGAGGCCGGGTCAAATTCAAACTTCCCACTTGGGTCAACTTAAAGTTGTTTGAAAGAATTTTTTAAAATAACAATAACTAAGACCCATCCCCATTAAAAAGTTAGACACATTCCATGATTTGTCCATCTCATAACAAACTCGATCTCGCAAAGAGGGTGGTCTTGGACATGCCCTGAACCTGGGGTGAGGAGTTTTGCTTGGGATAACTGCAATGTTTATTGGAACTTGGACAAATAATGAGACCTTGGAATGTGGTATACACAAGCAGAACAAAGATCTCACACTGGCACAGACATCCGTGATTTGGAGTCAGAAACTGGTGTTCTGGTCCCTGCCCTGACATTTGCTCTAAAATATTAGGCAAGTCCCCCATGCCCACACCCACTTCCTCTCTAGAAGCCAGGAATTCTATCTGTAACATGATGGAGTTGGCCTTGGAGAACCTTAAAAACATCCTGCTGTTTTATACCCTCATGAATTATCTAAAGGATTCCCTGTGCTTGGAGTATGACTCTTCTTCACCCTTCTTTAAATCATCTTTGATTCTTCAAGGAACTCTCTCCTCCCAGACATACACCCTCACCCACAGTCCCTGTTCTCACCTGAATCAAGAGCTCCTCCTCAGGTCCCAACACCACGTTGTGTTTATCATCACCTCTACACAACACTTGATAAATATTCCAGACATTCAAAATGCCATTAAGATAATAGCCACACAATTAATTGCCACCCAATTTAAAAAATACTTTAAATCCTTGTTTTGTGTGTGTGTGTGTGTGTGTGTGTGTGTGTGTGTGTGTGTGTGTCAGGATTTAAAAAGCATTATCTTGAAATTAGTTCTGTACCCAGCTCTTTAAGCACCATCTTCAGGGAAGTTTAGTACTGAAATGGCACTTTCTTGGCATTCATGAGATACGGTACTTAAGGGACATTTCCTCCAAACTATAGTTGCCTTTTGGTGACTAAAGCAACAAAAATATTAAGGATAAAGTAGAAGAGCAAAAAACAGCAGGAGAGAAAGGATAGATATTCGGATAATGTTTAATTCATTCTGAGATTATTAGCACCACACTCCATAGTGCCTGATACGTACTAGACACTAAATATGTGTTTCTGGAAGTATCGGAACTGCCGTCATAGTCAAGTTATCCAAAATAACAAGGTTATAATAAAGGTCCGGTTGCTCAAAGGCCAAGATAAAGGGCAGTCCTTCAAGTATTCCTTTTCAATAACTTGTAACAACTCCATGGCAAAACCATGACATCACTGATGGGGTTTGTGACATTTATCTAAGTAATGTTGCAATTGTGCTCTTTCTAAGCTGCAGCCAAAACAAGCTGTCTTACTCCCTGTGGCCATGGCCAGGGCTTGGGAACTGGGAGTGTACACAAGCATAAATCTCAAGGCAAGGGATCATGTTTAAACGTTTAAAGAACTTGCATATATTTAGATCTTCAACGTTGTTTGGTTTTTCTGTAAACAGGATAGGACGGTCCAGAGAGAGGTGAACACTAGGGAAGCAGATGTGCGTGCCTGGGTTTCTGTGGAGGTGACAGCATTCTTCGAGTGTCCAGAGTTATGAAAGAAGACTCAGATGTTCACATGGCTGCTTCTCTAGATAGGAGCTCTTGCCAGCACAGTTGATGTCTGTGGATAGCCCCGTGATGCACTGAGAGAAACTGCAATCCATTACAATTGTGTAAAGCCCCATACAGAGGAGTGGAATTGAGCGGGAGTTGAGAGATTTCTAATAAAAATAAAAAAATAAAATCTTAATGATAACTCAAATCATAACGAATGAACTATGTACAGATTCTCCCAGGAATTTAATATGCTTATTATTTTATTCTTAAAACAACTTTATGAGATATGTATTATCTTCTATGTACAAATGCAGAAAATGAGGTTTCACACAGTGAAGTAACTTGACCACAGTCATATTAGTTGTGTAGAAATAAACTTGTATACATTATACAACTGCAATGTCAGATTATTTTAAAATGGAGGAAATGTGTACATGGAAACAAAATCACACAACAAAACATGTTCAACAAAATCTCTTCAGCAGGAAGTGAAGAGAGACGACCGCTTCTAAAACTGAAGGACTCACATTCTTTAGAAACTATGTGTTGAGAATGGAGAATTCAAAGGAAATAATGATGTAACTCCTCCATAGTAACAACTCACATTTTCCCCAAAACTTAAGATTTACAGAAGTAAGATATTGGCCATTTAAGGGCTTATTTGTCTAGAAAAGACATACAAGTGGTTGAGCTCAATGTTAATTACCGAAGGGGGTACGTGGCACTGTTTGAAATGCAGAGCACAAGAAATTCTCAAAAGCCTTATCACTTCATGTAAGCCTTATCAGTACCAACTATTAACACAAGAGACTCCATTGCATTGACTATTTCTGAGCTGGCCCAAACCAGCTTTTATTTTTTAAGATGGTTTTATGCTTCTACATTTAGACTGCACCAGTCTGTGAAAATACACTGAGGAAGAAATTAAAAAAACAACAACTCTGTGTCTTATGTATCTTTTTAAAGAAGAACAGTTGGAATTGAATCTAGAAATGGATCAAAGTAGAGAGACAATTTATTTAGCAAACACATTGCCTACTGGGAACTTTCATAAATATCTTAATCCTCACAATGATCCAGAACAACATGTATTACTATTCCTACTAGTGTCCTGGTGCACAGATTCATGCACATTGAAAGGAAATTAATTAGAAGAAATATTTTAATATCACTATTTGCCTTCTTTATAATAGAAGTGTCAATCAAATTCACGATCAACAACAGATCGAAACACACACGTGTGATTGGCACCAGCGAGAGCTTTATATGTATCATGCATGTGTGGGTCAACTTAGCCTTTTATATATAGAGAATAAACTTGCTTAACTAGACCTGCTTTCTGATTTAGCTAAACTTTTTCCAGCCCAGTGAAGCACCCCAACTTCTCTTTCAGGTAATTGTCAGCAACACAGCAGTAAATATCAACATGAAGCATATTATTATTGTAGATCATGCAGGGAGAACAAAGGGTGAAATATTTAACTGTAGCAGTGTTTGACTTATTCTGTGCAGTGAGAAAACCTGAAGTTATTTTCAAGTCTCAACATTTCTTACTTCTTTTCAGTTGGGTCAAGTTTCTAAACTTTCTAAATCTCTGTTTTCTGGCTAATGAAAAGAAAATAGGATTCCACTGAGTCTCCTATCTACCTACTCCAGGACTTCTGTGAGGATCAAATGATATGGGGCATGGGAAAACACTTCACAAACATTTGGTTGACCTGTAAAATGTCTGCACCTGGCTATAAAGCAAGTTGGGTTCCTGGGCTGAAGAAACTCCAAGGAGGCTAGTCACTAGGGAGAGGAAGCTGGGCATTGCTACGTGACGTCATTACCTGGCACTCACAGCGACTGTTTCCAGGCTGGGCTGGGCTGTGGGCTGCACTTTGCACCATAGGGTCTTGGCAGCGTGGGCTGTGATTCGGTGGGTTGTCGCTCCAGGGTGGTGGCTGGGCCTGTGTCCCACTTGGAGGAAGCCGAGTGTTGCTTTGTGAGTGCCAGGTCAGCTGTACTGTTTCTCTGTAAATGGCCAGTGCACGTCACGGCAGCTCCTACATTGAGTGTCTCCCCACTGGTGATCAGTGCGCGTCATAGCGACCGGTTGGATGGACAGACACTTAGCCTTTTATATACAGAGATTGTAGAAGCCAAGGTTCAGAAAGGTTACACTCAAGATCGGTTAAACAATTACAGGACCCAGTGAAAATGAAAATGCATGGCTCCTTGTTCAAAAACTATTGGGAATTTCAAGACAGCAGCAGCAGAATGTTAAACCGAGTGTGGAGCCGTTCTAAATGCACAGCCTGATGTGACTGCAGAGATCAAGTGCCCATGAAGCTGGCTCTGGTTAAGCAACTCACCTACTGTCACAAAGCCGTTAAATGGTAGAGTCAACTGTTAGTATTCAGCCATCTACAATTTAAGCCATGATTTCCACTCCTCTGAAACTCCCAGGTCTGTTAGCCTTGACCTACCCCTACCACCCCATTTAATGTCTGTTTAGCCAGACCTTGTTCATTTGATAAAAGGCCTTTATTAGATAGTTATAGCTGATCAAATTCTTGTTGGATGTCAGTCACACCCTAGAGCCACACATCTTTACAAGAGAAGCAATCCTACTGATTACTCAATTCCATGTTTTCTGTGTGATTTTTTATCATTTTAATTTCTTTTTATCATAGGTATGCTGAGGTCCAAATGATTCAGTAAGTACCAGTAGCCCAAAGTCACGCAGTAAATTAATAGCGAATTGAAGAGTAGAATTCCAGTATCTCAAACAACAAACATGAGATTATTTGCAGAAAGTAAACAGGTAGTATCCAGATCACCTCTTTTTTTTGGTGTCTAAAGCAGTATCTTTAAGAGTCAGATATATTTTTGGATGAACGGATAATCATTTATAAAAGAAAAATTCCACTGTGCCTAATAGCCAAGAATGTGGGAAGACTAGGTCTCCCGTGCCATGCCTCTTGCTCTGCCACATGGCAAGATGCTGCCTGGGTTCTCTTGGATAGGGTGGGCACCCCTCAGAAACTGTAACCTTCACTCGCACGCTGGAGATCTTGACTCAGGTGGCCTGTGGAATCGTACAACTTTTTCAAGACAGTCCAGGGTCTCTGAAACTCTCATTAACTGCTGTTTGGAAGGACTTCAGTTGCTGCAAAATAAACAGGAACTCAAAAAAAGCAACTGTCCTCGGTTCCTGGGAAAAGCTATCCATGCAAACAGCTCCCCATCCACTGGGGACTGTGAAGTGCCAGGTGAAGAGCGGCTCATTGGGTTTCTGAATATTTTGTCTATTGGGTAATCAAGCATGGAGGCTGTTTAGGAAATATTTTCCTGTCCTTTGTAGGTAATTCATTACTGTTTGGAGAAATGGCCTCGTCCCTAATGATTCTACCATAAAATCCTGACTGCATTCTCATAAGCAACCTTGATACCGGCGAGGTAGTAACAGCAGGCACACAATCGCTTCGTGCTGAGTGTCTTGGCAGATGCCCACTATTGCTGAGAATATAGAAGCTGACTACTTGGTTGTATCTAATGGTCCATAATTTATAGAATAAATCAGGGATATCTAACTTATTTAGGTCAAGCCTCCTGGCAAACTTAATTATCTCATAAATATTTATTGAGTTAATGCTCTGTCAGTCCCTGTGCTAGAAGTCAACTAGACAATCTAAAGTTCATCTCCTTACCATTCCCAGAACATGACTTCACGACTCCCAATGCCTCGGGGAAGCCCCCCCCCCGCTTTTTTTGAACTCAGCATTCCTCTTTGCCCTTAAATTCTAGACTGTGTTGGAAGGTCATCCAGCCCAGTGTTTCATAAAGTGAGCTGCGTGCACTACCAGTGGTGCACAAGGTGTACTGGAGAAGTAAACCAACAAACTTTAAAAAAATGAATAAGTAAGTAAACATCCAACCATACCACGTGAGGGAGTCATAATCTAAACCCAATTTTAATCTGTTATCACTGTAATCCAGATGGCAAAATTGATTCAACATTATAAAACCTGTTAAGGTATTTTATCATATTGAAATATTTAAGAATAAAAGCCTGACAGGATAGGTGGCAGTCAGTATAGGTTAGGTTATAGATAACATGGCGATAAACAGCCTCAAAATCTCTGTGCTGGAAAACGACAAGGATTTATTTCTCATTCACATTAAATATCCTTCAGGAATCAGTAGGGACCTCTGCTAACTGTACATGCCTGGGGACCCAGGCTAATGAAGCAGCAATTTCTGGATATTAGTAGTCACCATGTTAGAAAGAGCTCTGGAGAGTCTAAAATAGACAAATAAATGCTCTGGCCTAGTAGGGACACACATTTTTCTGCTCAGTACTCATTAGCCAGAACTAGTCACAGAGCCCTGTGCACTAAGGGGAGGGATGGAAGCTTAGCAATCATGAACTCAGAGGATGAAGAACTCTATGTATTTGGCAAAAATCACTAAGGAGCCATGCAGGAATCTATAAAAATTGTATAGAGACACTTCATGCTACATCAGAATATAAGTTTCAACATGAAACTAGGAATCAGACAGGACTCAATAACATAGTGGAGATCCTAACCATCTCAGAAAGGCAACATTAACTAATTTATCACTTAATCAAATTATTCTCATAATTAAAAACTGAAATGTTCATTTACTTACTACAAAATCCAAAATAGACAAACATCTGTTTATAATTAGTAACAAAGTATAACAAGCTTGATTGTATATAAAAATTAATATACAATACTCAAGTGCTCTCTTATGCTAAGGGAAGTTATACAATTTAATTATTATTTTCTAATAACAAATAGATGAGATCCCTGGAAATAAATCTAACAAATAATGTGCAAGGCCTGTTGTGCAGAAAGTTTTTTAAAAAATGTATTGAAAAAGATTTTAGGAAGTCCTAAATAAAGGAGAAACATGATATATTCATAGATAGGTATACTGGATCCATTAAATATATTAATCTCCCCAAATAATAGATACATTTAATGCACTTCCAATTAACATCTTTGCAAGATTTCTTTTCTCTGTGGAACTGACAGCTAATTCTGACATTTATATTAAAGGACTAAGAGAAGCTAAGACACTCCTGAAAAACACAATGCAGGGGACTTGCCCAGGCACACAGTGTGACCTATTTGGAGACATAGTAATTAGGCACTCAGACTGCTGCTGGTATAGATAGCTAAGCTAATGGGTCAAGAGAAAGCAGAGCAAAGGGACATGCATATATATAAAATTTATGACATTGCAGAGGGATGGAAGGAAGGATGGATACTTAATAAATGAGGATGTCCATTGGAAAATAACAGTATGTTTCCTTTTACTGCATGTGTAAATCAATTTGAAACTTTAAAATTTTAAGAAAGAGAAATACGTATGGGTGGCCTTGAAACACGGAAATACGAATAAAAGATACATAAGTAAATATTTAAAAAAAAGACTGACAAATCTAACTGCCTAATAACAGTTATCATCAAGTGAAAATATAAGCCACAAATTTGAAGAAGGCCTCTACGGCATTTAACAACAATTAAAAAGTGTATCTATAATATATGAAGTACAGAGTTTGCAACCACATATGAAAGTGAACAAAGACATGGGAAGGCATTCTACGAAAGCGGAAACACAAACATTCAGTAGACATTTGAAAAAAATGCTCATTCTCATCAGTTATAAAGGAAATGCTAAGTAAAATGACCTAAGACAACAAGTTCATGCCCTTGAGCCTCTTGAAAAGGAAAGTCTAACAGTTCTGATTGCTATAAATGGTGTAAACCAACAGCGTCTCTCATGTCCTGCTGACAGGATATAAACTGATCCAAAAGTATTGAAAATGACACTAGCTACTAAATGTCAAAAACCCTAAATTCAACAATTATGATCCTAGGAATATCGCCTAGAGAAACTTGCACATGTGCACCAGGAAACAATCCATGAAAGCGTTGCTAGCAACCTTGATTTTATTGAAAACCTTGAAAACCTCAAGTTTCTACAATCAGTAGAATGGACACATAGCAGTATAGTTATTACAGTGGAACATTACACAGCAGAGAGAAAACATATAATCTACAGTGAGAAATGTAGCATAGATCACTTTCCAAACGTAAGATTAATTGAACATGCTAATTCATGAGGAAACACAGGTAGTATTTACATTTATTTAAAGGTATAAAACAAGCACAATAAACAGAGGGATGTATTTGTGAAAAATATGTACAGAAAATCAAGGGGTAGTTACCACAAAATTCAGAATACTGGTCACCTCAGGAGGTTGAGAGAGGGATAATAGAATGTAGGTAGGAAGAAGGGTACATAGCAGTTTCAAAGGTTCTGTAATGTTCTATGAAGCTGGGTAAAGTATACACCATTCTTTGTTTTCTTAGTATTCCTTTATCTATCTGTCAGTCATCTATCTAGTATCTATCTATCTATCAGCCATCTAGTATCTATTGATCTATCTGCCATCTACCAATCTACACACATCTATATATATAAAACTCTAATATGCAAATAGACCGAACGGTGGAACAACTGAACAACAGGTCACTATGACGTGCGCTGACCACCAGGGGGCACACGTGGAAGATGGCTGGTGTATGCAGCAGATAGCAGAGTGAAGAACATGATGGGCATCAACTGCGGTGGGATAGTGGAGGAGATGAGTGGGGATGCCAGACCACAGCGAGGCGCCAGTCACTGTCACTGGGATGAGCCTCTAGTGGTTACTGAAAATTCTTTCATCCCATGCGCTGTGGTCCCACCAGGTGCTTGCACCTGCTGCCGGTGCTGGCCCTGCTCGTCCCTGAGGGCTTCTCCACCTCCCCCTGCTCCTGAGGGGTGATCGGGGCAGCAGCCACTGCTTGCACCTGCTGAGGGCTCCAGCCCTGCTCGCGTCCACTGCTGGTGCCGGCCCAAATCACTCTGTGCCATCAGCAGGTGCAAGCGGGGCCAGCATCATCAGCCCATGGGAGATGAGGTGGCGGGAGTGGGGCTGCTGGCAAACAGGGGGCTGGGGAGGGAGGGGCCGGGCAGGGGCACAAAGGATGGGTCGAGATCCACCCCTGTGCCCACTGCAGCCTCACAGCCCGCAGTTCCTTTCAAGGTGCATGAATTCGTGCACTGGGCCCCTAGTTAGATATATTTTTCTATGCATGACATGGAATATTTCCTAAGAAAAAAATTAACAAAGAAACTGACTAGGAGCTTGTCAGCAGATAGAAAAAAGAGAAAGGAAAGTCCAGAGGAAACAGCAAGGATAAAGGCACCCACATGTGAACAGCATTTTTGTATAGATGGACTTTTGAAGAATGTCACCTAACTCAAGTATGTTTTCTTGAGGTTGGAGAAAGTTTCAGAGTCAGCTGAAAAGCGAATGAAAGCATCGCTGGTTAGATATGTGCCCTTTCCAGGCAGTAAATTGAAGAGAAGTCCCCTGGTCTCATTTCCCCTTTCCAAATTATCTAGGCACACATTAGCTACCATCTACATTCTGCTTTCAGGGGACAGGGGACCCCTTAAGCGAGATGGAAGAGGGTTAAGACCCCAGAAACTGTAGCTTGTTTGGGGGGAGTGGGGGGGTGGGAAACATAGAACAAGATAAAGAACAGCTTCCCCAGGCTGGCGTTAATGACGTGTTGTCAGTGCTGACTGCAATGCTTGCCACCCGGTTCTGCCCAGTAAATACTTGGGGGAATAACTGAATAAATGGAGCCTTTGACGGTGAGGAGTCCTGGGAGCATATCTCCTTTGTTAATGCCCTCTTGTTCTCTTTTCTTTTTTTGGCTATTCTCACCCTGGCTAGAGGAACTTTATAACGTTTTTTCCCCTTTCCTTTTCAGTAGCTGGTAGGGCTGGGAAGACTTGACGAGGTCCAAGACAAACTGTGAATGGCCTGGACTTCCAATGGTCCTCCCGGAGTGCTGACAGATGCCTGACATGAGAGGAGATTGGAGGCGCTGCCAGCTGGGGCCAGGAGCCAGCCTCCTCCTCTGAGGAAATCTCCATAGATGGTGGCAGGTCCAACTCAACCAGACGGAAACTCCGTGCCCCCTCTTCCCTCCCCTTCACCCCGTACTTCTCCAGCTCACATTGCATTCCGTCCTTACCTGGTCCCTCTCTTGTGCTTGTGTTTCCTCAATGAGCCCTTTCTGTGCCTTTGCTCTGGTGAATTTCTTCTTGTGCTCTCTGGACCATTATGTTTCCTCTTGGCCAGGAGGATACATGAGAAGCTTGGGGCGTGGCTGAGGCAACATGACTTGATTATAAACCTCATGCTTTTTGAGAGTTCAATTAGATTGTTTATTCTCATTTGTAAATTTAATTATAAATTTTAACTGAAATAGAGGGTGAGGCAAAAGTAGATTTATAGTTATTCATGTGGGAAATAATACAATAATTAATAAATAACATACAAGAATAAACTGTGTTTCATGTACTCACAACTACAAACCTACTTTTGCCCCACCCTGTATTATGTAAGTTCAATGTAAATAAAATTCAGAAAGATATAAAAAAGGAAAAAAAACCTATAAAAATCATCCAGAGATAGCAGTTGTTCCATGTATCCTGTGGAATACTACTCTAGTCTCTCTGTGTTTGATTTTTATGATTATTGAGCCACTCACTCATATTCTTTCTATCTAGGCTAGGGCAAGCATCGGGAAGATGCACAGGGAGTCAAAGGTGGAGCCAATAACAATAGAGCTCTACTATTTTCTAACTTGCGGAGCTCCTTTATAAGATAGGAGAATGTGGCTGAGGTCCAAAGAGGGGTTTTCCTATGACCTCCCACAGAACCTATGCCCTCAGGCCTACTGTGGGGAGAATTACTTCTGAGTTTTACTCACCCAATTAGCTGCACGGATAGGGGTGCCTGCCTCATGAAGAATGGAGAGCAGAGGGAGGAGGGTCAAAGTGGAACTCTGGGCTCATCTCTAAGGGACTGAGTGACCCTGAGCACATGCCAGGTGTTCTTAGCATCTGGAAGCAGGAAAACCCAAGAGAAGCCCAAGCTCTTCCTTGGAATATCTGAGGCAGAGAAAGGTGACTGCCTATTTCCAAAGTTTGAAACAAGTTTCGGTTTGTATCAACCAAAGGATCAAATCAGGAAAACAGAAACCATGTTAATATTTTAAACAGAGAAATAAATAAAAGAACAAATGAGGTAACAAAAAGTACTATAGGAAGCAAGTACCAAGGTTTGAGGAACAAAGAGAAGAGGCAGGGACTATGCATACCAAGAAGCATAGAGGAGTGGTCCTGTGGGCACTGGCCAGCAAGCACTGAGATATCAGGCGCTTGGGGAAGGAATTTCAGGGAGCTGTGACTTAGAACCTGGCTGGAGCAGGTCTTTCTAAGGGTGCATGATGAAACTGCTTCTGAATGTGTGAGGAAAAGTCTGGAAGCTGGAATGGATTGCCATTCTGTGGGTCAGGAGTCATTGCTCAAGTGAGGCTGATGAGAAAAGTAAGTGATCCAGGGTGAAACAAGTCCCTTCAGCTTCCTCCAGACCAAGGCTTTTTCTAGAGCCCAAAGGGAGAGAAGTGGCAAAGGAGTGATGTGGTTTGCAAAGCACGGCCACAGAATCCCAGTACAGAGCATGGGCAGGTGGTTTTGGAACTAAAACTCTCTTGAAAGTTGGGATGCAACCACATTGGGATGCCGAGGTCGGTGTTGTAGCCACTCAGGAGAAAGGAGATGGAACCCACTCCAGGTCATCAAGTTTTTTGTTGTTGTTGAATCCTTACCTGAGGATATTTTTTTCCATTGCTATCTAGAGAGAGTAGAAGGGAGGGATGGCGGTGGAGGGAGAGAGAGAGAGAGAGTGAGAGAGAGAGAGAGAGAGAGAGAGAGAGAGAGAGAAAGAAAGAAAAGACACATTGATGATTGGTTGCCTCCCTCACACACCCTGACCTGGGCCATGGATTGAACCTGCAACTGAGGCATGTGTCCTTGACCTGGAATCCAATCTGGGACCTTTTGGTCCATGGGCCAACGCTTTAACTACTGAGAAACACCAGCCAGTATTCTTATGAAACAGTTTTTGATAGCTGTGTGCTATTCTACCTTTAGATATAAGGATAAACAATGCTTTCTATTATTATACCAGTTCTCAACTGGTGGGAATTGAGGTTGTTTGTAGGTTTCCTTATATTTTTGAAATACGCAGTCTATGCTGATGAGCCACTGGTCTAGTACTCAAGGATTTCCTGCGCACTTATTAGGCGTTAGGCACAGGATCCAGAAGAAGAAAAGCGTGTCTGCTCTCCAGACAGGGTGGTCCCACACTGACAGGACTGCACTGCCACCACCAGAGGCCCATGAAGACAACAAGGGAAGCATCATGTCACCTGTTCCCTTCCCTTCTACAGCTAAATGAGGTCATGAACACAGCTCATTCTAAACAGGTAGGCTCCCTCAGAATACATAGGTGACAGTGCACAAATATCATTTGGTACTCACAATCTTGATACAGAAACACACAGTACACAGTACGTAAGTTTACATCATGAAATTTGGAGATTCTCTTAGAAATGTTCTACTTTTTGTAAAGGCTGCACTGTTCTCATACAAATAATTCTTGCAGAGTAACGACCTTTTCTCCACTACTGGAGCATTTCAAAACAACTTATTAAATATAACACAAACTCATTATGCATCATTTTATTATTTTTCATGAAACAGATCTATGAGGAAATCTGATGGGTTATTAAGAGTCATTGAATACCCACCTGAAATGGGTTGGGATGAACCAGGTTGGTTTTTACATCACCTGAGAGCCTCTACCTTTTTGTACCTCTATGCACTAAGGCAACTTAGTGTGCATAGCCTGCCTTCTTTATCTTCTTTCCTGAGATACTGCAATTTCTTTTTCCAGATAAATTTGTACTTTCTATCACAGACTCCCATAGGATCCTGACTTCCTTCATGGACATAATCTTGGTAACAATTCCTTTCATTGCTTCTGCCACTGCTAAACCAAAAGCCTAAACATAAGCCAGGACCAGGACTTTCTTTGTTCAACACTGTTTCCCCAGCACCTCGTACAAGGCGTGGTGCGTGCCAGAACTTCTCAAATCTGTGACGAGTTATTGCTTTGTGAAAGGAAGCTCAATCTCCCTTCTCCAAAAGTGTTGAGGACTATATAGCTGTTACGTATATATTGCGAAATACAGTAAAATTCCAGGTGCAATGTGGTGAGAAGCATGGTTTCAAGATAACTCACTTTTACCTTTCTGTCAACTCAGGTGTCCTTTGGATTCCCTGCAGGAACCTCCTCCACCCTTCCTGATTCTATGGCTGTGAAACTCAAAGCCTAAGCAAAGATTCAACAGGCAGCCAGCAGCTCATTCTGCAAGGCCTCCTCTGCCTCCTGAGTGCCATTTTCTCTGGTTTGTTTCTCTGACCACATGCATGATGCCAATCTTAATGAGAATCGCAGCTCTGTCCTCAGGTTCCACAAAACCCCATTCACACAAGGCAGCCATGGACTCAGTGGAGCATCAAGTAGGATTCACAGCAGATTCATTAAATAACAAAATAAAATACACTGGTATTTCCATTTTAAAAACATCCTTCCACACCACCAAGGCTTCCACTCATCCTTCCTGAATATTCTTTATTCTCTTGTCTTCCCTTTCTCTAACAACCACAAATCCATCCCCTCCCCATTCTAATGAAGAGCTTCTTTGCCTTTTTTCTCTGAAGTCCCAGAACCAGCCAACATCAAGGCCATTGGGATCTTGATTTCTATCAGAGACATGTATTAGGGAACTTCTGCCCAATAAAAGATAATGTACTCCCAAAGAGGAAACTGGTATTGGTTGTTAAAACAGTAACATTTTGCTGTACTATTTCCATCCACACACACTACATCTGAAATCTGGGAACGTTTTGCATACGTGTTCAGTTCGGGTTTGTAAATAAAAGTGCAGCCCAGTAATTACTGCTCGCTCCTTCCACAACCACTGGGCATGCGAAGTTCTCATTCAGAAAAAGCGATAGGATTTCACTTGACCCTTTCAGAACGTGGATCATGGGTAAAGCTCAGAAAAACATGCCATCACCGCCACAGTAGTTTGCAAGGAGGGTGGATTCAGAAGCATTCTGCTGAGAACTGCAGGAAGAAAGAGGCATGGGAGAATGCAGGTGCAAAAGTCATTAACTGTCAAACCAGTAAGGATTTGTTGGGAATTTAAAAAACAAAAAGAAGATATGAATTACATCTCAATGGGTTTATGGGGTACTCCCTCTGAGCACACCGGAGTAACTTAGCCATCTTTCCTGAACAACTGATGTAGGTGATTCAGGACAATGTTAAAAATACTCTTCGCATTCCATTGAAGTATAAGGTCCATATAGCAGAGTGTACAGCCCTGGCCAGGTGGCTTGGTTGGTTGGAGCGTCATCTGTGCACCAAAAGATTGCAGGTTTGATTCCCAGTCAGGGCACATACCTAGGTTGCAGGTTCCATCTCTGGTCAGGGTGCATAAGGAAGGCAACTGACCAATCTCTCTCTTTCGCTATCTCTCTCTCTCTCTCCCTCCCTCACTCTTTCTCTTTCTCCCCTTTCCTCTTTCTTTAAAATTAATTTTTAAAAATATCCTATTGAGGATTAGAAACAAAAGTGTATAGATCACAAGTGCACAGCTCCATAGATTTTCACAAATTGAAAACGGCTGTAACCAGCAGGCTTAGGAGGACAGAACATGGTCATCTGCCCAGAAGCCCATCCTGCCCTTCCAGTGCCCTCAACAGGGGCCATCACTCTGACTCGGACAGCTTCTGATGGACTTGTTTTGTCTGATGTTGAATGCTATATTGATGGAGTCTTGCAGTATGCACTCTTTGGGGCCTGGCTTCCTTAGCTTAGCATGTTCATGAGATTCCTCTCTATGATTTCGATTTACTATTATCATCATTATTATTTAATGTTATTAACTTCATACTAAAAATAGCATTTTTGAACTGCAACACTGAATTCGTTCTGTTAGAATATATGTATCTTTTTTCTAATTGTTTCTATTTATATCTTTTAATTTAGAAGAAAATAATTCAAAACTACAGAAAACAGCCTTAGCAGGTTTGTCTCAATGGATAGAGCATCGGCCTGTGGACCAAAGGGTCCTGGGTTTGATTCTGGTCAAGGACACGTACCTTGGTTGCAGATTCTTTCCCGGCCCAGGCCCTGGTCTGGGCTCATGCAGGAGGCAAACAATTGATGTGTTTATCTCACATCGATATTTCTCTCTCTCTTTCCCTCTCTCTTCTACTCTCCCTAAAAAAATCAATGGAAAAATATCCTCCAGTGAGGATTAACAAAAAAATAAACAAACAAAAAATACCAACAGAAAACATAAATCATCTATAATACACACACACACACACACACACACACACACACACACACACACACACACCTTGGGCCATTCCCTATTCAGTGAGATTCAGCATAATAAATGGTCCAGCCTAGATCTCCCTGTGGTTGGATAACTAGAAGCTCAAAGAATAACAGGCTTCTTTCCCCCACCAGGACCAAATAGACTGAGAGACAATTTCATCAAAAGACATGCTGTTACCAGAAACATGGGGCTGTATGATCAGATTGGGTAGGATAAAAGTATGGACACCACAGTATACCATGCTTGGTGCAAAATGTAGCTAGTCTTCAGATGATGTCTTAGCTTGTGTCGCACAATAACAGTGGGTTAGGAACAGAAATGTTCAGTCAGTTCCACAGCTAACGTCTAGACCTGAGGGATGTTTCCTATGTGGTGTAAATACATTTTTAGCAGGATTTACAGAAAGCTTGGCATGGCTCCAATTTGATTGGCTAGGAAGTCAAGCATGGCTCCATGATATCTATAGAGAGAAGGGGGTCAGCTGTGTGCTGCTGGACCAAAGCCCAGGTAGGTTAGCCAACCCTGGGCAGCACCTCCAGCACTGGCCCTGGCTGGGCGAGGCTCAGTGCCTGAATAGCTTCCCTGTTTGGGGATGCGTCAACAGGAGTGGGAGTCTGAGCTTGTCTACTGGGGACATGCATCCAGGCTTTCCAGCTGGCAGCAGAGCTCCACATCTGACTCCCCTGCCCCACGAGAGCCTGCCGTCTCTGGGAGATGACAGCCTGGACTGGGCGGGTGAAGGGTGAGAAGCATGAACGGAGTTCTCTGGTGTCATTTCTGGTAACGATAGTCCTTAACTGGCACCATCACTGCACAACACAGGCTGCTATGTGTCCACATTTTCTGATAACCAGGTTAGGCTTGCCTTTTAATGGATGTTGTTGCACGTCTTTTGATGCAGATAAGTGGTAATATGTAGACCCCTCTAGAACAGTGGGTTCTTGGTACTGGCTTGGATTCTTAAGTCATTGTTTCCTGGGTATTTAGAGTGGAAAATTAACATGTAAAGAATGTCCTTGGCACTGACCGGTTTGGCTCTGTGGATAGAGCGTCGGCCTACGGACTGAGGGGTCCTGGGTTCGATTCCGGTCAAGGGCATGTACCTTGGTTGCGGGCACATCCCCAGTGGGAGGTGTGCAGGAGGCAGCTGATCGATGTTTCTCTCTCATCGATGTTTCAAACTCTCTATCCCTCTCCCTTCCTCTCTGTAAAAATCAATAAAATATATTTTTTTAAAAAATGTCCTTGATGCCGTGCTAATTATAAGAATTGTGGGGTCATACAATATCTAAAGAATGGCTAATCCCCATTCATTTCTACACTTAATGTGATAGAGAGATAGGGTAATGGTTAATTTTATGTGTCAACTTGGCTAGGCCATAATACCTAGTCCTAGATATTTGGTCAAGCATTATTCTAGATGTTTCTGTGAAAGTATTTTTCAGACAATATTAACATGAAATCCAGTAGACATTGAGTAACACAGGCTATTTTCATAAAGTAAATAAAGATGGGCCTCATCCAATCAGTTGAAGGCCTTAGGAAAAATCACACAACCTAACTTTTCCTAAAAGGAAGAAACTCTGCCAGCAGGCTACGTTTGGACTTGAGCTGCAGCATCAACTCTTCCCTGGGTCTATGACCTGCCAGCCATTCTTAAGATTTTGGTCTTGCCAGACTCCACAATCTCATGACCCAATTCCTTAAAATCAAAACCTTTCTCCTCTCTCTCAGTCTCTGTCTTTTTTCTTTATATTGGTCCTATTTTCTTGAGCACCCTGATTCAGAGACAGAAACTACAAAATATTGAGAGCTCATCTTAAGAATTCCATGAGAATGACTTCATCTCATGCCTAAGAGTTAGCTGCTGCTGTAAGTCGAATTTAACAGATAAGCTGCAGTTAGAAAGGAAACGCCTGTCCAAGGTCTTACAGATAGTGTCAGACCTGCATTACAATTATGGGATGTGTGCCTCCAAATTTTAAGCTCACTTTCCTACAGTGTCCCATTGCCTTTCAGGGACTCAACACATTTCTGACTCTTATTCATCCTCTTTACACATGACCACCTGCCTGGCCACAGCAAGAGCAAATTCTGCCTGCTCTCTCCTCTCTGCATGCATTCAGAACACCAAGGCATTCTTCCCAGCTGCAACGCTGGCCTGGAGTCTGTTCACAAAGCCTGGCGCTAATAGAGATCCCAGAAGCTCCTGGCTTCACTGACAACAGCAGAGGCAAAAGAATGCAAAATAGAAGCAGTGAATACTTTCCAGAGGAAACTGGGCTCCTTGCTTCTACAGACCTTGCTTGACCTCCTGAGCGAGGGCTGGATGTGGGAATATGGCTGAGACAGACAGAATTGAGGTGCCCTAAACTGTTATGGAAACATGGGCAGGTTTTAGGAGCATTATTATACCTTCCTCACCTTTCCCTTTAAGTTCTCACAAGTTATCTGCACTAGTTTGTTGAGTCATTCATTTATTTACTCCGTCAATCAATATGATTTTTAACCATGCATCCTTTGTCAAATACCATACTCAGCGCTGGAGATGATGGAGAATAAGACCCCATGTTCTATTGGTTAGAGTCTGTATTTCTGGGGAGGGATAAAGGCGGATAGCCAGGCAATTCCAATGCATTGGGAAGGGAGCTATGGAAGAAGGAAGTATGCTATGAAAGCACAGAGAGACCACAGAAATTAACTCTATTCCATGTGAGTCAGGGAAGACTTTCTGGATTAGGTGGCAGCTAAGCCAAGACCCAAGGAAGAAATGGGAATTCTCTCAGTCATAGGAATAGGGATGGAAAGAACAGTTCTGAGAATGAGTAGACAAAGTGTTGAGGTTGCAGGGCTAGATTTGAGCATGCCTGTGGTGGTTTCCAGGAATTCAAAGTTGCTCAGTGCGACTTAGGAGAGCTAACAAGGGTGAGGCAGCATGGGATGATATCAGGAGATGACGCCTGGGGTAAACTGCTCAAGGCCCATCCAGTAAATCTGAAGTGATGCTGGGCTGAAGAAGCATAAAGAGAAGAGAGGACATGAGGGAAGCATGATGGGAACACAATTTGCTTTTCTCACCTGCAGGTGCTGGTATGAGTTTGGCTTCCGTTCCTCACTCACAGGCCTCCCTGCACAGGAGCAGGCTCTCCTTGCCCGCCAAAGGAGAAGAACCCTGCCCTGTCTACCCCGCAGACAGTCATGAAGATCATGCCAACAGTGGCTGGGGAATGACTATACTTCCTGACCCACTCTCTCTGGGGAGATCCCCAGCTCAGGATGGAGATACCAAACACTCAGATGTTTTATTCTTTAGAAGCCAAGAGATTGAAACACCTCAACTTTTTGACCCACTGAGCAAGGTCACTGGCCTCCCTGATTCATTCTGCCTTGAACCCAGGGCTCTGGCCATGTGGAATTCCAAAAATGAAACAAAAGAAAGCAAACAAACAAACAAACAAATAAATAAATAAATTCCCTCCACTGGTCTATACATTTGATTCCCACCCTACGCCCAACAGTACAAGGTGAATGGGAAAAACCTGAGCCCTGGGTGTGATTTTCAGCATCTGTGCCTGTGCCCAGGTGGCTCCCACTATCTGGACCTCACCTTTTTGAGGCTTTTCCTGAATTCTTCTGCATTCATTTCTAGGCCTCTCTCCTTGGAAAGGCTTTCCTGAGCTGGAGCAGCTGGAGCTGGGATCCCACCTCTATGTGCCCACAGCAAACTTCAGCTCCAAGGTCATTTAACCTCTATGAACTGCTCCTTGAACTCAGAGTCAAAAACGGCCCCGTGTGTTTCCTGAATTAATCTCTCAGGTCCCCACTTGCTTCATTACTGTATATTACTCCATTATATCACTTCCGTATTGCACAGTATCATGTTTTTAGAGTGCCCTTTTCCCAAAAACTGTTCCAAGTAAACAAGCAAAATAATAACAAGCAACAAACCCAACTAGGCTTATAAAACCCCCCCAAAAAATCTGGCCACTCTCTAAACTAAAGTAAGAGGTGAGGCATGGTGTCAGATATAAACATGTCTGCCATTGCTAACTGCCAAATCTATTACTTTGGAAATCACTAACCTCCACTCCGAGAGGCCACGTGGCTCATCCTTCCACGTAACCGCCCTGTCGAGTCTCTGTGGCCCCGCTGAGGGCTCTCCAGAGAGAGCATGCCACACCCTCTGAACCAGACCAGGCCAGGCATCCCCACTGCTGGGCATTTTGTGAAAGTCCACATAATTAGTTTTTCCAAGTATATAACCAGTCCTCTCCTGAGAACTCTGGCCAAATTGACTATGACACTTGATGTATCACCTGCTTAGAATCCCTGTGCCCTCTCCTTCCTGGGAATCAGCGTAAGAAAGAAGGCAGGTAAGTAAATCACTGGCATGTGCCTTGATGAAGAAGAGGAAAAACAAGAATTTAATCTCTGGCATGTATCCCACCCCATTAAAATTTATGATTCCGTATTGTCATGATTTACTTATTGTAAATCATGTCCACATAGGGCTGGACTGTCCTTCCCCTGCAGGATGAGGTTAGACACCCATCCTTCCAAATGACATGCCCTTAGCATCTCTGCTTCCTTTGGAGGGTCTCTAACCTGGCGACTCAGGAGTGATTTACTTCCTCACAGAGTCTCAAGTTAGTGCACTATGTCTACCTGTACATCCACTTTCCAAGGCACCTATTCTGCTCCTGCCCCTCGTCGGAGAAACTGCTCCTGGCATGTGCCTTGATGAAGAAGAGGAAAAACAAGAATTTAATCTCTGGCATGTATCCCACCCCATTAAAATTTATGATTCCGTATTGTAACGATCCAGTTCTTTGCCAGGCTGTGTCATTAAACTGCAGATTTATTCAGAGCAGGAATTATATCTCATTTATAGCCATAAGGTAGTACATCTTACTTCTACTCATGTCCGCCATTTCTAAGATAAAGCCCGATTCTGCATTGAATTGTCATGATTTACTTATTGTTTAAGGAAAGAAAGAAGAACGAATGACTGCAATGACCTGCTAGAGTCCTCTCTCAGTGCCATGTTCAAAATGAAAAAGGCCCTTTATCTGTGGCCAGCAGAATTATATTCCTGAAAAAGACTTTGAGGTTCTCCTTTGATAAGTTTACTTACATTTATCTGGCTTTCTGGCTATCTTCCATTCAGAAGCAATACGATTAGATTTGTCTAATAACAATATGAATGGAAATGCTATGAGCAAAGACCCTATTGAGTCCCAGATGGAAAGACTCATCACAAAGAAAAGTTGCCGACTCCTATTTAACAATCCTAAGTAAGAGTGACAGCAAAACCTCACACGTAAGTGCCTACTTATCAGCAAGGGACTGAGTGAACACACTGTCCACAGGTTCTGGCTCCGACTCTGCCCCCAGCTCACTGAGTGACCTTGGATACATCTCTGTCCCTCTCTTTGGGCTTCAGTCTCCCCTTCTCTAAAAAGTGGTGGCATGAGTATATTATCTCCATGCTCACTCGGAAAATTGTGTCTGTTTATGTAGTTTCTTGACGTTCAGATGGGCTGCTGCCTAAAATTAGAGGTGACATGTTGTTCTGGCTCACACGTCCCTCCCTTCATCACTCACCCTCATGTGACCACTTGGCCAGGGGAGGCTCAGTAACTAGTTGCCGGCATGTTGTATCCCCAGAGCAATGCAGTTGTCTGATAGAGGATATTTGGAATTTTCAAAATCCTGAATAGTGGCTATTTACTGCACCCTAGTGGTTCAGAGAGGCTTCTACAGATGCCCAAAGAAAATGTCTCTCAGAGATGTATCAAAGGCTAGGTACACAGCAGATTATCAGCAAAAAACAATTCTTCTTTTGCTTTTATTGTTATTATTATTATTAGGCCTTTCCCATTTTCAAGATGCCCCTATTATAAAGCAGGATCCCTGAGAAAGGTAGATACGGATAGCTTACATGCGTTTGGTGGAGAACTTAATGTCATGTATGCCAGTTGGTACTCATAACCTCCCTCTGTTGAGATAGGTATACAATATTCTGTTTTATAGATGAATAAATGAGGCCTGAGGAACTAGTCGCTTCTGGGATTTTTTTCCTCCAAAAAGCTTTTCTGGTTGCATAACTCTTCAGTGATGGGCCTTTGAAGCCAAGGGTGATTGTCCTGATACCTCTTCTTATATAAATATAAATATAAATATAAATATAAATATAAATATAAATATAAATATAAATATATTTAATTGATTTCAGAGAGAGAGGGAGAGAGAAATAGGAACATCAATGATGAGAGAGAATCATTGATCGGCTGCCTCCTACATGCCTCCTACTGGGGATCAAGCCCGCAACCCAGGCATGTGCCCTTGACCAGAATTGAACCCGGGACCTTTCAGTCTGCAGGCCGACACTCGATCCACTGAGCCAAACCAGCTAGGGCCCAATACCTCTTCTGAGACCATAATCCCTGTACACACTCCATTGTCCACCTGTCTTACTTATGCATGTTCAGCTTACCTGCATCTCCCTCAAGCCCCAGTGGATAGCCTTCATCTCGTCATCAATTCATCCCCAGCCTCCAGTACCTCACTCAGTGTCCCAGGCTCCTCATCATCTCACTTCTAAGTCATCTTTGGTCAAACAGCATCATTGACCTTTCGTTTTCCCTGATCTAGACATCAGAAACCACTCCCTTCAGGGTCCTAGCAGGTGACTCCTACTTGTAAAGCAAAAACTATCCTATGGTGTTTTCTTTTAAATCTTTTTTCTTCATATTTCTTTCTAGCTTTATTGAGATATAAGTGACACATAATATTGTGAAACTTTAAGTTGTACAACTGGTTGATTTGATACATTTATATGCTGTAGAATGATGACAGCATAGTGTTAGATAACAACTCCATCACATCACAGGGGGGTGGGAACATTTAAGATCAACTCTGTTTGCAACTTTCAAGTACATAATGCAGTATTATTAACTACTAGAGGCCCGGTGCACAAAAATTTGTGCACTGGGGGGGGGGGGGTCCCTCAGCCCGGCCTGTGCCCTCTCGCAGTCTGGGATCCCTCAGGGGATGACCACCTGCTGGCTTAGGCCTGCTCCCCAGGGGATTTGGCCTAAGCTGGCAATCAGACATCCCTCTGGCAGCCCGGCAGCCCTCAGGGGATGTCCACTTGCCAGCGGGGAGCAGACCTAAGCTGCAGTCAGACATCCTTAGCGCTGCTGAGGCAGGAGAGGCTCCCACCACCACCACTGTGCTGGCAACCATCAGCCTGGCTTGTGGCTGAGCAGAGCTCCCCCATGTGGAACCGCACTGACCACCAGAGGGCAGCTTCTGCATTGAGTGTCTGCCCCCTGGTGGTCAGTGTGTGTCATAGTGATCAGTCATTCCCAGTCTTTCTGCTGTTAGGGTCAGTTTGCATATTACCCTTTTACTATATAGGATAGAGGCCTGGTGCACGGGTGGGGGCAGGCTGGTTTGCCCTGAAGGGTGTCCTGGATCAGGGTGGGGGTCCCGCTTGGGTGCCTGGCCAGCCTGGGTGAGGGGCTGATGGCTGTTTTCAGGCTGGCCAGACCCCCTTTAGGGGTGGGGGTTTCCACTGGGGTGCCTGGCCAGTCTGGGTGAGGGTCTGAGGGCAGTTTTCAGGCTGGCCGGTGACTGAAGCTCCCAGCCTTTCCTTTTTTTCTTTTCTTTTTTTATTCTGGGATTTATTTACCTTCTATAATTGAAACTTTGTTGCTGTCACTGGAGCTGAGAGTGGGCTCCTGCTCGCTCCAGCTCCGTGGTCACCGCTGGCTGAAAGCAGGTATCTGGGGTTTGTTTAGCTTCTATAATTGAAACTTTGTTGTTTTCAGAGCTCAGAGCAGGGCCGAGGCAGGTGGGGAAACTAGGCTTCCTCCATCACTGGAGCAAGTAAGCCTCCTGCTCGCTTCAGCTGCGTGGCTGCCGGCTGCCATCTTTGTTGGCGGTTAATTTGCATATCACCCTGATTAGACAATGGGAAGCATAGCGAAGATACGGTCAATTACCCTTTTGTCTTTTATTAGATAGGATAATCACCATGCAGTACATTAGATCACCTGAACTTATTTATCTTACAACTGGAAGTTTGTACTCTTTGACTAATATATCCTGATTTTCCCCACTCCATCCCCAGCTTCTGGAAACCACCATCCTATTTTCTGTTTCTATAAAATCAGCCTTTTTAAGTTTCACATATAAGTGAAATCATCCAGTATTTATCTTACATGTTCTGAACTCAAAGTTTTCTATGATGTTTTATAGTTCATGTATCAAGAACTGCTTTGTCTTCTAGCAGCAAAAGTCCCCAAACAAATGTGACAAATAAACCAGAGCTTTGTTAGTCCTAGATAATAAGAGTCTACAGGTAAGCAATCTAGGGCTTCTCTACACATTTTAGGATGCCAACAAGACCGTAGGCTCTTCCTGTCCCTTTTGCTCAGCCTTTCTTCAGCATGTTTGCAACCAAAGTGGCTGAACCACTTCCAGTATTACAGTCATAGTCTAGACAAGAAGTAGAGGAAGGGCATGGGATAAAGATATATGATAACCAAATGGACCCTTTTAAAGGCCATTCTCTGAAATCCTGCCAACAGCTCTGCTTATGTCTGATTGGCTAGAACCCAGTCACATGGCCACTCCCCGTTGGTGTTTTAATTGGGTTATTAGTAGTCACACCTAAGTAGTTATTTACTGAATGTGCTCTCTATATGATTTCATTTACCCGTTAGAACAGCCCCTTTTAAGAAGACATTTTGAATTGTAGGTGTCAGATACGTTTTCTATTTTCTAGAGCTACGAGTGATGGATGAGTTGGGTCTGGAACTGAGATAAAGGCTGCCTATTTCATGCTCTTTCAAATACTCCCTTTTTCCTCTCTCTGAGAAGGTCTTTACTGAAAGACCACATCACCATTTGGGACCAGCATTTTAATAATGCTCTGGAGTCACGTGGCCCCACAGAGCTGAGAATAGAGAGAGGCAGAGCATAACCTAGAGCTCGTGAGCGGCTTCAGAAAGCTCGCCTCACACTGGGTATGTGCGGGTTTTGTTCTTTCTCCCTACCTTACCTGGTGTTCCCATAGTTCTTAAATTTAGTAACCAATCATCAGAACCAGCCGAGACCCTTCTGAAAAGGCATTACTTCTGAATCCCACCCAAGGAGTCTCTGCTTCGGGAGACTTAGATGGGAACACACTGCTCTTCTTTGTATACGACTTTGCAGGTCTGTGATCCCCTTTGCATGGAAACTGGCTTGCATTTTCTGGACAAATAGGCTTTGTTAGGTCCCTTCTGATTGCTTTGTGAATGTACAGCCTCACTGAAGCCTAATATTTGTGTGAGATAGATAGCATTTTATATTTCCATTTTCTAGGTAAGGCAACTGAGGCTTTGAGGTAGAGTCAATTGACTAAGGGCACATGGCTAATGTATGGTGTTTGCAGGATTCAAACTCAGGTCAGTCTGACTCTAACACCTATGGACTTTTTCATTCAGATATGCTGTCGAGTCTGAGTCTGTGTAACTAACGAGGAAGAACATCCTTGAGCCATGCCAGAATCATTTCTCACCAGCATCACCCCCGGACCTCATACTGACCAATTAATGCCGACACAAATCCCGAATCACTGTTTCCCAGCAGTTCCTGCCCCTGGGCTTCCCCAGACCTGTCCTGAAGGCCCCAAAAGGCCTGATAAATGCCATCTATGCAAACAAACTGGGCACAGGTTAAAGGAGGGCAAAAGGATGGATGGAAATATTGAGCCAGGCTGGAAAATGAAAGTTTCAAACAATTTTCAGTTGGCACATGGTGATTTTTTCCTTGGGCATTTCTCCTCCTCCATTTTAAAAATTCAGGTTTATTTTCAGTGAAACTCAGTACATCTGTATCTGATTCATTCACACTTAACTCATTAGCAGAGAGCTCTGTCAGAGAAACAGGCTCCCAGGCGCCCTTAGCGGTTTACTATGGAATCAGGCTCAGTCTGAAATGCCAGGGAACATGGCTTGTGAGAAGCATACAGAATACGGGTGAAGTGGTTTCACACCTTCCATTCTAAGACACACACCCCTGTTTAGTTTTCTACTTATGTTAGGCAGCTCTGATGGTCCTCATGGTTTTTTTGTAATCAGGCTTATACACAAATCTTTAACTCTCTGAGGCTCCTTTGTCTGTCCACTAAGATGCTCACATTTCTCTCATCCTAAAACATGAAACAGATAAATAGCCCCAAACAACAAGATCAGGATGCACAATGCCCTTTCCCACTTCCATCCCCGCCCCCCGTCTAAGGGCATTTCCATACGAACGTCTCAGAACTGTGCACTCTGCACTTCACCTCCACTTTATTTTTCACTCTTCTGCTGTGCATACCTGCCTCCTGTACTTGGCCAAGACCTTCTAATGAAAGTCACCTATTATCTGCCAAACGCAATCCTTATGTTCTGTTACTACTTCATTAGTGTCTCCATTGAATTTGCTGCTCTTTATAGCTCTTTCATTCCTCACATTCTCTGCTGTACTGGTTTCCTTCCATCCTCCCCTGCCCTTTCCTCCCTTCTTTTTGGTCCCAGATATCTCTAACCTTTCTTATTCCTAAAAAATTATGCAATATGCCCTCCTCCCGAAACCCCCGATTGAAGGTTCTGGAGCCAGAATGTCTGGGTTTAAAGCCCACTGTGCCATTCCCAAACTGTTTGACCTTGGGTAAACTTCTTAAGTCTCTCCATGCCTCAGTTTCCTCATCTGGAAATTAGGGGAAATTAGAGGTCTTACTTCATAGGGTTGACATAGGGGTTAAATTAATTTATTACACATAAAGTTATTCAAATAGCACCTAATATTGTAACTATTCAACAGATTTTAAGTGCTAAGAGCAGTGCTAAACACATTCTAATGATCTGTAAATGTTTATATAGTTGAATTAATGATGCATGGTAATATATTCTAAGGAAATCATTGCAATGCTTTTCAAATTATTTTGGCTTGCATATTCCACTCTATAGATAACAACATCCATGCCTATAGATGTAAAAATATCCATATGATTTTACTCATGTGCATATACCTAAAGATATAAACTAAGGTTAAACCACTGCCTAATAATGTCATAAAAGGAAAAAACAATAAAAAGTAATTTAACACTAAAACAAGAAAGCTGGAGGGTTCCTATCATCAATATTAGAAAAAACAGAGTTTAAGGCAAAGAGTATTATCAGAGGAACAGAGGGGTATTTTGTAACATAAATGGTTGATTCATAACAAATACATGAACTCATATATGTGTATACAAGTTAAAGTAGGTTTTGTATTACTTCCTTTACTGTTATCTTCTCTCTGCATTAAGAAAAAGAACTAGACAAAAATATCAGTGGCACTATAAGATATTTAAACATTGTCAATCACCACTGGTCTAACTGACATAGAAACTACATCCAACAACTGCATAATACAGTTTCTCTGCAACTTCATGTGGAATGTTCACCAAGTTAGAGAATAGGATGGGTCGTAGAAAGCCTCAGTGATCTAGAAAAACATTGTTTCCTCATGATTTTATTCAGTAATCTCAACACAACTAAATTTCAACATGATAAAAAATAAAGTATCTTGCAATATGTCTTATATATGGAAATTAAACCGTATACTTCTATTTTTTTTTTTACAGATCACTTCTGCATAACTTTCAAGTCAATGAAAATATAATTAGGAAATCTAGAAATTATTGTCAACTGAATGATATTGAAAAAACACATGACAAAATTGTTGGAATACATCTAAATCTGTGTGTAGAGAAAAAATAGTTTACTAGTATGTTTTTATGGAATAAATTTGACATGTAACATTGTGTAAGTTTCAGTGGTACAGTGTGTTACTTTGATACACTTATACATTGTAATGATTGCTGATGTAGTGATATATATCACATTACATAATTATAGTACAATACTGCTGTCTATATTACACTGTGCATTAGATCTCTATGGCTTACTTACTACTTACTACAAGCTTGTATACCCTTAAACACCATCACTTTAACTTCCCCATCACCTAGTAACCACCATTTTACTCTGTTTTTGTGGGGGGTTCTTTTGAGAAGGGTGTTTAAATGCCTATATTAGAAAAGAAAAGTGCTTTGAAATCAATTACCTAAATTTCCTCTAGGAAGTTGAACAAATAAACTAAAAATTACCTCACCTCAAAAGTACTGAACCAGAAACTTTGAAAATGATGTTCAACAATTTGTGCTTGAAAGCCCTCTGGGCAGTTCTGATGCATGCCAATCTTTGATAATGACTCTCTTAAAGAAATTGAATTTACTGTCAAAAATATTTCCACAGAAAACTCCAGTCCTAGCAGCTATTAATGGTGAATGCTATTAGATAGTAAAGGAGACACAATCTTTCAGAAAATTGGGGAGAACACTACACCACTACTTTTATGAGGCCATTACCCTGAGACAAAAACCTGAAAAAATATTCTAAGTAAAAAAATAAATACAAAAGACAGACCAGTATCTCTCATAAACTTAGGAGAACAATCCTGAAAAAATATTAATAAATTAAATCCAATAACATAAAAAAGGATTGATAGTTGTCCCAGGATGTAACTTCATTTTCATATTTTAAAAATCAATGGAACTAATTAACATCTCTTAATAAATTCAAAAATAATAATTTGAAAATGCTCACTATCTATTCATGATACAAACTTTTAACAAACTAGAAATAGAAAGGAAATTTTATCAAATCTAAAGGCATCTTCAATGAACCATGAATAGCCAATAAACACATAAGATTTCTCCAAAAATAATGAGGTGCCACTGAGAGAATAGAAATACCAAATCCTGCTGAGATTGGGGAGTGACCAGCTCTAATATAATTCTGGTGGAAGTGTAAAATCACACAACTTCCTTAGGGGGAAATAATTGATATTTTCTTATAAAATTAAACAGACTTGTGCTGTGTGATCTGGCAACTCTAAGTATTGGGCCAAGGGTAATGGAAATCTAAGTTTACAAAATGACTTGTAAAAAGTGTTCAAGGAAACCTTATCTATAGTAGCCTAAAACTAGAATGGATAAGCAAATTGTGGTATATTCATGTAATAGAAAAATTGTAAGTAATAAAAACAACGACTTTCTTATACACTCAGCAACGTTACAAAAGAGAATGCACCATGTGACTCATTTATATGAATTCCTAGTATAGGCAAAGCTAGTCTGTGTTGAAAATAAAAAACAAACCAAAAAACTCAGAGCAGTCATGCCTGTGATACTTCAATTGAGAAGTGACTGGAGGGAAAATTCTAGGTTGACAGTTACATTCTATATATAGGTATGTGGGTTGCATGGGTAGATGCATTTGTCAAATCCATTGGAATTGAATTCTGGATCCCCAAGAATTTAATTTTATCTTCTAAAAATCTACAATAAAAAATGTCTGTATGCTTCTCTGAGTTGTCAGCCAAACTCTTGGTTTGGTTGATGTTCAATAGCAAAAATGTTGATTAAAGTCTCCCTGTAAGGCAAGATGCTAAATGCAGCATTGTAAGGCTCCGCAAAGCCTTCCCCGTTTACTGTATTTAACTGTGTGCGGTTTTTGCTGTCTTAAAGCCAATATCAATATTTATCTGTAACTTGGGAAGCCACTTTCTTGCCAGAAATGTGTAAGAATTACTTTCCTCTTGCAATAAGTAGAATAAGTCCTACCAACCATTTATGAAAATGAATGAGTGGAACATTAATTTCCTGATAACTCAACACCCAAACTTTCCAACAGTATTAACAGTTTTCATATGTGTAGTCTTTCATTGGTGGGGTTACCCATTTCTGACAATAAATCTTTTCTTAAAGAGATATTTAGTTTAGTTTATATTTTCCCTTTAATCAATTTTCAAAACTTAACTTTCCTTGTACTTTAACATTACTTAGTAGGAAAATGCACCTGGAATCACCTGTAGGTGCCCTCAATTGGATAAATCTACAAATGGGAACACTATTATCTTGCTTATATAGAATACTGCATATATTGGAGAATAGAAAAAGATGAGAAGAAGTAACTGTAATTCTGGTGGAATTTTTGGTGTCGATTTACATTAAAATATTATACATTATATGTTTTTCTTTCTTTTTTTAATTAAATCTTTATTGTTCAGATTACATTTGTTCCTCTTCCCCCCCCCCATAACTCCCCTCCTCCCAGTTCCCACCCCACCCTCCGCCCTCACTCCCCACCCATTGTCCTCATCCATAGGTGCACGATTTTTGTCCAGTCTCTTCCCGCATCTCCCATTCCCCTTTCCCCCCCAAGAATAGTCAGTCCATTACCTTTCTATGTCCCTGATTCATTATAATCACCAGTTCATACTGTACATCAGATTATTTATTCACTTGATTCTTAGATTCACTTGTTGATAGATGCATGTTTGTTGTTCACAATTTGTATCTTTACCTTTTTCTTCTTCCTCTTCTTAAAGGATACCGTTCAGCATTTCATATAATACTGGTTTAGTGGTGATGAACTCCTTTAGCTTTTCCTTATCTGTGAAGCTCTTTATCTGACCTTCAATTCTGAATGATAGCTTTGCTGGATAAAGTAATCTTGGTTGTAGGTTCTTGGTATTCATCACTTTGAATATTTCTTGCCATTCCCTTCTGGCCTGCAAAGTTTCTGTTGAGAAATCAGCTGACAGTCTTATGGGTATTCCCTTGTAGGTAACTGAGTTTCTTTCTCTTGCTGCTTTTAAGATTCTCTCTTTGTTTTTTGCTCTTGGCATTTTAATTATGATGTGTCTTGGTGTGGTCCTCTTTGGATTCCTTTTGTTTGGGGTTCTCTGCGCTTCTTGGACCTGTAAGTCCATTTCTTTCACCAGGTGGGGGAAGTTTTCTGCCATTATTTCTTCAAATAGGTTTTCAATATCTTGCTGTCTCTCATCTTCTGGCACCCCTATAATTCAGATGTTGGTATGCTTGAAGCTGTCCCAGAGGCTCCTTACACTATCTTCGTATTTTCGGATTCTTTTTTCATTTTGCTTTTCCGGTTGGGTGTTTTTTGCTTCTTTGCATTTCAAATCTTTGACTTGATTCTTGCGCTCCTCTGGTCTGCTATTGGGTGTCTGTATAATATTCTTTATTTCAGTTCATGTATGCTTAATTTCTAGTTGGTTCTTTATCATAGCATCGAGGGTCTCATTAGTTTTCGTGAGGCTCTCATCAAGTTTATTGGCAGCTTCTAGCACATTATTGCAAGCCCTCAAAATTGCGTTTTTTAGCTCTATATCCTCCATTTCTGTCATGTTTTTTTTTCTCCGCATTTTTTATGCTTTCTTGGTGCACCCCCTAGTGGTCTTTGCGCGCAGTCTTGTTCTAGTTGAGCCTTGATTGTTGTAGTTAATACTAGAGGGATTTGACCACCAGGCCGACTGGTTGTGAGAATCAGCTGTGTCTGCCACGGGAAAACTTCTGTCCTCTGGAGAGGTGCTAATCTAGCCTTTGCCTGAGGCGATCCGGCAAATGGCTCTGCGCAGGGCTTGGGCGGGGCGGGATCAACAGGGCGGGCGGAGGGAGCAGTTATGGCTGCTCTCAGTCCAGTTCCCAGAGGCTCTGCTTCTCAGAACCCCAGCAACTGCTGCAAACCTCGGAGAGGAAGCTGCCCTCAGGTTCCAACTGATGCCAGACAATCCTGCTTCTCCCGTTTGAGTCTGAGTCCCTAGAGACTCGCCCGGATCTGGAGCTCAGAGTCTGAGACTCCCTCCTGATTGAAAACGACAACCGCGCCCTCAGCCACCAGCCCGCTTTGCGCGTGCACCACTGCACCTTTATATTTTCCACACTGCGCCTCCTCTGAGCCTCGGTATCCTGTTGTCTTTCCTTCTAGTTGAAGAGTCTCTCCTCAGCCAGCCTTCCTGTGGTTCTGGGTGATGTCCGTTCCGTCTTTTAGTTGTATTTTGGAAGTGGTTGCTTGCGGCAGAAATCTCTGGTGTTTACCTGTGCCGCCATCTTGGTCTCTCATACATTATATGTTTTTAAAAATTGGAATTGTGTTCAGCACCTTCTTGATTTACATGCCTAGCAGGCTATAATATTCTATCATTTCAACAAAGATTTCTGAAAATGTATTGAGTCCAAAACTTGAAAGTACAGAAATGAAAACAAAATTCTACCCAAGAAGTGCACTCTAGACTAGGGGGACACACAAGCATACTAACAATACATTGGAATAGTGGGCTTGCAGTATAATTATAAGTAGCACTTAATTCTGCGGAAGTATATTTGGCAAGATTTCAGAATTCTTTTCCACTCTCCTTACCTTTCCCTCCCATCACCTCTTTCTTCACTTCGCTTATTTCAATTTATTTCAGAAAGGTGTCAGATTAAATATCATATTTTAGAGACATCTTTTTGAATTCTCAGACTCTGAGGTATCCTTGTTACATACTTTCATATATAACCATGTAAGTTTCTCCATAAGATTTATCACAATTATAACTAAGTAATTTGGGGGTAATTACCTGCCTAACATTAAGCTCATCTGCTGGAGTGTAGAAGGTACCTTGTTTGTTTTGGTCTTGGTTTCATTGCCAGTGATTACCATGTTACTTGGTACATAGTGAATGACCAAATATTCTTATTTAACAACAACAGCAACAAGTCTTGAGGGACCAATGGTTTTCAGTCCAGAGCCGTTCAGAGTTCTTTTCTTCCTTTACCTAAAATACAGTGTGCAGCTGGTGTGGCTCCTTGGTCAGCCAAGATACTGATTATAAGAAGGCCACAATGGGCACACAGTGTGAGCAAAGTTAAATCTGTGTCATTTAAGCTGCTAAATGTAGGAGTTGTTTTTTGTTGTTGTTATAGCTATATAGCTTAATTCACACTAACTGATACAGTAGTTATATCCCAAATTTACTTCTTCTAAGTAACCCAGTATCAAATACGTGCTGAGTGCTATGGAGGTAGTTACAGAGTAATTAAATGTGGCCCTTGGACTACTGCATCTCACAATTCCACAGTCTTCTAACAAAACTGAGCCTTTCCTAAGTTCAGAAGGAATGCCTTCTTCATTTTTAATATGACAACTTCTATATGAATAGTGTAGTTGTGTCATGAAGTCAGATAGATTTCAGTTATAAAATCTAAAGGTTAACACATTTTCTAACCTCTCTAAAATTTAGATTTTTACTGTTGTCATTGACAAGATGGAAATAATACAATAATGTAGGGCTTAACTCTTATAATATGTCTATCTCTGGCCAGGCAGTAAATTGTGGTTATTTACAATAAATTAAGAAAAGGGAGAATTGCCGAAACCGGTTTGGCTCAGTGGATAGAGCGTCGGCCTGCAGACTGAAAGGTCCCAGGTTCGATTCCGGTCAAGGGCATGTACCTGGGTTGTGGGCACATCCCCAGTAGGAGATGTGCAGGAGGCAGCTAATCGATGTTTCTCTCCCATTGATGTTTCTAACTCTCTATCTCTCTCCCTTCCTCTCTGTAAAAACTCAATAAAATATATATTAAAAAAAAAGGAGAATTTGATATGTTATTGTTGTCAGAATTTTCTGTTAAGTTCTTCTATATGAAGTCCTATCTTATTGATGATTAGGGATCCAGCATTCAGCACACACCTTAACACACAGTTGGCGCATGAAATGAATGTTGACTCGAGTTCTGTGAGGATAGATAGGGGAAAAGGAGGCATTTCCAGATTGAGGATGTCAGGTTAAATGTCAAAATGTCAAGAAAGTAGAAACATCTGAATTTAAATCTTGAAGGCTGTACAAAAATTTGATATGCTGGATAGAACATGATTGTCAGAGAAAATAACAAAAGCAAAGACATGAGTTAGAACCTTCCCGGGTGTGTGAAGCATAGAGTAGTTCAGTTTGGATTACAAAGAATTTTGAAAAAAAGCAGGTCAAGCTCAGAATGTGGAGCATCTTGACATTCAAGTAAAGACTTGAACCTTTGTTTTCTAGCAAGAAGGAGCTACTGAGAGCAGGGAAAGAAGAATCTGAGAGGGTAGGTAGTCTTACATGGGAAGCCTGACTTGGATGCTGTGGTCTGGTAACTGCTTAACAATTATGGGATAGAGAACATTGTTTTCATTTTACATATGAGAAAACTGAGGCTCAGAAGTTAAATCACTTGCCCAAGCTATAATGACCCCAAGTGGAAAATATACCATTTAAATCCAACATTATGTTTGACGTCAATTTGTATTTTTTTCTATTTAAGACTCAAACAGAATAAATTTCATGTCAAGATTTTTCAAATGTATAGGAAAATACCACTCTTGTAAATAATGAATCTCTGTGGTTTGTTTGAGCAAATCCAATGGGTTTCCTTAATCAATTGATCTTTTCTTAAGACGTATTTAAAAGATAATTAGTGAAGCGTAAAAGTGTTAGAAGAATACAAGCTGTTGACACCAATGCTATTTAGGTGAACTTTGCTTAGAGTAATGTTCTTCAGATATTTACACCTTTATCATGATAGCCCCTCCCCAAAGGGTTTAATTTCCCAAAGTACAATATTAACAAATCAAATGATCCTATTAACCAATGTCACCCAAATAAATTTAATTTAAAAAGTTCACTGACATCATAGAATATTATCTCAGTACTTACGTTTTTAAATTCTACAGAAGGTTATAAACTTGAGAAAATCAAAGTGTCTGTCCCATAATGGAGAACAAACCTCAGGAACACTTCAGCAGTGTGGGATATGGCCCTTTAGCCCATGTGACACAGGACAAATGCAAGGGCTTTATTAGGTTAAAATAAATAAATAAAATGATCCTTGTTTGTTGAGCACATAGTCTTAGTGATTCAGCACTTATGTTTAGAGGATGAGTCCTAGCACAGGGCAAATATAGGTCAATAGAATAGTAATTATCTTTCAATAAAAGTATACCATGAACTGGATCATTTATTCACATTATTCCTGATATTCACAACATCTTTTCAGAGCATGCATTGCTACTCTCCTATTGAAGGTAAACTACAGAGGACGAGATTGCTTTAAAAAGTGCTCTAAACTCTTCCAGCTAATAAGTGCTTAAGTGGAGACGATTAACACAGGTTTGGAGGCATAAGCCCCCCAGCTCTCTATTCAATCACCTTGCCCAAGGTTCCTTCACCTCGGACATGCTGTGATTTTACCTATCACCTCCCATTCTTTCTCTTAACATGGAAAGAGAGGATGACTACAGTTAAGTACAGATGGGGTAGCTTGTTCTAGCCAAGAATAAACTCGGGAACACTGTCTTTTTGCTCTTTGCTTTCCAAGCATTGAGACCCATCTACAATCCCTTTTGTTCTTTTGTTTATGGCCACTCTTGCCATCACACTGTTGATGCACAACTGTTGACATCGAATTCTATTAGACAAATAGTCAGTCCTGTAAGACCTGAGGAAGTGCTTTTCTATCCTGCCTTATCCTTTTTATTTTCAGAAAAGATTAGTGTCCTGAAAACGATGGGAATTTTGCCACTCAAGAGGCTAATGATAGAAAGTGTGAAAGTTTCAATGTACAGAACATCTCTGCATTAAAAAAAAAACAAAGACCATGGAGCAATTAAAGGCCTGAGGTGCATACAGTAATTGACCCTTGGGCTCAGTAGGCTTTTTTTTGACATAACCACACCAAAAATTTTGTAATTGTTATTTATGAAGATGGCTCTATTTGTCCAAAGAATTATAGTAAGGAACAAACCTCAAAAGAATTTTGATGTCTCAGGACACCATTTTACAGATGAGAAACTGAGGCTCAGAGTGGCTGTCTAGGGCATAAGCAGAGCAGACTTTCTGGGCACCTGTGACAATCCAATATGGAGTCACTGTCGACCATGCAAGTTATCAAGTGTAATGGGGTGTAATGGAAACACCCTTCAGGAAGGGTCCACAACACTCAAAACCCCAAGTCTGGAAAGTTGGATAGGATTTAATCTGAACACCGATATGAGTGGGACCTCTGTCCCTGGTGGGTTATAAGAACTCAGAGCTCTGACCACCCAACACTGGAGCCTGGTTTTACCACTGGTCACACTTGGAGTCCTGCCATACTTCCACTCCACTGGATGTGTACCACCACTAAGACCATTGCCCACTTTGCTACCCGATGACACCGCCAGGGACCAGGACTTCTCGCCAGATACTCACTCTGCTCACATAAGCCCCCTCTCTATGTGTAACCCGCATGTGACATTATTGGCTTATTGGGGGAGGTCTCCCTGATTAAACCTGGCATTGTAGAAAAACACAAACCTATGTGAGCAATTCCTTGCAGAGCTGCTCCCCTGCTCACGACAGTGGCTGAATCCCTTGCCTATCCAGGTCTTCCTGGGGGCTGTGATCTCCCAACTGTGTGCTCTGACACAGTGCCTCTCAGATTTTAGCATAATAGAGAACTGGCTATTTGGAATATTTTTTTTACAAATGAATTTTTAGTTGAATCGTTTTAGAAAGACTATCACACTGCTCTGTGAGTCACGCTTAGGTCTGTTTAAAGTGGAGGTGGCAGGAAGTGTTTGTAGTGGATTGTTGAAGGTTGTCTCAATAGGGATGAAAAATAGGGCTACCATGTCCAGTGCACAGTTACATATGGTGCCCTGGGGAAGGGGAATGCTGAGAAAGTGATGCACTGGCACAGTGCTTCTTTATGTAGGGAATCCTCGCTCATTATGACACAGGGGATCTCTGGGGCCACAGAGCATCAACATGTAATATTTCGTATAAAACACGGAGGACGTTTTGTTTCAGTTGTATGAGTCTCTGGTGTCGTAACCTTAAAACGTTGCAGCTGGCTTCCTGAAGTCACCGTGAAGGGACTTTGACAAATGATAGTTGGCATTTCTAGGAACAATCAACCCCTTGATTTTTTTCTTGGAAGACAGCCTGCAGGAAAAACTCCAAGTGAGGATTGTTCATATTTTACTGATGCTTGTGCTTGTCGGTGTGGGCAAGGTAAATCTGCTGCTGGACTGAGTGCCTCTGGGCCACAGGTATTGGGGTCTTATTCATTTTGGTAGTTCCCACCCTCAGCATATTGTCTGTGGTTTGCCTTTAATTCTGTTCACCATGAGTGACAGGCATTTGTTACTCAGGCTGGGACACATATGACCATGCAGAGGAGACAATGTCAAAATTAATCTTTGAGAGACAACAGGATTGATGGGCAAATGGAAGTGAAGATAGTCATTTCAGGGAGAAGACATGTATGGGAGTGCGCGGATGATGAAATCAAGAGGAAGGCAGGTTTTTACCAGTACCTAGGACATGGATGGAGAGCTGGTGGAAAGGACCAGGAGATGACACTGAGCAGCTTGCTGGGAACCACTTTGTGAAAGAGCCCTTTAAGTCAGCAAGGAATTTAGACTTTACCCTGAAGGCAAGGGGCAGTCATGGAAGCATTTTAAGGTGAAGGTCAGATTTATGTTTTGGAAATCTGACACTAAAAAACCTAAAATATCCATAACTTATATATGGCAAGACTATATAAACAAAGAAGAAAGCCAAGTGAAATAAAGATGGGCATTAAAGCTACTAAATATCCCTAATAGAAGGAAATTCACAGAATTAATCTCATTATACACTTGAGAAATCATGCTCAATCTCATTAGTCATCTAGGAAATGCAAAAGAAAACACCCTTTAAAGACATTAGAAATATATACTACCAATGAAGGTGTACATGCAGTGTTGGTGAAATTGCTACAGTCTTTTGGGGTAAGTTATTTGGTAGCATCTATAAAACTTTTATAGCCCTCTGAGCTGACAGTCCTGCAACTAGACATCTATCTAACAGAAAAGTCCAGTATGCAAAGATGTACATGATATTCATTATAACATTGCTTATAAACAGCTGAGAGCATTACGCTAAGTGAAATAAGCCAGTCAGTGAGTGCCTGAGAAACAGAAAGACTTTAGGTATCACACAGACTATTGTCTTAGAAAGCACTAGAATGTGTCCCCATTATCTCCCTTACGTTGCACAGGAATCCCGTAAGGACCAACCCACCTGTCTTACCCAGTTTACTCTCTCCCACTCACCCTCAGCTCTTCAGCTGGCTTGCAGTTGGGAGCAGCTGGCACACTCAAAAAATGAATAGAACACTAGGGTCAGGGCAGGAGGATCAAAAGGAATGGGAGGTATTGTGTTGTCAATGAGAAACTTTCAAGGAGACTTAACTTTCCTTCAGTTTGCCCTGCCTCCAGGAATATGGGTTAATTCTTTTAAAGATTCTGGAGCCAAGCATGCAGGTTCTGGCAGCCAGCTGAACGCCCTGATTTCTCACTGTCCAGCTGTTTGATTTCAGCAACCTACTTACAATCCCTATGACTCAGTTTCCTCATTTTTGATATGAGGATGTCCCGTGATTTAATAGCTTTGAGGGGTAAATGAGTTATGGCCTATAAAGAGCTTATAACCATGCTTGGCACATAGTAGTGGCTTAATAAAAATGGACATTGTTATCTACTCACCCAAGGCCATGGTAGACAAGTGGACACAGATAAAAATAAAAGATAAAAAAGAGCAAGAGAAAATGATGAGCTCATTCTGCTTCTTTGTCTATGCACGTGGTAGTTTGGAACCTACAACTGTATAAAAAGAGAACATGTGGGAACCATTATCTATTCTAGACAGTTTCATTTCCTTTTTTGATAGGGTTACTAGACTGGTGGATTGGAGACGGCTTTGGAAGCAGGGAATCTTGATTTTAGACATTTGCCAGGGTCCTCCCCTGGCCCAGTTTAAATCCTTCCCTTTCTGGGAAGCTCCCAGAGCATCGGCAATGGGTTATCCTCTCTCTGCTTTACACAGCAGGAGCCCTTCTCCTTTGCAGTAGCATGGTCAATTTGACCTTGGACAAGGTCACTTATAGGTGTGCATGACAAATCCCTAGACTATGTGCTGCTGGAGGTCAGTGTCCAAAGTATTAGAGAGCAGGCAGACAGCATAGGTCAACAGAAGCAGCCTAGGCTTAAAATTGTACCAACATGAGCTCAAATACTGGTTCTGCCTCTCACCAGTGAAGTGTTCTTTAAAAAGTCACCTTGTCTCTTTGAGTTTCTTTGAGTTCCCTTCCTTTGTGAGCCTGAGCTATAATGTCTTTCTCATGATAATAGCTCGCATTTATTGACCCATCCCTCTGTTTCAGGTAATGCCTCACATCGCTCCATGAAAAAGGTATTGTGAAATCGATAACATAATATTATAACTGGAAGTCTGAACCCTTTGCCTGAAATCTCCCCATTTTCCCCACCCCCAACTCCTGGTAACCACCACTCTACTCTGTTTTTATGAGTTTGACTATTTATATTCCACATATAAGTGATATACAGTACTTGTCTTTCCCAGTCTTATTTCACTTAGCATAATGCCCTCAAATTTCATCCAAGTTGTTGCAAATGGCAAGATTTCCTTCTTTCTCCTGGCTGAGTAATATTCCATTGCATTTATCCCATAACTTTATCCATTCATCTATTGATGAACACCTAGGTTGTTTCCAAATCTTGGCTCTTATGAACAATGAACAATGCTGCAGTGAACATGAGAGAATGGGCACCTCTTTAAGATCCTAATTTAATTTCCTTTGGATAGCTACCCAGAAGTGGGATTGCTGGGTCATAAGATAGTTCTAGCTTTAATTTTCTGAGGAAGCTCCATACTGTTTTCCATTGCAGCTGCACAAATTTACATTCCCATCAACAGTACACAAGGCTTCTCTTTTCTTTACGTATATATACTTGAAAGTTGCTAAGTGAGTAATTCTTAAATGTTCTCATCACAAAAAAGATTATGTAATGTGATGGAGGTGTTAGCTAAAGCAACATATAAGTGTATCAAATCAACACATTATACACTTTAAACTTATGCAATGTCATATGCCAGTCATCTCTCAAAAACTGAGGGATAACAAGAATGTACTATCATTATTATCAATTTACGGAGATGAATAAGTTAAGGCACAGAAAAGTTTTCAGCAAAAACCTCACCTAAGTTTTGAAACTAGTAAGTGATGCAGTCAGAATCTGGCTCCAGGCAGTTGAACTTCAAGCCAATATTTCTACACATTGTACTGTGCAGCTTCACAGACAGGCAGCCTCTGGCTCATCATAGATGCTCGGCACAGTTTTTGTTAAACAAAGTCTCACTAGGTCCCTAGGATATGCCTTGTTATAGATGCCATGCACAGAGCAGTGATGATAGAATGGAGGGCTGATCTCATAGATGCTACTCTCTAATGTAGAATACAGACAATCATCAAATAAACCTATATATATATATATATATATATATATACACACACACACACACACACACACTAGAGGCCTGGTGCACAAAAATTTGTGCACTCAGGGGGGTCCCTCAGCCCGGCCTGTGCCCTCTCGCAGTCTGGGACCCCTTGGAGGATGTCCACCTGCTGGCTTAGGCCCGCTCCCTGGGGGATTGGGCCTAAGCTGGCAGTCAGACATCCCTCTGGCAACCCGGGAGCCCTTGGGGGATGTCCACTTGCCAGCAGAGAGCAGGCCTAAGCTGCAGTCAGACATCCTTAGCGCTGCTGAGGAGACGGGAGAGGCTCCCACCACCGCCGCTGTACTGGCAGCCGACAGCCTGGCTTGTGGCTGAGCAGAGCTCCCCCTGTGGGAGCACACTGACCACCAGGGGGCAGCTCCTGCATTGAGCATCTGCCCCCTGGTGGCAAGTGTGTCATAGTGACCAGTTATTCCCAGTCATTCTGTTAGGGTCAATTTGCATATTACCCTTTTATTATATAGGATAGAGACCTGGTATATGGGTGGGGCCTGATGGCTGTTTGCAGGCTGGCCAAGCCCCCCAGCGGGGACCCTCACCCCATGAAGGTGTGGCTAGCCTGGGTGAGGGGCTGATGGCTGTGTGCAGGCTGGCCACAGCCCTTTCAGGGTGGGGGTCCCTGCTGGGGTGCCTGGCCAGCCTGGGTGAGGGGCTGATGACTGTGTGCAGGTTGGCCACATCCCCTTCAGGGTGGGGGTCCCCGCTGGGGTGCCTGGCCAGCCTGGGTGAGGGGCTGATGGCTGTTTGCAGGCTGGCCATAGCCCCCAGCCACCCAAGCTCCCAGTGGAGGCTGGCTGGAAGCAGGTATCTGGGATTTATTTATCATCTATAATTGAAACTTTGTTGCCTTTGAGCGGAGGCCACAGCCGGCCAGGGTAGGCGGGAAGCTTGGCTTCCTCCATCGCCGGGGCAACCAAGCCTCCTGCTTGCTCCAGCTCTGTGGCTGCCAGCCGCCATCTTGGTTGGGTTCATTTGCATATAGTCACTCTAATTGGCTGGTGGGCATGGCTTGTGAGTGTAGCGGAGGTATGGTCAATTTCCATGTTTCTCTTTTATTAGCTACTAGAGGCCCAATGCACAAAATTTGTGCAAGGGCTTTGGCCCCTGCAACCATCGCGGCCACCTCTGCCTCGGCCCCCACCCGCCATGGCTTTGTCTGGAAGGACATCCAAAAGGACGTTTGTTCTAATTAGCATATTACACTTTTATTATAAAGGAAGATAGATAGGTTTACATATAAAAGCCTAAGTGACCGTTACAACTGGTTGACTGAAGGACCGGTCGACGGGTCACTGTGACACGCACTGCCCACCAGGGGGCAGAAACTCAATGCAGGATCTGCCCCCTGGTGGTCAGTGAGCTCCCACAGCCAACCTCCTGCAGTCCCTCCCCCCAGCCAACTGGCCCCGACTGGCCCTGATCAGCCCCATTCACCACTGAACAAGATGGTCCTCAATCACCAGCCAGGTCAAGGGACTCCACCCATGCACGAATTCATGCACCAGGCCTCTAGTAAATACGTAAGTCTTTACAGCTTAGTTAGTGCTCTGAAGGAGATACAAAGGATGATAAAATAGAGAGGGCTGGGATAGTAGGGGACACCTAGTGCAATGCCTTGTCCATAGCTGGACTCAAACATATATAAATATCTATATATCTATATATAAAGGTATATATAGATATATAGTTATAGATATATGTATACATATATATATATATACACATAGGTATATAGATATATAGATAGGTAGATATATAAATATATATATATATATATATATATATATATATATATATATATATAAATATATATATAATAAAAGCATAATATGCTAATTAGACTTCCTTCCAGACAAAGCTGCAGCAAGCGGCCTGAGGCAGAGGCAGCAGCAGGCGGGGGCCGGGGCCAAGGCCCTTGCACGAATTTCGGGCATTGGGCCTCTAGTATAACTATATATACATATATAGTTAATTCTCACCGAGGATATTT